>NW_011494885.1:2303283-2345500 GCF_000754665.1 Bison bison bison
CAGGCAACTGCCGCCCACGATGAAGATGGTGGCCTCGCCCAGCAGCTCGGCGCCCAGCTCGGCGGCCGCCTCCTCGTTCAGCGGCTTAATGACCGTGCCCCGGAAGCCCATGATGCGCATCTTGGTCCGCATCTCCACCCAGTGGTACACTGCGGGGGAAGAAAGGGGTCAGGTTGTGTGTTCAGGGCCCCCTGCCACCCCCGCCCCTCCACGCCTCGGTGTCCAGGTCAGAGAATTGGGGACACAGCAGCCAAAATCACCAGGCGGGTGCTTTAAAGAAGACCCTGCCCCTGGCCTGGTCTGAGGAACACCAAGTCACCCCTCTTGGGGTGACCCTGAGGGCATCCTTTAAATCTCCCAGAAGATTCTGGCAAGGGGCCAGGAATGAGAAACTGTGCCCCAGAGGGGAGGTTCTGAGACTGGGGACCAAGCTCCTGGAAGGTCACTAGGAGCTCCCAGGGCTCAAAGTCCCAGGAGGTGTAAAGAAAGGGTCAACTGCTGAAAGCTTAGCTCCTTCTGCTTGTCTCTCAAGCCACCTCCCTGGGTACCATCACCCCACCCACTTGAGAGAGGCAGAACCCTTTCCAGATCTTCCCCAAATGCAGCGGCGGCGGTGTGGGGGGGCACCTCCTGGATCCAAAGAAAGGGCAGCTGAAATGTGGGAATGGATGCTAAGCGACTGTGAGCACAGGGTGCCCGAGCCTCTGCAAGTCTGGCTCCCAGCCTAGATCTTCATCGACTCTGAAGATGGAGCTCCTCACAGTAAGGTTCTGGGCACATATCCTGGAAGAAGCTCACAGCTGACTGATGCTGCTGGAACAAAAAACTTCCTTGCCTAGCTGTTTCTTTGTGAAGGAAGATTCTCAGCGTTTGAGTCTTAGAAACAAGGCAGAATGGATGCTGAACCCTGACTCACTCATAAGACAGTTAACATTCATCCAAGGACACTTGGGATTATTGGGGGTGATGTCCTGTTTTCTGACTTATCTGGAGATTCATTTTCCTTCCTCTCATTTTACTTTTAATGTATAATAATTATCCAGAAAATGTAGAACACATAAAAGGTTTTAATTAATTGTGGACTAATAATTTTATTTTTTGGACCAATAATTTTAAAGGCAATTCAAACCAGAAGAAAATATTTTAACATTTAGAACCTTACATAGGAAATTAAACAGATTCAAATTTGAATTTCTGTACATATTTTGGTTGCTGATACATCATTCATTAGAATTCTTCGGGGAATGAAACTGTAAGTATAATTTCAAGGACAAAAAGGGACAACATAAAATTTGACTGTAAAAGAAGAACTTGCTCTTTTTTTTTTTCCTTATAAACCGGGCAACGGCAGGCACCAAATCACAAGAGTATGTGGATTTCGGTAATACTTCAAAGAAAGGATGCTCCAGGTGTTTGAAAATGTTGTATTCCTAACACAACAGAAATGATATCTTTTGTAGTTCCTATTGGTCCCCCAGCCACACCATAAGAGATGAGCACCTCATCTTTCCCTGACCCCTCTGCTCCCCATTCCTACAAGTGATTTGTAATATATATTTTATTCTTATATTTACACTCTTCTCACCATCTCCCTTGGCTCCCAACATGGTCGAGGAGGAAGCCAGCAAGCCCTCTTCCCCTCTCCACTTCATACCCCGCAATCTCCCTAGGTCAGACCATTCTTTCTCAAGATCAAGGTTTAACACACTGGCTGTTCAGGGGCTATAGTACAGTCCCTTGCACTCTGTGCATCAGGTAAGTCAGAAAAATGAAAATAAATGGCACATACAAGGCACCAATCATGGAGACACTGTTCGGTGTGACGTGACTACGCTAGAAAGGAGCCCCTGTGATGGGCTGTGTGAGGGTGGGGGCCGCCTGGCAGAGGGGCCTCGGTGCCTTGATGTGTCCTCAGGATCAGGTCAGCCAGCTTCTCTACTCTTACTCCACGGAGCACGTCAGTTTGCTCTCAGCTGGACGATGACTTTCTAGGATGACTTGACCTTCTCTTGCATGACAGTTCTCAAACTGCATATCTCATCCCATAAGTGGGTCATGAGGCCGGTGTGGTTGCACAAACTATCATTAAAAATATAAGCAAGAATGTAATTTTTAGGGAACTGGTGACTGACCCTGGTCAGGTATGATGATAACCACTTGCATGACCTGTGTTGCAATAGGAGGTCCTGATAAGGAATGAGGTCCTGCCTGCAAATGCTAACCTGGAGAATTCAGAAGGGACCAAAGGAGAGAGGATACGCCCGCCCACAGCATGTCCTGTAAAATTAGCCCAGAATTCAGGGGGAGCCCAGGGAGGAGGTGAGTGCTAAGTCACTTCAGTCGTGTCTGACCCTTGGCAGCCCCATGGACTGTAGCCCACCAGACTCCTCTGTCCATGGGATTCTCCAGGCAAGAATGCTACAGGGAGTTGCCATGCCCTCCTCCAGGGATTCCCAACCCAGGGACTGAATCCTAGCTGCTTATGCCTCCTGCATTAGCAGGCAGGTTCTTTACCACTAGCGCCACCTGGGAAGCCAGTGGAGGAGGGAGGAGATGATATATCCTGCCAACCTCTCAGAAACCCTCACGCTGGAATCCATCTTGGCTAAGTGATGCACGAACCACCAGGGAGGAGCCTGAGTCAGAATGATTGGTCAGAGCAACAGGGAAACTAACCCCATCACCGTAAAACCTGAGACCTCGAGCCACGTGGCAGAGCAGTCCTCCTGGTTCCCTTACCCTTCTGCTCTCCACCCAGGTGCCCCTTCCCAATGAAGTCTTTTGCTTTGTCAGCACGTGTTTCTCCTCAGACAACGCATTTCTAGGTGTTAGAAAAGAGCACACTCTCGGGCCCTGGAAGGGGTACCCCTTCCTGCAACATAATAAAAAATATTAGATGGACTTGGAGGCATTACCCTAGTTGGTCAGAGAAAGACAGATACCCGATGATCTCATTTACATGTGGAACTAAAACAACAAAAACAAAAAACCAAGCTCATCAATATAACAACAACAACAAAAAATACAAAACATCCAAGCCAATCTCATGAACTCAGGGCACGGACTGTTTCACAAAACTTTTATTCTTGTTTTGTGTGGGACTATATGACTGTGTGTGCGACTGGAACATGGGCAAAAGGCTGAAAGCCACTGTCCTAGACTTTGGTTGGATCCCCAAATCTCCAGACAATGTTTAGGACAGTGATATCTTCCCAACACTGAGTCTTTCAATCCGTGAGTATGGTCTCTCTCTCTCTCCACTTAGCCTCGCATTCTTTCTGCCAGCCTTGCACTTCTCTAATTTTATTTATTCCTAGGTACTAATAGTTTTGCCATTATTACTCATGGTATTTTAAACTCCATTTTCCATTTGGCTGGGGCTGGTGCACAGTGATGATACAGTTGAGTTATGTAAATAACTTTCTCTCCAGTGACCACCCCCATCCATTCTTTTTTTCCCTTTTTAGTGAAATATAACTTACACAAAGTATACAAATGTTAACTGTAGAGCTAGAGAATTTTTTTTTAATCTTTATTTTGTATTGGGGTATAGCTGATTAACAAACAATGTTGTGATGATTTCAGGTGAACAGTGAAGGGACTCAGCCATACATACACATGTACCCATTCTCCCCCAAGAGCTGCATAGTTTTGTAATATGTAAGCATCATCTAGGTCAAGATCTAGGACATTCTCACACTCCAAATGGCTCCCACCCTCAAGCCTTCTTCCAGTCGGTACTCCTAAGATCACTATTCTGACCGCTCATGATAGATGAAAGCTCCCTGAAATCCTAGTCTGTCTTCCTCGTGATAGAGCACTCTGTTACTCTTTCTGTTCTGACTTCTTTTGTTAAGCAATATGTGAGATCCATGGTGTTGCCATGCGTTCAGCTCATCCAGTGTGTTGACTGAACAGTTCATTCACCCACACCCCACGGATGGACACTCAGAGAGCCTACAGTAGCAAGCTTTCCCAGGAATGAAACTGCTGAATCACAGGGCATTGCATAACCCAGACAATCCAACACACATCTTAATGAAGTATTTCGTTGTTAGGGGCAAGCTGACCCTAAAATTCACAGGAAATGCAGATGTCCTAAGAATAGAAAATTTTAAAGAAGATCAAAGTTGGAAGATTTACACAATCAGATTTCAAGACTAACTACAAAGCTAAAGTAATTAAGACAAGACAGTACTGGAACAAGGACAAATAGAGAACTGGGAAAGAACAGACTGTCCAAAACTGGGACCCCACATATTTGACTGCTTTTCAAATGCTAGACCCAACCTTGTAGTCTTGGAATAAATCCCACTAGGTTATAAAGTATTATCTTTCTTATACAGTGCTGGATTCTACTTGCTAACATTTTTGTTCAGAATATCTGAATCCATGTTTAGAAGGATCTTGGCCTAAAATTTTTCTTTCTTATAACGACCTCGTTAGGTTGTGGTTATCAGTATCTCATTCGACTCATAAAATGAATAAGGAAGTGTTCCACATTCTCTATTATTTAGAAGAGTTTGGGTAATGACCTCATTTCTTTCTTAAATGTTTGGAAGAATTTATCACTGAAGCCATCTGGGCCTGTGATTTTCTTTAAGGGGAAGGTTTTAAATTATAGATTCAAAGTCTCTAACAGATATAGGGCTATTCAGAGTTTCTATTTTTTCTTGTGTCAACATTGTTAATTGTATTTTTCAAGGAAACTGTCCATTTCCTCTACATTGCCAAATTTGGGGGCTATAGTTGATCATGATATACTCTTGTCATCCTAGAGTTAGGATCTGAACTCATCTTTCGTCTTTCATCCCTTTTAATGGAACTTTATGTCTTTCCCCTTGAGTAGTATTAACCTTTTCAAAGAAACATCTTTTGACTTTGTTGAAATGCCTGCTAACTCCTAGTTGTTCTTCAAGGTGTGTCTCAGGTGCTTCCTTTTTCAGGACTAAGACCTCTCTGGGCATCCTCAGCTCCTTGGGCTCCTACATCCCAGCCCTGATCAATCCTGGGTATCACTGGTGACAGATCTATCTTCCCCACTGGTCACGAGCTCCGCAAGGGCTGGGCGCAGGCGCATTCTGCTTGCCCTTCCATCTCACAGCTGAGTTCACCTCTGCCCGGAGTACCAGCCCTGCACTCCTCTTTTCCCACTGTGCCCAATTCACTTTTTAGGTCTCAGCTGGAGGGTCTCTTCTTCCTAGAGGAAGACACTTCTCTGACAGCTAGGCTGCATCAAACACCTCCTCTAGGCTGGCGAAGCTCCCAGGCTTCCCTTATCATGACACTGTTTATTCCAGGTTGAATTTTTTTTTTTCTTTAAATACGGATGTAGAACTCCTTGCTTCTAAAATGGATACAGAAATCAGTTTCACCCAGGCATGTCTGACCTTTCACCAGAAATGTTGGTTTCACTGTTTTCAAGTTTCTTGGGATCTTTGGCAATTCTCCCTGTTTCATGGGGAACTCCTTTGTCACTGCCTGGAGGCTAGACTGAAGGGCAGGTTCCCAGAAATGCCCAGCCCAGCACCTGGCATCAAGAAGGCACTCAGGCAATGTTTAATGAGTGAATGAACATCTCATCTTTCCTTTGGGTGTCCTCAAATTTATTGTATTTAATGTCACTATAAGCAACCAAATTTTGCCCAAACATTCTTGTCTGTTTTGAAGTTTATATCTTAAATAAAGCTTGATGTTTATCCTATCTTTCAGGAGTCAAGAATGCTGCCCTTCCCAAGCGGGAGAGAATTTCACAGGTCGCTTTAGCCAAGAGAAAGGCAGGATTGGCCTAACCTGCTCATCTGCCCTTAGTCACTCTGCTAGAACTTTTAACATCATATCACGGTGGCGCACTGCCACCTTCAATTCTTCTCCTTTTGAATTGGGGTGTGTTGATTTACAATATGGTGACTGCAGACATGAAATTAAAAGACGCTTACTCCTTGGAAGGAAAGTTATGACCAACCTAGATAGCATATTCAAAAGCAGAGACATTACTTTGCCAACAAAGGTCCCTCTAGTCAAGGTTATGGTTTTTCCTGTGGTCATGTATGGATGTGAGAGTCGGACTGTGAAGAAGGCTGAGCGCTGAAGAATTGATGCTTTTGAACTGTGGTGTTGGAGAAGACTCTTGAGAGTCCCTTGGACTGCAAGGAGATCCAACCAGTCCATTCTGAAGGAGATCAGCCCTGGGATTTCTTTGGAAGGAATGATGCTAAAGCTGAAACTCCAGTACTTTGGCCACCTCATGCGAAGAGTTGACTCATTGGAAAAGACTCTGATGCTGGGAGGGATTGGGGGCAGGAGGAGAAGGGGACGACAGAGGATGAGATGGCTGGATGACATCACTGACTCGATGGACGTGAGTCTGAGCAAACTCCGGGAGTTGGTGATGGACAGGGAGGCCTGGCGTGCTGGGATTCATGGGGTCGCAAAGAGTCGGACATGACTGAGCGACTGAACTGAACTGAACTGAATATATTATGTATTGTGAACAAGAGTTTCAGGTGTACAGCATAGTAATAGTCTTTTCGCGGATTATACTCTATTACAGATTATTACAAGATAATGTGTATAATTCCCTGTGCTATACAGTGAACCCTTGTTGCTTATCTACTTTATATATAGTTAGTATCTGTTAATTCCATGCCCCTAATTGGTCCCTTCCCACTTCCCTTTCCTCTTTGGTAACCACAAATTTGTTTTCTGTATCTGTGTGTCTGTTTATGTTCTACATATACATTCATTTGTATTATTTTTTAGATTCCACATATAGGTGATATCAAATAGTATTTTCCTTTCTTTCTGTCTGACTTATTTCACTAAACATAACACTTTCTAGGTTCATCCATGTGCTGCAAATGGCACTACTTACTTTTTATGCCCAAGTAATATTCCATTACACACACACACACACACACCTCTCTCTCTATATGTATGTATACACACACACACATACACACACATATTAGATATATATATATCACATTCTTTTAATCCAACTGAGGCAGGACATAGATGGGGCCCCAGGTTGAACAGCTCCAACCAGTCTCCTGGCTGATACTTGGAGATAGAAGGTATCATCAGGGCCTTGATTGCGTAAAAGCCAAAGCAACCACATTCTTCTAATTCTTGTGGTTAAGAGGATTTCCCTGCCTGACACACTGGCAGAGAAGGTCCTCAGTCCAGGGGAGAGAAAAAGGGAGGGAGGAGACACCAGCCCATAATTTGTCCTGACAACCTCCCAGAAACCTTCATGTTTGAACTGATCTTGGCTGAGAGACGCACACACACTGGGGAGGACCCTGAGTCAGACCAAAGATGGGCACAGACAAGATGGTGTCAGAGGCAACCCAAAGACTGCCCGGATGTAAGAGACTTAACTCTCTCCTATTGACACACAACTCACTCTGAGTTCCCCTGTGTTTTCTTCCACACATACTTTGCTTCTAATAAATGCTTTATTTTTGTTTCACAGTCTTAATCTCTGCTAAATTCTTCCTTCAAAGAAGACAAGGACTGAGGTCCCTCTTCTTCCCAGCAAAATCACAATCGTCTGTTGATGGGCACTTGGGTTGTTCCTATGTCTTGGCTATTGTAAAGTGCTGCTATGTACACTGGGGTGCGTGTATCTTTCCAAATTAGTGTTTCTGTTTTGTCCAGATATATGCCTAGGAGTGGATTGCTGGATCGTATATAGTTCTATTTTTAAATTTTAAAGGACACTATGCAACATATATTGCACAATAAATGGATCAATGAAGAAATTCAAAGAGAAATTCTAAAAAATACTTTGAGATGAATGAAAATGAAATACAACATATCAAAACTCATGGGAATCAGCAAAAGCAGTTCTAAGAGGGAAAACAACTTTTGAAAATACAGTGGTAAATACAATAAAACAGATAAAATAGTTAAACTGGGGAACAGGAACTGAGGTAGAAAAGAAGATGGTTGAGTTTTCTTCTTTTTGTCATAAATCACAGATGTATTTGACTCTTTAAATACTCATGTTCCTTTGACAACATTAGTAATTAATGTAATTTTGAAAACACAAATACATTTAAAAGACTTGTCTAAGCCAAATATTCAATCCAAAAGTCACAGAAAAGACATTCTTCTCAAGTCTCAAGTGTACATGGAATGTTCTCCAATTATAGATCATGTGTTAGGCAGCAAAACAAGCCTTAACAAGAAGACTGAAATCATATCAAGTATCTTTTCTGACCACACTGGTATGAAGCTAGAAATCAATTACAAGAAAACTGGAAAATTCACAAATATGTGGAGATTTAACAACATGTATTGTGCAACCAATGGGTCAATGGAGAAATAAAAAATACTTTGAAATGAATGAAAATGAAATACACCATACCGAAACTCATGGGATTCAGCAAAAGCACTTCTAAGAGAGAAGTTCATTGTGATAAACACCTACCTCAAGAAACACAAAAACTCTCAAATATACAACCTTACTTTATACCTCAAGGAACAAGAAGAAGGACAAATGAAGCCTAAAGTTAATAGAAGGAAGGAGATAACAAAGACCAGAGCAGAAATAAATGAAATAGAAACTAAAAAGACAACATAAAAGGTCAATGAAACCAAGAGCCGGCTCTTTGAAAATATAAACAAAATTGATAAATCTTTAGCTAGACTGACCAACAAAAAAAGGGAGAGGAATCAAATAAAATCAGAAATGAAGAAGTTACTACTGATTCTACAGAAATACAAAGGATCGAGAGAGTACTATAGACAATTGTATGCCAACAAATTGGACAACCTAAAAGAAATGAATAAATGCCTAGAAACATACAATCTTCCAAGATTGAATCATGAAGAAATATTATCTTCAAAAATATATTTATGTTCAATAAAAGACACTGAGAAGACTAGACAACCATATGTAAAAGAATTAAATTGTACCACTATCCCAGGTGGCAGTAGTGGTAAAGAAGCTGCCCGCCAATGCAGTAGATAAGAGACGCAGGCTCGACCCCTGGGATGGGACAATCCTTTGGAAAAAGAAATGGCAAACCATTCCAGTATTCTTGCCTGGAGAATTCCATGGATAGAGGAGCCTGGCAGGCTATGGTCCATAGGGTCGCAAAGAGTTGGACACAACTGAAGTGACTTAGCATGCACACATCTTACACCACATACAAAAATTAACTCAAAATGGATTAAATACCTGACTGTAAGACCTGAAACCATCAAACTCCTAGAAGAAACAGGTGGTAAGCTCTTTAACATAAGTCTTGGCAACAATTTTTTGGATTTGACACCAAAAGCAAAAATAAACAAGTCAAACTAAAAAAGCTTCTGCACAGTAAAGAAAAACCATAAACAAAAAAAAAGGTAACATATGGGATGGGAGAAAATATCTTCAAATCATATATCTGATAAAGGGTTAATATCCAAAATATATAAAGAACTCATTTAATTCAACAACAGAAAAACCAAACAACTCAACTGGCAGAGGATGTCTGAACAGGCATTTTTTCAAAGGGGATATACAGATGGCTTGCAGGTACATGAAAAGATGTTCAACGTCACTCATCATCAGAGAATTGCAAATCAAAACCACAGTGAGCTATCACACCTATGAGAATGGCTATTATCAAAAAGACAGGAAATAACAAGCGATGGTGAGGACTTGGAGAAAAGGGAACTCGTGGGCATCGTTGGTGGGATCATAAGTTGGTGCAGCCACTGTGGAGAACAGTATGAAGGTTCCTCAAAACATTAAAAATAGAACTACCATATGATCCACCAAACCCACTCCTGGGTATTTATCTGAAGAAAACGAAAACACTGACTCACAGTTCTGATTCTAGGAATTTATCACTTTCTTCTCCAAGAAAAAAAAGTATGTATGGGTTTATAGAAAGATCTGGAGTCCAGAGGAATGCATGTTAACCCCCACATGCTGGGACCATTTAGCAGGGAGCTTCTTTCACCTGCTAGGCCAGGGGCCTGCTCTGCATTCAGTTACCCAGGGGTGCACCCTGGGCACCAGCCACTCCTGAGGGGCTGATCTGCAGGACCACTGGGGCGCACCAGGAGGGGACTTTATCAGTGACTATTAGGGCCAGAGGCACGTGAGTGGTGCATGACACCATTTGATGACCTGAAGTTTTATGGCCATGTGATAAGATCACTTGAATAACCTTCATGGGGAAGACAGGTTCTTGGGAAGTTAATCACAAATATCTCAGGAGACTTTGGATCTTTCTCGGGAAGCTTTGTTGCTGCAGTGTCAGTGTGCACCAGCCAGGAGAACCCCAGAGGGTGGCGGGCCCCGCCAGCAGCCGGTGTAATGGGGCCCAGGGTCCACTCGAGCAGGAGGATCTGACACATCACCTTCTCCAGTAACTACCTCGCTGGAGACCCCCTGGACCCAGTCAGTCCTCACTCTTCTCTCCTCTGCCTCCTGCTGTGGCCATTCTCTTAACAGCTTGCCCTCCCTGAGCCAAGAACCCGGGGTGAGTATAGGGAGAGGAGGTGTGAAAGCCAGGATCTTCTGAAGGGTGGTAAATGTGAGGTGAGATGTGGGTATGACAGCCTTCCAAGCAGGAGTTGTAAATTGCAGATCTATGATCATAAGCTGCAAAATCAATGTGGTATGTGGTAACCAGCGTCTCTTTAAAGTAAAAACATTTTAATTCACATTGTGTAATTTCAATTACATAAAATTCTAGAAAATGCAAGCTGCTCTCCAACAGATCAGTGGTTGCCTAGGGATCGGGGAGTCACAGGCAGGGGCTGGAAGGGGCACAGGGATACCCTGGGGTGACGGCTATGTTCACTCTCTAGGCTGTGGTGATGGTTTCATGGGTGTACACGTTTGTCAGAACTTATCAAGTTGTATACTTTAAATACATGCAGTTTATGATGTGTCAATTATACCTCAATAAAGTCATTAAAAATTAAAAGAGGAAACCTCCCTGGCAGTCCAATGGTTAAGAATCCACCTTCCAATGCAGGGAATGTGGGTTCAGTCCCTGGTTGGGGAACTAAGATCCCACATGCCACATGGTGTGGCAAAAAAAAAAAAAAAAAAAACACTAAAAGAAACAGACAAGAATAAAATAGAGTAGAACAGACTAAGCCAGCCAGGAAGGAAGAGGAGCGGATGTTAGCTGGGTGAAGTCAACAAATACCACAGGAGATGAGGGCAGTCCCCAGAAAGGGGGATCAAAGCTGAACTAGAGTGAAGAGAGGAGGGGCCCAAGACACTCCAGGCAGGGAGCCCGCCTCCCAGCTCTGCCCAGGCCCAGGCTGAGCTGTTTCTGGCCCCCAGGCGATGTGCAGGTGACTCAGTGGAGGCAGTGTGGCCCTGGATCCCAGGGAGCGCACGGAGAGGGCTGTGGGCTCTACTGCTCCTTCCATCAGAGCTGCTCAGTTGAGATGGAGCTCCTGGTCAGATCTGAAGACAATACCAAGTCAGAATAGGACAACTGCAGGAAATACTACAGGAAGAACTTCCAGGCCCTGAGAAGGCATCGTCCCCTCCCCTTACTCCTCCCCTTCCTTCCTGAACCTTCACTTTGAGGACACGGCCCGGGGTCACCAGTGGTCTCTTCTTTCCAAGATTCTAAGTTATGGACCACAGATTCCTGGTCTGGGACTCCTTATCTGCAAAACAGACCAAATTAGAGAGGTTTCCAGCTCTAGCCGGAGGGTGAAGGATGATGGCTAGGGAAGATGAAGCATGTGGTGGCAAGGCAGATTTCTTTCTGCAAGCAAATGAACATGCTGAGCCAAAGGCCCCAGTTTGCTGAGTTCATAAACCACAAGATGGTGCAGAAACTTCTCTCTGGACCTTCTCCTTCCTCATGATTCTCCTGAGCTGCAGGCCAGTCTGCTGGTCTTCCTCCTAGCACCAGAGAGGCAAGAGATCCAGGAGGGGGAAAGACAGGCATTCAAGGATGTTCTTTTTTTTTTCCTGGCTGCACTGGCTCTTCATTGCTTTGCAAGGGTTTTCTCTAGTTGTGGCTCAAGGATGTTCCTGGCAGTGAGGTTTACAGAGGTAAAAAGTGGAAAATAACTCAGCTGCCAGAAGTAGATGATTTTGTTTGTGCTGCAACAGTCCCAGGTGACTGGGCCTTCCTGTACCAACAGGCTGCAAGGTACTTCCCCAACTGACTGACCACTCGAGACCAGGATATGAGTTAAGAGTCCACCAATGAGACGAATCACCCAGGATTTGCAAGGAGACATTACTGAGATAGGGTCCCCCAACTGCAGCTTTGCATGGGTTCTGCTGGTGAAGGTAGGTTAGGGACCTCAAGGATTTCCAAGGTAAATGTCCAGTGTCCTATTACCAACTTCAGGGGTGTGATGGCTTCTTGGACCCTGGATGGCATTAAATCAGTGTGTTCTTCAATACAAAAGTCAAGCAGGCAGCGTCAGAGGCAGCATCTCCCCTGGTGGGTCAGTTCTGTGGTGGTATTCCTGGAAGCCCAGCCAAGAGGCACTTCTTCTAGCCCTTTCAATGACTCTGCAAACCTCATCCTTTGTATTAAATTGCTTTCTGCCTACTTTATTTGGAAATGTACCAAAAATAAGACAGATTAATCGATGGATAGAGGGATGGACTAATGGGTCAAAACGTGGTAAAGGAAGTACAGTAAGATGCTACTGGGAGACTCTTTGTGGGGGTATATGGGTATTCAATGTAAACCTCTTTCAATGTTGCTGTATGTTTGGAAATGTTTATATTAATAATAAAATGTTGAGAACCATCCTTTTTCCTAAAAGAGCTGGAGTGTTTTCTCTTTCCTGCAAGTGAACCCCGAAGATGCCGTGGTCTTAGAAATGACGAAAGCTGTCTATGGCCAATGTGGAAAGGGGCTCTGAATGTAACAGGTGAACTGAGCAGTTGTCTAGTTCTTGGCCGGGTGCCCAGCACAGAGGAGAAATCTCCTCTCCAGGAACAGGGACCTCAGGGGACACTGGGTCTCCGTCTCCCTCTGCTGGCCTGAGATGAAGGTGGGACGCTGTCCCTCTGCTCCCTCCTGCAGGGAAACCTGCTATTTTAAGAGCCAGCCTTGGATTCAGCAGTTCCAAGGCTGGAGGCCCAGCGATGCTCCCTGTCCAAGCCTCAGTCTCCTGCTTTATAAAAAGGGTTTAATAATAATCCTTACCCATAGGGTGTGTGACTCCATCAAGACTGGCACCAGCTGAAGGTTTCCATACTGGGCAGCTATTGTCGTTGTTATAATCAGGCCTGGGCTGAGGCTCCTGAATCTCAAAATTGAAAAGTTTTCACTGGGTGTGGTGCAGGGAGATGACAGAAAATACACAGGGGTGTGCTCCTCCAGGCTTGGGACACAAGGTCACTGTTAGCAATACCCAGAGGGTCCTCTTTGCTCCTACAAATGCCAAGACCACAGGCTGGAGGCAGGCTGGGCCTGGATCCAGTCTCCATGTCCTTGGTGAACCCCCTTTCCCTCACCGCAGTGACTGGTAAAACAGCCCCCAAGAGGGAGGAACAGTTCTTCCTACGTTAGACTTCCAAATAGTAAATGGAGAAGAAAAGAAGGAAACAGAAAATCAACACTGGATAAATAACACAATAATAACTGCCGCAGATAAGATCCATAGACGACGCTAAAATTAGTGGGCAGAAGTCTCAGGAGAAACAGGATATCTGTATGGTCTCAGAGTGTCTTCCCCAAGAGATTTATTTCATTTTAAAATTTTTATTTATTTATTTGGCTGTGCTGGGTCTCAGTTGCAGCACATGGCATCCAGTTCCCTGACCAGAGATTGAGCCTGGGCCCCCTGCTTCCCCCTGGGAGCACAGAGTTTTAGCCACTGGACCACTGGGAAGTCCCCCATTTTATTTATTGAGGTATAACTGACATAGAGTATTACATTAATTTCAATGACTTAATGACTTGGTCCTTGTATATACTGCAAAATTAGATTAACTACAAATGGAAAAATGCTAACTTCACACTGGACAAACCTAGCAGACACCACCTCGACCACGTGACCAAGGTCGGTATGACCAGAAATCCGGCTGATATCCTAAATTTCCTGACACAGTGCACTGAGAAGCACACACTGGCTCTGGGTTATGTTTGCCAAAAACGTGGAATTTCTTTCCAGTCACGGGAAAGCATCAGACAAACTCAGATCAAAGGACAGTCTACAGAATTAACTAACCAGTATTCTTCGAAAGGGTCAAGGAAGACAAAGACAAACCGGGAAACTGTCACAGATTAAAGGGAGCTACAGAGACATGACAACTAACTCGGGACACCAGATGAGATCTGGAGACAGAATAAGGACTTCGGTGAAAACACTGGTGAAATGGGAATGCCATGGGTGGCTGCGTTACCAGCACTGCACTTGCGCTCCTTCCCTGGGTTTGCTTCCTGTACCATGTTTAGAGAGGATGCTATCATGGGGGGAAGTTGAAGGAAACGTCTGCAAGAACTCTGCACCATTTCACAACTTTTCTTTAAATCTACCCTGAGCTCAAAGGAACAAGATTTAAAAAAAAGAAGAAGGGACTTCCCTGGTGGTCCACAGGCTAAGTCTCCATGCTCCCAACACAGGGGACCTGGGTTCGATCCCTGATTGGGAAACTAGATCCCACATGCTGTAACCAAGACCTGGTGCAGCCAAATAAATAAATTTTTTAAAAAAGAAATAGCCTCCAGGTGGCGAGACTGGGAGGAAATGAACCTTGGGAACATTCTCGGCTGCCAGGGTAAATCTGTTGCACACCTTTGAGTCAGTCATTCCGCTTCTGGCCAGATTCACCCTGCAGGTGTGAAAGGCTTGCCTGGCACATGAGTTCTGCAGCATCGTTTATGATATAAGAACAACAACAACAAAACCAGGAAGACCCTACGAGACTATCTACAGTCTCAGAAATTACAAGAATCTGTCAGTAGCTGAGAGTAAGGAAGTTTTTGTTGTAGACAGACAATTCTCTCCAGGATGCCATGGAGCACAGTCAGTGAAAAGCAGTGAGGACCAGCGCAGTGTCTACTGTTTGCTGAATTCACGGAAAAAGAAAGTGGGGTGGCGGGGGTGCATATCAGCATCTGCTTGGAAATGCACAGTTGTCTTTTGTTTGTTTGTTTGTTTTTTTCTGGAAAATACTCAAGATAACCATGGTTGCCGATGTGGAGGAGAACAGCGTGCCTGGGGAACAGAAGTGGCGGGAGACTTTCCCCTACTTAACTCTTCTGACCCTTAAACTATGGGAACTTGAAACCAAAAACTGAAGACAAAACAGATAACTAAAATTTTTTTCCCCAAAAATCAACAAACAAGCCACCCTGGACCCAGAATTTGGGGTCAAGCCTGTTTAGATGAAATACTCTGCTCTTCCCTCAAGTCCCACTAAGATGGTGATCGGGTAGAAAGAAGCCAGAAGCCACAAGAACAGAGCGGAGAGGGCGGAGTGGCCTGGAGGGAGTGAGGGGGGGCACCTGTGGGTGGGGTGGGGCAGGAGACCAGGATAGCAGGCCCTGGTGCCCCTGAGAGTGGAGATAAGCTGAGGACCCTCAGAACCTCTTCCCCACCTGACAGGAAGCTGCAGAGGGTGAACCAGGAGGACTCCAGGAACCGCTGAGGGAGCGGGTGCCATGCTGAAATTTTACAGGCCTGCCCCTCTGGCCTGGGACTGGTGGTCAATGCCCAGAGGTCAAGAGTGAAGGCCAGTGGCCCAGCCGGGAGTTGCTGGGAGTGAGGCCACATCGTTCATTGAGGCACTTTTTTTTAGAAAGGGGCTCTGCTGAGCTGTGACCTTGGCAGTCAGGGGCACAGGGAAGGTCTAGGCCACTGACATACCAGTAGCTCCCAGGCCTCTCTCTTCAGGAATCCAGAGCCCCCTCCCCGCTCTTCCTCTAAAGCCCCCGTGAAGTGGGTATCTGTTAGGTTTGCCAGCCCAGCATCCACTCCTCTTTCTGGAACTCTCCCCGACCCTCCTGTGGGGAAGCCGCTCCCCCACTGTTCCCGCATGCTGTTCAGGTAAACCTGACCCTCCCCTCATCTTCAGATGCTGGCATTCAGCCCTGGGACTTTTCCTGGAATTTCAGGAAAGAGGCCTCCTCCTTCCTCTGGGGTTGCCTGGTGAGTGGGATGTGAAACTGGAGTTACTGAGGCCATCTTGTCCCCAAAGAGAGAGACTGCCTGAGAAAGAAGACAGCACAGAGAAACACAGGGCCCGCGGAGGGGACTGCGCCTTCCAGGAATTGTCTGGGTTCCTGGATGCAGCTGAGCTTGAAGCTGTACACTTCCGGAGCTTTTATGCCCCTGCCCATTAGCTTAGGATTCTGCCACTTGTAAACAGGAGTTGAGAGAGGAGTTCAAAATGAGGTCACCACCCCTTCTTGACAAATATTGAGAGACAGGAAACTCAGGGAGCGCTGAGGGGGCCATGCCTAGAAGTGTGTGCCAGAGTACAACAGGACGCTGACAGCACAGACAAGAGGCTAGACAGGTCTTCTGCACTGAGCAAGTGTTACCTTTATTAGCAGAAATCAATTTTCTTCGAAAAATAATAAAGCAAATTAATTGATTCCTTGCCGCCCTTCATTTCTTTTGTCACCATGACCTCCCAGACCAGGTCCAAATGTATTAACATGGCCCTGTGTGATCTGTCTTTGGATGCCCATCTGGTCCCACTGTCTACGTTTCAGCCACCCCAGCCTCTTATTCCTCTCATTCACACCTTGACCCTTGCACCTGTGCCTCCATCTTTCCACTGCGGCTCACTCCTCCTTGAGTTCTGAGTCATCCCCTTCTCTCCAAAGCCCTCCCCCAAACCCACAGACAGGCTAAGGTCCCCTCCAGGCTTGCCCAGCCCAGCACTGACCCACTAACTACCCCTCATCATCGAGGGCTGGGCCTGTGTCCCGCTCTGCACTGGAGACTCATCAGGGCAGGGCTGTGTCCCCACCACTGCTCAGCACAGGCCCTGGCACAGAGAAGCTGTTGGGCAGTGTTAATGGACGGATGAGATAAGGATGAATACAACAGGCAGGGACAGGGTTTGTCTCACCCCTGTGTCCCCAGCACTCAGCACAGGCCATGGTATGGAGAAGATGTGCAAACGGGAGATATGTTGAAAGAATGAGACCAAAAGTGGAAAGTCTGAGCTGTGAAGACATATCAAAGTGAAAGTCAAAGTCGCTCAGCTGTGTCCGACTCTTTGCGACCCATGGACTCTATACAGTCCATGGGATTCTCCAGGCCAGAGTACTGGAGTGAGTAGCCTTTCCCTTCTCCAGGGGATCTTCCCAACGCAGGGATCAAACCCAGGTCTCCCACATTGCAGGCGGATTCTTTACCAGCTGAGCCACAAGAGAAGCCCAAGAATACCGGAGTGGGAAGACATATCAGTGTGGTGAGAAAAAGATGCTTCGTTCAATCAATGCTGTTGGGACAACTGGAAAGCCAACTAGGAAAGAAAATCAGATGGATCCCAAGTGGGTTGAGGTATCGCTGGGAGGAGTTGGGTGGTGAGAGAAGCCAATACGGGAACCAGAGCCAGGGATGAAGCCTGAGCAAGAGGACAACCTCCCAAAGGCACTGAGACTTCAGGACAGAACCCATGGGGGAAAAGTCAGTGGGAAGCCTAGCCCGGGCTGGCAAAGACCTGGGTGACAAGCTGGAGGAAAGGGGTTTTGACAAGGCCTATGTGGTCCCCAGCCAGTTTCTGCTGCTAAAGAAAGATGAAGACCTCTTCCAGGAATGGCTAAAGGACACACGTCCTGCCAGTGCCAAGAGGGAGGGGACACTGATGCTAGAGGGAGGAGGCTGAAAGCTGCTGGACAGTGTCCCCAAACCACAGCCCACATTCCCACAGACGCAGACCCAGACCCACAGACAGGCACTCAGGAATAATTACAGGGAGACACCCTTGTGTAGGAGCCAAATAAGCATCGCATTGCTCCTGTGTATTCTCAACAAATTTTGGAAGAACTGTGCACCCTCTTTATACACTTTGAAGTGGTCAGATCCATTTTTTCCATCCTAAATTTAAATTATTGCAAAGAACATAATGAATTTTAAAAGAAATCCACTGCATCACTCTTTTAAGCATACACAAAGGGCTAAAGAGCCATAGAAATGTAACACCTTCCAGGTTCATTTTAAAGATGCATGCCAGGCAGCTCTTCTTTAACAGCACTTTGCACTGTTCCTTACTCTTCTTTTTTAAAATTCATCTTATTTGTTGTATTTCTGGCTGTGCTGGGTCTTTGTTGCTGCACGGGCTTTAGTCGTGGTGTGCGGGCTTCTCACTGCGGTGGCTTCTCTTGTTCTAGAGTTTTCAGGCTTCAGCACTTGCAGCTCTAAGACTCTAGAGCACAGACTCAGTAGTTGTGGCATGTGGGCTAAGCTGTCCCGAGGCATGTGGGATATTCCTGGACTAGGGATCGAACCCGTGTCTCCTGCCCTGGCAGGCAGATTCTTTACCACTGAGCCTCCAGGGAACCTCTAGCATGATTCATTTTAAAGATAAACACCAAGCAGCTCCTCCTGAACAGTGTTGGCACTGTTCCTTACTCTCTCGATGTTCAATCTATATTCTACTTTCTCTACAAAATCTTATCCTAACATATTTTTATGCACAAATGTCCTATTATATTTCTCTGAAACAAAAAATGTGCCTATGAATTAAGATCAAAATTTTCATTTCTTGTGATCTTAGTTAAATTTTTCTCTAAGACTGAGTCACCCTTACAATTATTATTAGTATGTGTATGCACTAACTCGCTTCAGTCATGTCCAACTCTTTTCGACCCTGCGAACTATAGCCCCCCAGGCTCCACTGTCCATGGAATTCTCCAGGCACGGATACTGGAGTAGGCTGCCATTTCCCTCTCCATATTACTGGTATATCAGCTGATCAAGATATCATATATGACACAACTTGATACATATTAATACTATTGAGCATAAAAAGTAAATTTTGACCACAGATGCATGTCTTAATAAGGTGGACTGGGGAAAGCATTCCTTCCATCAATATTCTAAATTGTTCCTTTGTTATGCTGGTTAGTTTTTGATATGGGGTAATGCATCAGTAGGAAGGGAGAGGAGATTCGCCTCTTTTTTCATACTTCTCCCAGAATTTCTTTTCCTGGGAGCAGAGCCATTGAAAAGGGAGGGAAGGAAGGAAAAGAGGGAGGGAGGAAAGGAGGGAACCCAGCAGATTCCTCAGGCAAGTCGGGTGAAACTGGAGCTCTGGAAAGGATTCCCTTAAGACTCCCCCGCAGGAGTGCGGGGCGTGGGGGCGGGGGGTGAAGCCACATCTGCAGCCTGAAGGCCCCTGCCATGTACCACACAGTCTGCACTGCCGACAGCGGCATTCTCCGGGGAGCCTGACCCAGAAACCGCCTCATGTTCACCAACGGGGCCGAGTACAACCACACCAAGTACCAAGTGCTGTGAAAAAGAACATGGGATAAATGTTCAAGGTACACAGTTAAGAGGGAAAAAAATAGGTCACTGAACAATGTGAACAGTACACAATCTGCTATGTGAGTTAAGTTTATACATACAATACACCTGATCACGCCCAGAACACCTCTGGAAGGTGCCTGGGGAGTGACCTTTGGAGGTTCTGACCTCTGACTGCCTCCTCTTTCCATCAACCTCTGCCCCAGCCACACAAGCCACTGTTCCTAGAACTTGATAGGCATGCTCGAGCCTCAGGGCCTTTGCACTTACTGTACCTTATGCCTGAAACACTCCTCTCCAAACGTCAATACTTCCTCACTTTACTCAAGTCTCTCATCAATCAACGGAAACCCAAATGACTAAGAGAGTGGATAAACAAAACACAGGCGTTCATATAAATATTAGAATAAAAGAATATACGCTAAAAGCAATTTTTAAAAATGAACTGATACATACAGCAACAGGAAATATCTCAAAAGCATCTTGTGAACAAAAGCTAGACATGAGCTTCATCCTGTGTGATTCCACTTACATGACATTTAACAACACATAAAGTTCATCTATGGGCTTCCCTGGTGGCTCAGTGGTAAATAATCTACCTGCCAATGTAGGAGATGTGGGTTCAAGCCCTGGGTCAGGAAGATCCCCTGGAGAAGGAAATGGTAACCCTCTCCAGTATTCTTGCCTGGAAAATCCCATGGACAGAGGAGCCTGGCAGGCTACAGTCCCAAGAGCTGGACACAATTTAGCGACTAAAACTACAACAAAGTTAATCTACAGTGAGAGGAGTCATACAGGGCAACAGAGCCGGAGAGAAAGGAGTTTCTCCCAGAGTGATGGAAATGTTTTATATCTTGAATGCTGATTATATGGGCATATGCATTTGTTAACGCTCATTAAACTATACATCTTTACTAACCTTTAGATCTGTATTGCACTGTATACTGTATTGTACTTCAATAAGTAATATACAGACAAACAAATATTAGTAACTAAATGTAAGAGGAGGAGTTTGGGAGCCCGTGAGGCTTGATTTCTTATTCAGTGTTGCCTTGGGGAACTTAACGGTCTCTGGGCTATTTCATCACTCATACAATCAGGACAATCACATAAACTCCCTAATAAAGTGGTTAATATCATTTGTTGAGATCACAGAAAGCTAATAAATGAGAACTATTATCATCAGTTAAGAAATTACTATTTAGAGTAAACACAGCTTTGAGCCAGTCCCTGGGCCAGCTGCCCTTTTTGCTGGCTGCCTTCCAGCCAGTTGAAAGCGCACCCCGACAGTGCTCCAGGTGTTCACAGACTTGTGCCGCCGCAAGCGGGAACCTTGTCTGGCAAACCTGGTCCTGTCCCCCTTTACACCAGTCACCACAGGAAACACGATTGGTTCTGTCTTTCCAGCACCTTGGCCAATCTCATGTCCCACACTCTGGGTCTAAAAAATTTTAGAGGTTAACCCCGCCCCTCAGGCTGGCCAATCAGAGCACGGCATTCCCAGGCCACAGGGACGGGCTCAGGGCTGGGGACGTGACCCAAGCTGCACCACTGAGGCTCACCCTGGGAAGAACGACCTCCCTGTGCCCTGGAGTCACTGGGCAGGTAACTAGTACTTCAACTGTGAGCTCCGTGAGAGGAGCGTCTTTTGTCTGTTCTGTTGTTTGTCACACCTCCTAGAATAGCTCCTGGCACACAGCTGGCACTAGATAAAGACGGAATGAGTCAAGTATACAGATGCCTAATGGACTGAAGCAAGTCCTTGTCCCAGAATATAATTCCACTTCTACTCCCTGCCCAGATCTGGAGAGTCTGTACAACTTAGTACAGAAGGCATCTGGGGATGTTAAGAGGCACAAGGGAAGCAGCTAACAGAGGCTAAGAGTTTAGTGGGCTCTAAGTCCCCGGATTCAAGTTCTGGATCTGCTACTTGCATGCTCTGTGAGCTTGCAGACATTTCTCAACCTCTCTACACCTCCATTTCCTCCTTTTTTTTTTTGTCGTTAAGGAAAGTGTAGTGTTTATTGCAGGGCACCAAGCAAGCAGTCCAGGCACAGACTCCCTGATGGCTTTCAAGGAAAGGTTTTTAAGAGACAGAATGAGGCAGGGGGAAGGTGGGGTGCATGATCAGCTGGTGGACATTCTTCTGATTGGTTGGTGGTGAGGTAATCCAGGGCCAACATCATCAATCTTCCAATTCCAACCAGTCTGGGGTCTGCATGCTTGTGGGCAGCATATAGTTAACATCTCCCACCTGGTGGGGGTTTCAGTACCTGCAAAACAGCTCACAAGACATCGCAAAGAATACTATCTATAGCCCTTGAGGGGGAACTAATGCTCCTTGACTTTGTCCATTTCCTCTTTTTCAAAATGGGGATCATAAACCCCGGCTTGTGAGGATGTTGGCGCAGTCAAGGCTTGTGCATGAATGAACTGTCCAGCGGGAGATTCAGCAAGGCTACCTGCAGAGACTAGGAATGAGGCTGAACACACGGGGTGCAAAGTGGAACCAGATAATCGGGTCCCAGCTCTGGCACTCGGCACCCATGTGCCCTTGGGCAGGTTGCAGAGCTGCTCTGCTCGTTTCTCCGTCTGTTTAGCTATGTCAGTGATAGCGATCTACTTCATGGGGCATGGAGAAATAACACAAGAGAAGGACGACAACTTTAGTGTTCACTTTGTACCATTCTTTACTGCCTTATTAACTCCATTCTCTCCTGCCAATGGGCTCCCCTGGTAGCTCAGCTGGTAAAGAATCTGCCTGGAATGCAGAAGACCTGTGTTCAATCCCTGGGTGGGGAAGATCCCCTGGAGGAGGGCATGGAAACCCACTCCAGTATTCTTGCCTGGAGAATCCCCAGGAGAGATGAGCCTGGCAAGAAGATGGTGAAGGACAGGGAAGCCTGGCGTGCTGCAGTCCACGGAGTCGCGAAGAGTCAGACACGATGGAGCAACCAAGCACACTCCTGCCATTAGAGTGCAGAAACTATATCAATTGACTACCATGACCTTCCCAGATAGCTAGAGACTATGACTCAATTCTGGTCAATCAGCAGTAAGGGGAGTCCCCTGGGGGCTTCTGGGAAAATATTTTTCTCCTTGCAGGGCCTTCTCTCATATCCCTAGAACCCCCATCCCACATCTGAACACGCACATGAACACACACACACACTTCCTCCCTTTGGACACAGCAGTATAAAGGCGTGATGCCTGGCACTCCAGCAGTTCCTTTGAGGCCTTGAGGGGAGTTACTGCCTGAACACCAAGATGGTAAAGACAGAAAGAGTTCTCAAGTCCCTAATGACATCACCAAGCCACCGAACCAACCACAAGCTACCTTTCTCCACCAACAATAAACATCCCTTAGACTTAAGGTTTGGGTAAGATTTATTGGCTGGGTTTCCAATCCATCACAGATGGGCACAAACTAATTTGTGTCTTGTTCTTTCACAATAAGCATGCATTACTTTCTCAGATTTAGTTAAGTCCTCCTAAAAAACTTTGGAGGGAAAAAAACCCTAAAGCTCCAAAATAAAATAAAATGTGATTTAAAATAAAATGTGATTCAATTTTAAAAAGAAAAGAGATAAAACACAGCACAGAATTCAGCACACACTAGGCCTTCAGCAGAAGGAAGCCACTGTGGCTGTGTGCTCATCAAAGGCAGGACCCAGGTGAGTCCGGGAGCCGGAAGATCACTGAGGAAAGAGAGGGAGGGGGGGGGGGGGGTCTGAAGAAATCTGAAGAAATACAGTGGCTTAGGGGTCTGATGTGGGGTCAGCTGGAGCCAGGGCAGCAGAAACAGAGAAAGAACCAATTACCTACAAATGAGGGTTAAGACCCCAGTTAGAGACAGGAGCACACCCTGGGAGCACGAGCCATCAGGACAGGTTTCTAAGGAACTGACCAGGAAGTCTCAAGGACAGGTGAACAAGGAGGGGTGGATGAGGAGTTTCTCTGGTGCAGAGGGAGAAAAAGTCAGAACTCACAGTTATGTTTGTTTGAAAAAGGAGGAAGAAAGGTAAGAAAAGGGAGAAGAAGAAGAGAAGGAGAAGAAATTAAGCTTTACTAGGCATATAATAAATCAACCCTGAATATTCATTGCAAGGACTGAAGCTGAAACTCCAATACTTTGGCCACTTGATGCAAAAAGCCAACTCACTGGGAAAACACTGATGCTGGGAAAGACTGAAGGCAAAAGGAGAAGGGGGTGGCAGAGAATGAGATGGTTGGATGGCATCACCAACTCAATGGACATGAATTTAAGCAAACTCCAGGAGATAGTGAGGGACAGGGAAGCCTGGTGTGCTGCAGTCCATGGGGTTGCAAAGGGTCAGACACGACGAAGCGACTCAACAACCACCACCACAGGCATGTAGAGATACATCCAGAAAAGGCCTCTAGGGCCCCTCCACCGGCAGGTGCCAGCTTCCCCAGGTGCCAGACCTAAAGGCAAAGAACCGACACGGCCGCCCTCTCCTGTCCACTCAGCGCATTGCAGCTGGGCAAATCGATTCCCAGGGACATTCTCAGGTTGCAAATCAAGTCCTCACACAGAAGCTTCTTAAAGACTCCTGCTCAGAAACCAAAGACTGCACATCTTACAAGACTAGCAAGAGGAAATTCCAACAAATGCCTCTGCATATGAAGGGTAGGGATGCAAACTGAGCAGGGGATTAAAAGCAGCTGACAGCACACTCCTCTTTGGATCTCTGTATCTTAGTGAGGTCTTTGCCAGCTGTGACAGCTGTGCACAAAGAATGTCACAGCTCTCACAGAGGGTCTCATGGAGAGTTTCCAAACGCATTAACAATGTCTGTATAGGAAAATATTTTTAGTGAGAGCAAAAATATTTGGGGGGCTAGGAATACATAAAACAAAAAATATTTAAATATTAGTTTCATCCCTCCTAATTTTTAAATGTTTCTAAATGCACATAATATATTCATAGTAATATGTCAGCACTATACACGACTCCTAATTAACTATATATATAGTTATATATATATATATCTCTCTCTTCATATTGTAATATATATACACACACAGGCTTCCCTTGTGGCTCAGCTGGTAAAGAACCCGCCTGAAATGTGAGAGACCTGGGTTCAATCCCTGGGTTGGGAAGATCCCCTGGAGAAGGGAAAGGCTACCCACTCCAGTATTCTGGCCTGGAGAATTCCACGGACTGTGTAGTCCATGGGGTCGAAAAGAGTCGGACATGACTAAGCGACTTGCACTTTCTTTTCACTTCACACACACACACACACACACACACACACACACATACACACATACATACATTCATACTAGAGGAGAACGCTCAAAATGTTTCCTTAATAGGAGAGCATGATGAAACTGTTTGGAAGTCACCAGCATCAGCCTGCTGCCGTGTAACAAAACTGATATGGTGCTCTGGAGATTATAAATAGACTTCAGGGAAGTGGTTTTCAAACACTCATGCACATGAGGATCCTTTCTGAAGAAGATTAAAAATAAAAATGCCCAGCTCTTCCTTCCCCAGATGGACCCGATCAGGATCCTGGGGGGCTAAAGGGAGCACCCCACAAACCTCACTTTTTTTCCCCTTCAGGGCATCTACTTTCAGCTCATCAGTCTTCACAGCAGCTGTATTTAGTCTGGGGTTTGTGTAATCCTATTGAGCTCTGAATGTCAATTCTATCTGTCACTTCTTGGAGTTCTCTTTGGCTTTTTTCCCAACTCCCTGGTGATTTTTTATTGTATTCATTTGTATTTTTGTATCCCTCCTATTTTAGCCTTTCCATACATAAGCAGAGCTCTTTTGTATCCACATCTGACCATTCCTGTACCCACAGTGTTGGCAGGTCTTGAGCTGCCATATTTTGTATCTGCTGACTGTTGGTCATGGTGCCTGCTTCTCTGCACCGCACACAATTTTTTCTCATGAGCTCATATTTGCTGGAACTCTACCTGAAGGAATTCTCCAAGGCCCAGGCAGAGGGGGGAGACCTCCTCCAGGGAGGGTGTATGTTTGTCCTGACCAGGTACTTAGGGGCACACAGACCCAGGTTCATTTTCAGCCTGCTGTTTCCAGGATCTTTCAAAGAGTATAAATTAAGCCTCGAACCCACACAGGGACAGTCAGTGACTGCCAATTCACAGAGGAAGACGTTTTCAATCTCTGCCTAGATCTAAGGGTGTGTGTCTTTGCAGGATGGGTTCTTTTTAGTCCACTCTTCCCCTGAGGGGTACCTTCGCTGGGAGCTGGTTGTGCACAAGGTGGTCCCCTGTCCAGCTTTCCCACTACACAGCCTCTGTCCCTGAGGCCACGTGAACTTGTCAATGTCCCCAGACTATCAGGTAGCCTCTGTGCTTGCTCCCCTCCTTGGCTCTTTGCTCTTGATTTCTCCTTGCTCTGTGAGGAGTCCCTCTTCCTCGCAGGTACAAACCGTTCATTCCAAAGGATGCTTCAAGTATTTCAGGAAGCATTGGGTAATAGGAGGTTCTCTACTCAGCCACACTGTCCTCTCTCTTTGACCTTCTCACTTTTCTTTGCTCAGAGACACACCTCCAGTCCCATCAGATCAACATAATTGCCCTGTGCTAGTTAGAAATGTTCGCGGGGAGGGCCCAACTCCTCTGCCTGTGGCAAGGCTGTGAGGAATGACTGAGGAAGAGACACCAACACCACCTAGAGGCCTGAAGTACTGACAGCTCAGCCACAAGAGGCCGCCAGGGAGTGCACCTGAGAAAGAATGCACTAGAAAGTTCAGTATTAAGATAATGATGGGACTTCCCTGGTGGTAGAGTGGTTAAGAATCTGCCTGCCCGTGCAGGGGACACAGATTTGATCCCTGGTCTGGGAAGATCCCACATGCCTTGCGGCAACTAAGCCCCTGTGCCACAACGACTGAGAACGCCCAGTGCCTGTGCCCCTCAACTGGAGAGGCCACCACAATAAGCCCGCGCGCCGCAACTAGAGACAGCATGAACATGCCAACGAAGACCCAATGCAGCCAAAAATAATGACTAAACACACAAATAATTTTTAAAAAATTAAAAAAATACTCTAGGATGATAAATGGATAGCTGCAAGCCCCCACAAAGGCGATGATAATGATCAAAATAGTATGGTGCCTGACATCTCCATATATTCAACAAAGAATTATGCAGTGCTTAAGAGCCAGGCATTGTTTAATGCTTTATGGATATATGAACTCATGGAATATGAATTATAATGATACAATTTATAGACAACAAAAGTATGACCCAGAGAAGCTAAATAACTTGCCTTGGGGCCACACAGAAAATGGCAGAACTGGGATTCACATGCAGCCAGACAGCTCAGCTTCAGAGGCTAGTTTTGCCCACTCCACCCAACCAAGTTACTGAGTTCACTCTAAGTCACTGAACTTAGAACGTGCCAGGCCTATGCTAAGGGTATTCACGTACTTGACAGATCCTCCCATCAGACCTATGAGGTGAGTGCTACACTGTGCGGAGGAGGAAACGGAGGTACAGAAAGGCAGAGGGACTCGCCCAGGACACACACTGGATGGCAGAGCAGAAAGCTGAGTGCGGGAAGCCTTTATCTGGAGGCAGTGTTCTGCCTCTGGACAGTAATGCCCATGCAGGATAAGAACAGATTATCACAGCCAGCACCAACGACCAGATCCGCACATTCTGGGCTAGGCCTTGATATCCACTAGCTCTTGGATCCTCACGAGAATCCTGGGAGGTGAGTTCTGTCGTCACCCTCATCAGACAAACATGGATTTGGGAGTCTCGGAAAGGTCAAGCTGCTTGCCCACAGCTCATTAGTGGCACCAAGATGCCAAGCCAGGAGGGTCTCCCCTGGGGAAAACTGCCTTTGGTGACTGTCTGTATCGCGCCCTGTGTAGCCCCCTCCCACACTCCCTCTAGTCTGTGCCAGAGCTGCTGGGATCAACAGAGTGCGCTGCAAGTGATGCTGTGTGGTTCCAGGTCCTGCCCTTAAATGGCCTGCAGCTTCTGCTCCTTCTCCCATGGAAATCCGGCTCCAGCAAGCCCTGAGAGACCATGAGGGGAAAGACATGTGGAAAAGAGAGGTCTGTAGACAACACTGAGATGGAGCGAGGAAACAGGATATTCCAACACCCCAGTCGAGCCTCCTGATGACTCCAGGCCTGGCTGCCCTCTGACTGAAACCCCCTGAGAGACCACCAGGCCAGACGGACAGAGGAACCAGCCAGCTGAGCCCAGTCAAGGCACAAAACTGTGAGAGAAAAACAAAACGGTCGCTGTGTAAAGCCCTTAAACAGTAGGTCACATTGCTTTGTAAGCAAAAGAAAACAAAAACCAACTCCAAAGCCAAAACTTGTAAGAATGACCACAGAGCTGAGCTCTTCTGAAAAAACTCTCCCAGTCGCCTGAAAGAATTACATGGCATATTAGTTTCCTATTCCTTCTGTAAGAAATGACCACAAAAGCAGTGGCTTAAAACAACTCGCATTTGTTATCCACAGTTTCAAAGGTCAGGAGTCTGCAATGGTTCTCACTAGGCTACACTCTGTCAGTAAGTAAGAGCTCCTTTCCAGAGGCTGTAGGGAAGAATTTGTTTTCCTGCCTTTCCCAGCTTCCAGAGGGGACCTGCATTCCTGAGCTCACGCTCCCTCCTCCATCTTCAAATGGATGTCTTTCCTGTCTCCTTCTTTCACCTACAAGGACACTGGGCCCACCTGTACAATTCAGGCCACTCTCGTTTCTCAAATACCTGATTCAATCATACACATAATAATGTTCCTCTGTCGTGTAAGGTAACACATTCAACAGGTTCCTGGAATTAAGATGCGGGCATCTCCGGGCAGGGGAGGGCTCATTATTCTGCCCACCAGGGTAGCAAACTGGAAAAATAACCAGTGTTCTCCAAAGGCCTAAGTGGAAACACACTGGAATTTTCCCACTGCCCAGAAACCTCCCACAGCTCTTCCCACAGTGCACTTTGTAGGCATGGCCCCAACCTGCCTGGCATCACTGCCCTCTTTTATTTTCTCTCCCCAAGAAATCTTGGTTGAAAAAGATCGTTGCCTCCTCGGCACAGTGCGTCACCGATGATTTATGCTTCGTGCATTTACTGTTCTTTCGCAGGCAGACACACCTACTCCTCCAGCTTCTACTGTGAGGAGACGCATGGCCAGGCCCACCCTCTGTGTCTAAAGAATCTTAGCCAAAGATACAGTCGCTGTATGTGTGGGTCAGCTCGGGAGGCCTGCCCGGGGAGAACACACATTAGCCATAATGCTGGAAAACTCCAGTTGCCTGGGTCAGGGGCCATGGTGAACAGCAGTTAGCAGTATGAAGACAATACAACAACATAATTCAAAAAGCGTAAATCTGATAAGTCAGTGCATTCCAACATCAAACAGCATCTCCAATCAAACCTGTCCCCCCACTGAGCTCCTGGTGCTTTCTGTTCAGCCTGCCCCTCCACCAGACTGCCTGTCACACCCCATCCACAGGAAATCCTGCTGGAGCTACCTTTCAAATAAATCTACTGCTTATTCATTACTAAGGGGAAAAAGAAAGGTTCTTTTAGTGGTCACCACCTTAACCAAGGGATCCAAGTTACCACCACAAATGACGGAACAAACAGACATCAGGAACCCCCTGAGGTGATGTCCTTAGGTGTTCTGAAGTGTTCCTGCCAAATATGCTCAACGTGAATCAAATCAGAGGAAACGATCAGAAAACCTCAGATTGCAGGACACTATGGAACAACTACCCCAAAGTCAACGTCACAAGGACAGGGATACTGTTATAGAGGAGGGCCAGCAAACTTATTCTGTGAAGGGCCACAGAGTAACCATTTCACTTTTGTGGACCATAGAAATCCATCTCTGTGTCCACAGACAACGTATAACAAATGGACATGGTTCTGTTCCAATAAAACTTTATTTACAAAGACAGGCACTGGGCCAGACTGCCAAACCTGCTGTAGATTAAAGGATACTAAAGAGGCATGATCATCAAATGCTGTGCATGATTGTTGAGCTGACACTAGATTAAAAATAAAAATAATAAACAGCTTAAAAAGGACATTTTGGGGACCAGAATATGAGCTATATATTATATAGAAGCTGTATATTAAACAATATTGTCACCAACATTATTGTTATCAATGCTAAATTTCTCAGGTGTGATACTGGTTCCGTGTTCTTAGAAAATACAGGCTGAAATATTTAGGAGTTTAGAACCATGTCCAAGACTTATTTACAAATTTTTCAGGGGGAAAAAAAAAGACTGTGTGTATACATTCATGTATGATGGCGAAGACCAAACAAATCTGCTGAAAGCTAATAAGAGCGAACTAGGGGTTGAAGGGCATATAACCGATGACCATACCATTCTTTCTTTCAACTTTTCTGGGAGTGTGAAATTTTAGAAAGAAGTTGCTGGAGAAAGAGTGTGAGGCAGTGGACAAGTGACTTCCCCACTCACCTGGACTCCTGTAGTCATCTCCTCCCTGCAACCACTCTCACCCTATGATTGCCAAAAGGATCACTGAAAAGTGGTCTCAGATCCGGTCCCTCCTCTGCTCAGACCCTCCAGTGAGTCCCAGCCATTCAGAGGGGTCCACAGGCCCTGCACAATCTGCCCCCTTCCCGCCACCTGCTCAGCCCTCAGCCTCTACTCTGTCCCTCTGTTCAGCCACACTGGCTTCCTCGATGTTCATCAAGCATGCCAGGTGCATGCTCACCTCAGGGCCTTGGCAGGTGTGGAGACTTCGGGTGAGAAAGCTCTTCCCCCAGACACCCGCACTGCTGGCTCCCTCCTCTCCTCATATTGTCGATGAGGTCACCCTGATAATCCTATCTAAACTTCACAACCGTCCCCCAAATACTCCTCCTTCTGCATCCCTGATGTTTTCTCCAGAGCAGTTTGTGCTATCGAATATATTTCACACTTTACTGCTTTCTTTATTGTCTGACTTTCCCCCAAAGCTGAGAATGTAAGGTCTCCTGAAGACAAAATGTTTTGCTTTTTCTTCTCTGCTGTATCCATAACATCTACACGACAGCCACAACTCAGAGCCATGCACTGACCTACCATTTTACATCCACTTACTCCTCACAACAACAGGATGAGATAAGTATTATTTATAGCATAAATGCATATGCAGCATATACACAAAATAGGAATAATAACAGTGTCTAACTCAGAGTAATTGGTGAGGACTTAATGCTGTGAAGTGCTTAGCACACTGCCTGGCACAAAGTGAGTGCCCATTAAATGTCACTATTATATAATAATACCCACTGTACAGAGGAGGAAACTGAACCTCAGAGGGGTTAGTGACCTGCCCAAAACCACCTGGCTGAGAAGGGGGGGACCCCAGTTTGGAACCGATGTCAGTTTGACTCAAGTTGCTGCTTTTTAAACCACAATACTAAGACATCCCACGGTGTCTGGGAGAAAGGCAGTGGCAGGAAACAGAAACCAGCTCTGGGAATCCAGAATGCAGGGTTTAAGTCCCGCCTTAAAGGGCCAGGGTTTAAGTCTGGCCCAGACTCCATGTGTAACCTCAGCAATTCTCTTCTGCTCTCAAGACTTTAGTTTTCTCTTTGATAAACTGCAGGGAGTCATTTCCCCTCCCTGACATGGGGACAAAACAGTGTGAGAGTCAAATGAGAAAGCTTATAGGAAAGCACTTCAGTAACTGAAATCCAACATTTCTCCATTCTAAGATCTGCAACTCTGGCAGACAACCGACCAAACACCAAAAGATTAAGAATTCCAGGCCCTGCAAAGCAAATTTTAGGCATCCAAACTTGTAAAGAAAAGAAGTGTGGTTCCCTTCACCATTTGGCCTTTGCACACGCTCCTCCCTGTCCCTCAACATTATCCGTGTCCCTGTGCTGTCTGCTGACATTCTTCTCACTCTTCAGTTCCCAGCCCAGAGGTTTTCTGCCAGGAAGCTCTCCCTGAATGCTACATCAGGTCAAGTGTCCAGTGGGCTTCCTTATCCAAGCTCTGCCCACTCTGGGTCATCACCTTGAAGGATGGGCCTGTCCTCACCCAACTGTGAGTTCCTCGAGGGCACAGACTAGGGCTGGCTTGATTCCTGCTGTTTCACCAGCACTGCCCAGCACAAGGCCAATCACAGGGTAGACACTCAGAAAACACCAACTAAATGAAGTACCAGCTGGATTAATGGTGGTTCCCTGACCTAGCAAATTAGGTTAAATTTCCTTATTCTTTGCTCCCACAGGCCCCTAGCACATAGATCATCTTCTCACAGTAGCCCGTATTTTAAATGTTTACTATGCCCTTCGGATCTCAGCTCAGGCAGCCTTCCTCCAGAGTCTAGACAGCTTTCCCGACCCCATGCCCCTGGGTCAGGAGGTCTCTCAGCTCTGGAGTTGGCACCATCCTGTCCGCTCTGGAGTGACAACGATGGATCATAAATGTGTCTCCCAGCCCAGCAAAAAGCCAGAACGGCCTGTCTACTGAATGAATGGAAGAACAAATATGGTGTATGTGTGGATTAATAAATAGACGGATGAATGTCCACTTTAGTTAAAATGACTCCTTTAGCCAGATTCCCATGTCAGGACTCCAGACTTTGCCCGGAGCCACGCCCCTAACCTAGGCCTATTCCCCGGAGTCCAACTGGGACAAACGAATGACCTAAACAGATGAAAAAAGCACCCCTGACTTCCCAGGACGGGAGGGAAACTGAGGCACGAGGTGGCGTTTGAGGAATGATGCCACACAAGGATGGTTTGGCAAATGACCCGGTCAAGTTTTTCCTCAGCTCTCCCCAGGTCCTCTCAGTCCTGGCATGCCCCGCCCAAATCACTCCCGTTGCCCACACTATTGGCTCGTCTAGACGTCAATCTTCTCACGCTCTTTTCCTCTATTGGCTAATATTCCCAAATCAAGCGCGGGCACTTTGTACCGCCCTTCACCCCATGCCCGTTCTTACTATTGGGCTATTCGTATGCCCCTCTTCAAGGAACCCTCCCTATTGGCGTCAAGACTCTGCCGGTTCGGGCTGTGATTGGTTGTGAACAGAAGCCCATCTCCTGAGCAACCACCTGAGAAGGATTAGAGAATGGAAAGGTTGGAGGGACGTGGGGTCAGACTCACGCTGAGCCGGCGGGAGGCAGATATAGGTCTTGAAGAACTCGCTTCGGCGGGCGGCCTCCTTAATGCGGTTGGCAAGCGGCTTGCTGACCTGCCGGATGCCCAAGTATAGCAGCTTCGCCATAGGGAACGCGCCCACCACCATCTTGGCGGTCGCAAGGGGAACACGCAACCTTGCTGACTGGGAGGGGCGCCTCAGATCGCTCCCTCCTCCCCCGCCCTCTCGTCGCCGTGCGTGCGTACGTACGTGCGTACGCCCCGGGGGAACCGCTGGGGCGGTCCATGACGTCACGGCGTAGACGCTGACGCTCCGACGTCCGCTCCTATGAATATGCAAATATACGGCGGAAGTGAGGCTGTCAGAGGGTGGTACCGTTAAACGGCTGCTGTAGCCTATATGGGTTCCCACGCCCGCTTCGGCTGACGTCATCGCCTTCCTCCGTGACGTGGCGTACCTGCGCGGCTTCTCCAAAAGAGCAGTCTTTATTAGTCCTAGTTAGGGCTCAGGCATCCCAAATGCACCTTCTCTCTCAGTTTAGAGCTGTCACTGGTCGTGAGAAACTAGCCAGGTAACCTGTAGTGAGATCCCAGCTCTGCGGTTTACCTGCTGTGTATGGCGAGTGACTTAACCTCTCTGAGTATCAGCATTCCCATCTACAGAATAGAAATCATAAGAAGGCACATTCCTTATTAGATTGTTACGAGGTTTGCATGAGAATCTTGAAGATAAATACGTAATGAGTGAACTATGTTAAGTGTTTAGAATGATGCGAATCACCCAACAAACAGCCCTTATAACTGCACAGGTATTAGCATTGTTATTGCTAACTTGAGCATGAGGGTTCATTTTATCTCCAGAAACAGCTGTTTCAACCCTTTCCCAAGTAACTGACAAACAGGCCTAAAAAGGGGCCAGGGGAGTGGCACGAGGTCCCTCGGCCAGGAGAGGTTGATAGCCCAGCCTCTTGGCTAATAAACTTATCCGTTCTCAAGCAGGTCCACTTCCTCTGTTGGGGAGGAGGGTCCCTAGGGAGCTGGCTCAGGAAGGAGTTTAAAGAACATGTCCCAGACTGTCATCCCTTACCCAGCGGGGAGCAAAATCATGTAAACAAGTTCGTCTGAGAGAAATGCCTGGGTGGTGGAGTGCTAATGGGTAACTGAGAGATTCTCGAAGAGGCAGAGGGCGAGGGAAAGTCCAAAGAGCAGAGTTGTGTACAGGAGGAAACAAACGTTCAGGTCAGAGTCGGGGGACCCAGGGCTTTCCTCGGCAACCGCTCTGACTCCGTGTGGCTTTTGTCACTTTCCTGGCCCTGATGGACTCCCATTTCTCCATCTGAGATAATGGTGATACTGACATGTATGAACCCTGATATTCTAAATTACTAAGAATGCCAAGACTCCATGAAAACAACTCCTCTCCAGGATCCCTGTTGGACTGAAGGTGTGAAGGAGCTTGGGACCTATTCCAGATCCATCACCCACTCACTGGGAACCAACCACTCCCCCATTTTACAGACTGACCAACTGAGGCCAGAGACTTCACAAGGATTTATCCAGAGTTCCATGGGTAATCAGGAGAGAAACCCCTTGGGTTTCTTGAGTCCCAGCCTAGAGTCTTCTCCTAATTCTTAGGGGTGTTAGCCTGGGGTCCAAGAACCGACTTGGGAGTGGGGCTCAGGTTCCACTTGATGCATTTAGGAAACTTTTAAACTTGTACATGATTTTTTTGTGTATAATTCACTACTGTTTCCTCAGCTCCTAGAACAATTTCAGGCATACAGTAGGTGCTCAATACTTGTTGAATGAATGGAAATGAGCATTTGGTGGAGGGGTAGTGTTCAAGCTTTCATCCGATTCCCCAAGGGGCCCATGTTCAGAAAGTTTCTGGCTCCCTACATGTTCATCCTGGTAGCTGTACTGCAATGAGACAGGGTGGGAAAATTATAACACCCCCCCCACCCCAGCCAACCACCAGATCCCAGGCCTCCCTCTTTTCTTTCTCCCATAACATCAGAGCCCCAACTTCCTGCATCTCAGTGACCCAACCCTCCTCTTGCAAAAAAGTTGTCCTCATTAAGTTCTTTTTTTTCCCCCCTCATTCCCCTCCTCCTTCCTCTTTCTTTCTCTCAGGAACCTCTCCTGGGAACTTTCGGGGCAAGGGTGTATTTATGCCCGTGTGTGTGTGTGTGTGTGTGTGTGTGTGTGTGTGTGTGTGTATAGGCTTCACATCTCCTTAGCCTGGAGCCTCTTACATACCCAGAGGGGTCAAGGCCTACAGAGCTGGGTGTTTTCCTCCTCCTGCTCTCCAGTCTGGTTCTGGAAGGACAGCCATTCCTGGTTGACCCCTGAGGGCCAGGGGAGGGAGGGGAACGCCGTTAGCCAGGGCAGCAGCCTTGGCCACTCTGGGGCGTGGGAACAGAGGAAGAGGCGGGGAGGGGAAAGGGAACCCAGGATGGTCTCAGCACTGACTCACCGGCTGTGCGACCCTGGGCTAATCACTTGGCCTCTCTGGTGAATAGCGCCTGGGATCATTCCCAGAGTTCCTTCTAATTCAGGTCCTCTGGTCACCCTTTTCCCAGGATGGGCAAGGGACTAGGGTTACACAATCCCACAGGGCCTTGTATTTCTTCCATCATTGGATTCCTTCAAGAGAAATCCGAAAGCTGACACCGATCCTTGCTTGCTCCACCCTGACCCGGGTCCAGCTGTCAGCATCTCCTGCCTGGGCTTCTGGCTTCTGCCTTTACTTCCCATATTCTGTTCCCCACTCAGCAGCCTGGGACTCCTGTTAACATTTAAGCCAATCCCAAATGTTCTTTGCTAAGAGCCCCTCTGTGGTTCCCATCTACCTTGGAATAAAAGGCAAGGCCCTCACATGGATTCACAATGCTCTGGGACATTGGCCCCTGTCCCTACCTGTCTCATCTCCATTCTTAATGTCCTCCCACACCTCTGCTCCCACCACACTGCTGTGTGTACTTGCTGGCCCTCGAAATGCAGGCGCTCTCTTACTCCAGGACTTTCCACCTGTCGTCCCCTCTGCCTGCAGCCCTCTCCCATCTGATCCCTCGCCTCCTTCAGGTCTTTTCTCAAATGCCCCCTTCTCAGCGAGCCCTCCCCACTCTCCTGATCTAGATCAGACTCCATATCATTCTCTGTCCTCTCAATTGGCTTAATCTTGCTCCATTACCCTTACCAATTCCATTTTTTTTTTTTTTTTGGCTGCACCACACAGCATATGGGGTCTTAGTTCACCAACAAGGGACTGAACCTGTGCTCCTTGCAGTGGAAGTGCGGAGTCTTAACCACTGGACTGCCAAGGAAGTCCTTTGATTCCAAATTTAATATTTATCTTTATTTACTCATTTACTGTGAGCTCCATGATGGCGGGGCCTGGACTGTCTTGGTCACTGTTTATACTGGCCAGTACAGGTATAAATAAATCTCTCTTGAATGAATGAATACCCTTCTCTTGTCCTAAGCCCTGTTCCCAAGCCTATCCTGCTCCCTGCTCCTCCAGATAGTTGGCCAGTGGCCCTTTATTTGGGTTCTGACACACTCCCTCTTCCTCCTCAGGCCTGACTTGGAAAAATCTGTTTATCTCCAAACTCTGAAATATTCTGTCCTGCTCTCTCTCTACTCTATATGACCAGGGGCTTCCCAAGACACAAGTGATTGTTCAATACTCCACTTTCCCCTTGAATCACAGACTTTTACTCCCTTGTTGGAAATAATCCTAACTTCTTTGTCTTTGCCTTTTGGAAACTTAATCTATCGGTCCCCTCCTCTAGGAAGCCCTTTCCATCCCCCAGACTGCAACAGAGGCCCTCTTGGGTTCCCCCGGCCCCTAGGCTCCCCTGTCTGAGCCCTGCCCACTCTGGAGCATCACCCTCCCGGGATAGATCTGTCTCTTCCATTGGAATAGGAGCCGTGAAGACAGAGCCAGGGCCGCCATTTGTCACTGCTGGGTCACTAGCACCACCCAGCACAGGGCTTGGCACAGTTTTACTGAATTATCATGGGGGGTGTCATGGCAGAGGATGATGGCTGATCAGTGACACATCAGCCTCACTGTTTTCCTATTTTCTTACATTTTATGAATAGTAACAGGGCCTTATTTACATACAATTTGCATACACTGGGCCAGAAGGGAAGGGAGTGGGGGATTAGACCGGAGGAGTGGGGGCTCTGCAGAATTGGAGGTTCACTGTGCCGGGGGCAGCATCTTCAGCTGCACCTGGTCCCCCTGGGCGAGCGGAGCCGCCACCCAGCCGGCTGCCATGGCCTTGGCCACGCTGTTCCTCTTGGAAGTGAGCGGGGTCTCTAGGGTGAGCGAAGCATTGGCCATCTCCTGGGGCTTGTCACTGGCCAGAAAGCGGAGCAGGTGGTGCAGGGCCTTGGCCACGTCACTGCGGGCGCCCTCGTTGACGAGGCAGTAGAGGATGGGATCAGCCACGCAGTTGAGGCTGGTGAAGGCCAGCGAGCTATGATATGCCGAGAAGACACGCTCCTCGAAGCCACAGTCCCGGGGGCGGCGCAGGTAGACGGCACTCCGCGAGAGCAGGAGCACGTGGTAGGGCGCAAAGCAGACCAGCACAATGGCGATGAGGCTGAGGGCCAGTCTCTTGATCTTGACCTTCTCCTGGCGCTCAGTGGACACGCTGCCCCGCACAGCCCGCAGGATGCCACGGTATGATAGCAGCATGAGCGCCCAGGGGAAGAGGAAGCCCACGAAGACTCGGTAGAGGTTCATCCAGGCCACCCAGCCCTCCATGGGGAACTTCTCGAAGCAGAAGGTGTGGTTATAACGGTCGCGGAAGAGCTCGTCATGGAACAGGGGTGCCGAGTTGGCGCCCAGCTCCGTGGCCCAGACCACAGAGCTCACGGCCACAGCTGTCTTGACACGGCGCAGGCGGGCGAACCGCAGCGGGTGGGCCACAGCCAGGTACCGGTCCACCGAGATGCAGCACAGGAAGGCGATGCTGATGTAGATGTTGGTGTAAAAGATGAACCCGAAGAGCTTGCAAGAGCCAGGGCCGTGGATCCAGTTGTCGTGGTGCAGGAAGTAGTCCACCCACAGTGGCAGCGTGCAGATGTACAGCAGGTCAGCAATGCTGAGGTTCATCAGGTACACGCCCAACTCGTTGCGTTGCCTCACCTGGCGGTAGGCGGCCCACAGGGCCAGGCAGTTGGTGGGCAGCCCCACGCCAATGACGAAGATGTAGAGGGAGGGCGGGAAGAGGTGGTCCATGCGGGAGTCCACGTGGCAGCCCTCCAACGTGCGGTTGCCCATCCTTGGCACTGGGTCTTTCAGGGTGCTTCCCCTGGCCCACGGGGGCTTGGGGCCACGGGGGGCGGGAGGCCATCAGGCCCCCCTGAGCCCCCTCCTTGGAGGCTCAGGGGAACATGGTGGGAGGCAGTTCACAGGGTTAGAGGATGAGGTGGACTGAAAATTGTGGGCCAGACTGGGCAGAGAAGGACAGAGGCTTCAGAGAGAAAAGTTGGAGAAGGGATAGAATTACGACAGGAGGGAGGTTTGGGGGTGGCAGGATTAACAACGAGCTTTGTCAAGGAGGTTTTATAGACCCAACCAGAGTATAAATGGGAGAGTATTGGGGTAACACACGATTGACCAAGGGGAGTGTTTATACGGGAGGTGAAGGCATCAGTGGGCAGTGGTGAGAGACAGAGATTTGTGGAGGATGTAGAAAGTAAGCGTGGCTATGCTGAAGTAACAGTGAGGTGAGATGTACTAGAAGACGCAGGAAATGTATGCGGTAGTGTTGAGATAGGGCAGTTCACAGTTTGGCAGCAGAGGAGACTAGGCCAGATGGATGGGGGTGCTGACACCTGACACCTCCTAGGACCCCAGTAAGAAATATGGAAATAAGGGAGGTAACCAAAGAGGCGAAGACTACAAAAAAAGGGGGGTGTCCTATGAGGGATGAAAGAGAGAGAAGACTCAGTCTGGGGAATGTGGGAAGGGTTTTAAAGAAACAGGAAGGTGGTGAGTAAGGGCTCTATCAGAACCAGGTTACCAATACCGGAAATTTAAAGGGACATGGGAGGGGCTCCAGCTTGGTCCTGGTGGGGGCTGAGCAGTTAAGACGAGGTGGCCCTGCTTCACAGTTCAAAGCTGACTGCGGTACCTGTGGGGAAAGAGAACTGTCATGAGAGGTGTCAGGGACTTCCCTCTGCTCCCCACACCCTTCTGTGAGCTCCAGAGGGTAGGCCCCTTAATGATGCTTAATCTAAGCAACAGATCACTGAAAACACAGATTTGAGATGTCAGTTATATTTTTTCCCTAATTGTTTCTTTAAAACTTTCTTCAAGAAACCATATAAAACTGGCACAAGTCTCATATCATGCTTTGGGAAATGCTGAACTAGTCTCACCTATCATATCATAAACATTGAGACAGGGTCCAGAGAGGCTGGGTCACTCCCCTCAAGGATGTACAGCAAGGCAGTGATAGAATCAGCTTCCTACTCTTAACCCAGGGCACTGAATTCTTGACAATGATGATGATGGTAGTGATAATAACAACCAAAGTTTTTCTGAGTCCTATTACATAGCAGATCTTGTCTTTAGCACTTTATGGATGTGAGTTTAAAATTTTCAAGAACCTTATGAGGAAAGTACTGTTACTCCCCTATTTGACAAACTGAGGCACAGAGAGGTTCAGAGACCTATCCAAGGTCCTGATAACGGGAGCGGGGAAAATCTTGGCTTTCGCCTCCTTTCTCCAGCCTGAACGTCAGTTTTCACCCAAGAATAATTGGACAGAAAGGGGCCCTGGTCTGACAGCCCATGGAAGCATAGCTGCAGGGGGCTGGGGCAGGGAAGTTATGAGAACTCAATTGACCAAGGGGGAGCCCTGGGGGCAGTGCCAGGAGTCCCCTCCCTCAGAGACCACCCCCTTCATTGTCTCTTTCCGCTTCCCTCTGACTTCCCTGAGTGAGAGTCTTGGGCCTGTCGTGCCCTGGTCCTGGGGAGATCTTTAAGCACAGGGAAAAAGACAGTGTTGGACCAAGCCCTGGACCACTGTCAGCCCCCAAGAGGATGGGAGTGAAGTCCTGAAGTAGAGGCATCTTTAGAGGCCATTCCATCCAGCGGTTTGCATCAGTTTGTAGGCTGTGGAACCACTTTTTAAAAAAACATATCTCAACAGGAAACCTCATCTAAGACAGTGAAAAGGGGAAGCTACTCTGTGCTCTCGATAAAAGGAGGTGGTGGGAGGAAGTCCACCTCTGAAGAGTCCCCAGGACACATTTTGAAAACCAGTGGTTGACTCAGTAGGACAGATGAGGAAACCGAGGGGCCAAAGAGGGGAAGGGATGAGACCCAAGGCATCCAGCAGGCTCACGGGAACCTCCCCGGTGCCTGAGCAGTGTCTTCCCATGGGAGAGTGCTCTGGGCTCTCCCTAACCTCCACACTAAATTCTGTGCCCACGCGTGTCTCTAAAACCCCGGCCGCTGCCCACTCTGCTCCACCACGACCACTGGCTTGGACCTTATGGTTGAGCCTCCCTGAGGATTTCCTGCCTGCCACTCTGGCTTCCCTCCACTCACTCCCCACGTGGCGGCCCCATGTGGCGGCCAGGCAGGTCTCTCTAACATGTCAGTCAGCTCTTGTTATTAAATCCTTCTCTGCTTGAAATCCTCCAATAACTTCCCCATGGACTTGGGACAAAATCCCAAGTCTTTCCCCAGATGACAAGGCACTGCCTGCCCAGCCTCTGCAGCCTAGTTGACTTTCATACCCACCTCTCCCTCCCCCTCAGCAGACTCAAGGCTGGACCTTCTTTCCAGCCTCACCACCTCTGTCCTTCCTTCAGATCTACTTAGGACTAGCTCCTATATCTCCATCACTTCCTCAGGGTGGCCCTCTGTACCCACAGTCCTGCCCACCCACACCCACACACTCTGTGTGGAGGAATTACAGAGATCACAGAATCTCAAGATAGGGCTCTTCTTTTCCAGGAGGTTACATCCTATTTGAAGAGAACTTCAGTTCATCCAACATCTGAGTGCCTCCTCTGTGCACCGCATAGGACTGAACACTGGAGATAAATATAAATAAGACATGATTTCTGCCATGATAGATGGCTGGTGGGAGAGAGGTACACATGTCTGTGAGGTGCTTTTTGTTAGTTTATTCACAGCTGGAAAAGGTTGTTGTAAAAGTCAAGGCAAGAAAGAGGACTGAGTCAGGACAGAGGCAATGGCTATGAAGTTGATGTTAAAGGGATAGACTGAATAGATTGGGTACTTGGAAGTTCAAGAAGTGAGGGAAATCTGTCATTATTCAAGGAAATTTAGAAAAGGCACAAATGAAAAATGAAAATATGCTTATCCATAGTCCCAGTGCTTCCTTGGTGGCTCTATGGTTAAAAAAAAAAAAATCTGCCTGCCAACGTAGGAGACAAGGGTTCCATCCCTGGGTTGGGAAGATCCCTTGGGAAAGGAAATGGCAACCCACTCCACTATTCTTGCCTGGGGGAAAACCCATGGACAGAGGAGCCTGGCGGGCTACAGTCCGTGGGGTCGCAAAAGAGTCAGACATGACTGAGCAAGAGTCAGACACGACAGAGCAACTAAACAACTCTCTTCACATCACCTTGCATCCTGTTTGTGTCTGCCTGTCTGTCTTGAGTGGATATCTCGGGAGGGCAGGGACTGTATATTGACTGTTGTAGCTCTCGCCAGCACCCAGGACAGGCCCAGCATACAGTAGGCACTCAATAAATGCCTTTGGCTGAGGGAACAGGCATTTGGTCAGCCACTGCTTCCACACAGGCACCACCTCCCCTTGAGGCAGCAGCACCCCCCACTTCAAGCTCCAGCGAGTCCCTGCAGGGTCCCAGAGATAAAGAGATGAGGAAGGAAAAAGTGAAAAGGGCAGGCTCTCTCTGCTGCATAATTGACTTTGAAAGGTCAGGGCTGAGTCCCGCTTAGTAAGTCCTACCCCCTGTGGGGTCCTCCGCAACAGAAGAGCTGCCCCCACCCCAGACTCACAGACACTCCTGGATCCTGTGGAGATGGGAGGGAGGGGGCTTGCTCCCGACTGGAACAGTACAATCCGGTCCCTCCCTTTGAACTGAACCACCCCTCCTCCAGCCCAGAACAAATCACTCAAAACACCTCTCTCTCTCTGCCCTGGGTCTCTCCTTCAGCCTGTAAGACCAAGGGAATTACTTCTCCTTCAGGAGCCTCAATGGCACCCCACTCCAGTACTCTTGCCTGGAAAGTCTCATGGATGGAGGAACCTGGTAGGCTGCAGTCCATGGGGTCGCTGAGGGTTGGACACGACTGAGCGACTTCACTTTCATTGTTCACTTTCCTGCATTGGAGAAGGAAATGGCAACCCACTCCACTGTTCTTGCCTGGAGAATCCCAGGGACAGGGAAGCCTGGTGGGCTCCCGTCTATGGGGTCACAGAGAGTCGGACACGACTGAAGTGACTTAGCAGCAGCAGCAGGAGCCTCAGTTTCTCCTTCTGCATGAAGGGGAGGTGGGACACAACTTTTATATCAGTTGCATCACAGATACAAAAATCTTTGGGACTTCCTGGTGGTCCAGTGGTTAAGGCTCCTGGCTTCCACTGCAGAGGCTGTGGGTTTGATCCCTGATTTGGGGAACTAGGATCCTGTATGCTGCATGGCATGGCCCCTCCCC
>NW_011494885.1:2345600-2350518 GCF_000754665.1 Bison bison bison
AAAAAAACACAGAAGAAAATATCAATTTGATACAAACTTACAGAAAATTGAAGAGGATGAAACATCTCCCAACTTATTCACAGGGAACTATATTCAATATCCTGTGAGAAATGAAATATTTCCTGCCGAATCAGTAAAAGAGGATGTCACAGTCACCAGCAACTGCGGCCACAATGGATGGTGAGCTGGTGAGCCTTGAGGGAACTCAGGAAGGAAAGAATACCTGCCATCTAGCAGCCATCAGACTGCAACCACTCCCCGTGGTGAGTCCCCCCCACCCCCAGAAAGCTCAGGATGTGAAAACACAGGATACTGGCCCCAGATAGCTGAGGTGCCTATCAAAGGAATGATTTCACTGAGCCCAGACTCTGGCATCTTCCCATAATACAGAGAAAAGCGCTAAATTCCCTCAACTTGGGATATCTGGTTTTCTTTAATTGACAACAATCTTCCGATGTTCAGACTACCCACCCTTTGTTGCAAAACATCTATATAACCTGGCTCCTTGGAGCATGTTTTCTCAGGGTGACTTGAGATGCTATCTCCCAGGCTTGAAGTCCTAAAACTTCCCACCCAGTAAAATGTAACTCTCAACTTATAGGTTATGAATAATTTTTTGGGTGTGAATATTTTCTTAACTCCACATCCGTGACAAACCATAATGGAAAGAATATTTAAAAAACAAGAATGTGTATAACTGAGTCACTTTGCCATGCAGCAGAGATTGGCATAACACTGTCAGTCAACTACTGTTCTTGTTCAGTTGCTAAGTCGTGTCCAGCCCTTTGTGACCCCATGGACTGCAGCACGCCAGGCTCCTCTGTCCTCTACCATCTCCTGGCGTTTGCTCACAGTCATGTCCATTGAGTCAGTGATGCTATCTAACAGCGCCAAAATCAACTATACTTCAATTTAAAAAAGAAAATGAATTTTAAAGAAAGAAACAAAATCCTTGGTAGAGGTGATATCATCTATAAATTGTGCAGTGTTTGAACAATTATTACTATTCCACAGGCACTGGGGAGCTGACATGAGAAATGAACCAGTTCATAACGGAAGGAGGCAGTGAGCCTGGAGAAATTCCCTTTGTCCCACCCTCTCAAGAACCCCCCAGTTCTGCTGAGGCTGGGGTGGGTACACAGGCCGGAGACTGATTTCCTGCAGACAAAGGAAATGTACTTCCCATTGCTAATTTCCTCCAGGGGACACTCGCCCCTCCCTCCTCCTCCGGTCCCTCTACTTCAACCCACCTGCTTCTTGGGGGATGCTAGGCGTGGGGGGAGGGGCATTCAACCCTCTCTTCTCCCCTACCTGAGATATGCCCAACATCAACCCCACCACATATAAAGATAGCATGGAATGGCAGACTCTTAGAACTCCACAATGCAATAAACCTATATGCCACAACTGGGGGCACAAGGTTATTTGACTCCTACCTGATACAGACGGGGAAACTGAGGCCCAGGGCCACAAGGCAGTTAGCTGTCTAAGTCACATGACGTGTCAAGGCTGCCTAGATCGCTAGTTCTTAACAAAAAAGAATGTTTTCTCTCTTCCCTCCCTGCACTCTTGTAATTTTTTCTCAAGTCTTTCTGGGGTTCTCAGCCCTCTTTGAGACTCTGCTGAAAACCCCACAGACTCTCTCACCACCAGAAGGCAAGTGATCTCGGGGGTCTTGCATGCCCCTCCATCACCTGACTCCCTTGCCCAGCACTCTCTCCCCCAACCCCACACCCCCGCTCCCTCCTGGTCCCTGCTGGTCCCTCCCAGAGGGCCAGGGAAGAGAGATAAGTTGGGAATGTGGAGCGATAGTGGGGAGACAGAAAGGACTGTCAGACCCCTGACCCCACTTTGCACAGTCTTAGCTGCTCAAGCCAGGCTCCAGAAGCGACTTCTCAGTCCAGCAAGGCTGAAGGCTTGGGGGTAGGAGGTTGAAAGGGCAAGAGGGAGAGGTAATACAGCCCCCGCACCCACTCACCACCAGCCTTGTCCTAGAAGCCTCCAGGTCATCTCTCTCACTCCCCGCTTCCCTCCTCTGAAGGCTCCTGCTCCCCTGTCAGCCCCCTGGGGACCAGTCAGCTCCGGTAGGTCTGCTCATTAGGGGAACGAAATGTGATCACAGAGCCTCGCTCCCCACCTGGCGCCTTGGCGGCTGGCCGGCGACAACCGGGGACAGTCAGGCCACCGAGACCATTCCACTGGCCCCATTTCTACCGAAGGGATCCCCATCCCCTCCACATATGTCCCCCACACCACCCAGAAGGGACACCAGGGAGGGTCCTTGACTCTACTCCTCTGATGTTCTAGATTCCCAAGGCTCTCAGATCCTCAGATTCTATTGTTAGTCCACGCCATGGTTTACTGTTCTATTATTATAACCTTTTAGAGCTTTACCTTCCTTCCATTCTATTATTATTATTATGGCGGCTTTCCACACCCCTACCCTCTAGGTTTCCAATATCCCAGGAAATTCACATTCCAGGATTCTCAAGTTCTATTGTTAGAACGCTCTATGATTAAAAAAAAAATTGTACAACTTTCATAATATATTATTAAACTCTCAGTGATCATTATCTTTGCTCAGCAAACACTTATCTGTATTTCCCCTTTCTTTTTTACAGATATGGTGAACCCCACTTCCTTTTTTCTCCATTTATCTCTTCCGGTTTTTTTTTTTTTTTAACATTCCAGCAGCCTGAAGTTCTAAAATTGTGCAAAATTGTAAAATACTAAGAATTCAATTTTGGCAGGGGGTGGGTAGTCACATTTACCTGGCCCCTAAATTCTCTCCTCCTGGTGGGGACACTAAGAGCCCAGGCTGCCTCTCTATACCTGGCCCAGAAACTTTGTCTCATCCCACCCCACTGGATCACATACTGGCTGAGGCTGAGTTATTATTTGTCTAGACACAAACCAAATTATAGGCCCTGTCCTGCAGGAGCAGTGGGCTTCATGGGGAGGGTCAGGAGACAGAGTCAGTGGGGAGTTAATCGCTGCCCCCTCTCCCCACTTCCCCTCTTCTCTTCCCTCCTTCTCTGAAATTCCACCCCTTCCACTCCAACCAACTCTTATCCCCTCTCCCTCTTCACCACCATGGTTTTAGAATATGTTCTCTCCTCTGCTTCTAAAATTGCTCCCTCCTGGGTTCCAGCCATTCATACTCACCCTGGCATTCTTCCCTGTTGCCTGTGAAGACCTCCTTCCCCACATTAATCTGAGGTAGTAGCAGCAAAAGAAGCCAGTACTTTGGATTTGGGCTTCAGTGGAACCGGAGTCCCAACCCAGCCTGAAACTGACTCACCTTGGGGACTTCTACACTTGGGCCTCAGTTTCCCCATCTCTGAAATGGGGGTTTAGTCTAGCTGGCTCTGACAGCACTTTTGAGCTCTCGACTGCGACCACTGAAAACTGCCAATATTCCAAAGCCCATCTTTTTGGACTGAAGGATTCAAATACCCCAAGACCTTTAACTTGAAGGTTTGAGCTCTCCCAATCCTCCTTTCAGATCATTCTCACATACTTGGGTCCTTTCATGCAAAGACTTCACATTCAAAACTGATGATACTCTAATTAAAAAAAAGAGTTCACTAACTTCTTGATGCTATGATTCCCAGAGTTTTGGAGCTCCCCCCGCCAAAAAAAACCCATCAATCTCTCTCATTTTCTCCTACTGAAACCCCGCCCAGAGAGGACAACCTCCCCATCCTCACCCCAAACCTGAAGTCAAGCTCAACCACAGAGACAGAGTTGGGGGGCCCTTGGTGAATTCTTCCCCTGTGGTTTAGCCGTAAAGAATCTGCCTGCAGTGCAGGAGAAGCAGATGCGGGTTTGACCCCTGGAGGGGAGGATCTCCTGGAGAAGAAAATGGCAACCCACTCCAGTATTCTTGCCTGGAAAATCCCATGAACAGTGGAGCCTGGCGGGCGGGGACAGTCCACGGGGTCGCAGAGTTGGCCACAACTGAGCTCGCAGGGACACACTGGTGAGTTCAGGAGAGGTGTGGCTGGTGGAGGGCCCTGGTGGGGGGTGATGAGGGGTGCGGCCCCCATCATCTTCATCTCTGCCCTCCAGAAAATCCCCCAGCCCTCATCCCACCTGAGTATATATGACATTCATCCCACAGTCGATGCCTCACAGAAATTCCAGAGCTGTCCTTCAGGGTGCTTGGGGGGGCGGGGGGCGGGGATGAAGCCGAGACAATAAGGAGTTAATGGGTGACCCAGCCAAATCCTGGACTGGAGGAAGTTGGGGAGGAAGTTCACCCCCTCCCCCAGCCAGGAATTCCTGAAATTGGAGGGTGGGGTGGGTGCGACCTCCAGAGCAGTGGGGTGACTCTGTTAAGGGGGAGCCCAGGTCACAGGGGTACTCAAAGTCCACCTGCCCCAGGTGGTAATCCTATTGCCCCCTACCCGACTCCCAAGAAGACCCTCAGCCCAGGGGAAAGTTGGAGAAGGATGACGACGGAGTGAAGTTGCCAGAACCGGGTCTAAGATACATGGAGACAGAAACAGAGGGATACAGAGAGATACAGAGACAGGAAGAAAAAAGGCAAAGAGATGCCCAGAAACGGGGAGACGGAGGTAGAGAGATCCGTATAGACTGAGAGTTCATCAAGACCCAGGGATCCAGGCAAACGGAGTGACAGAGAGACACGGAGAGGCAGAGATAAAAGATATCAACACAGAGACATCGAGATGGCTAAGGAGAGACACGAGCAGAGGAAGAGGGACCGCAGATCCAGAGAGACATCAGAGACAGACAGAGAGATGGAGACAGACCCAGAGACAAAGTCAGTCGCGGAGACGCAGGGAGAGCCAGCCCCAGAGAGGGGCGGGGACCGAGGCCACGCGGGAGACTGAGGCAGCGGACGGACGCGGGGACGCAAAGCCCGCGAGGGGCGCGGGGAGGAGCGGCCGCC
>NW_011494885.1:2350623-2351586 GCF_000754665.1 Bison bison bison
TGTCGCTCCCCCTTAACCCCTTCACCCCACTAAAGCTTTCCAGCTCTGGAGAAACCTCACCTGCTGGTGAAACACCCCCGAGTCCTTCAACGTCCCCAGCCTGGAAGCCTCCATCTCATAAATTCCTTTGCTTACCCTCCCTCCAACCCCGCACTCCAACTAGATCAAGCCTGAAGCTATGGGGAGGTGTGGGACGGGGGTTTAGGGAGACCCCAGACCTAAGTCATTAACTTTTTGGTCATTGCACTCCCACTTCCCCAAGGGAGAGAATGAGGGGTCTGTTAGTTCCCCATGCCCATGGTCAGGGCCACCCCTGGAAGGAATCTCTCCTGGGGTTTCCAGCTCCAGCCCTGCCTCTTGGCCAGACTTAGGCTGGTGACCTCTGTGTGCCTCCGTTTCCTCTTCTGATGCTGTGGTCTCTCACAGTCCTTTTATCAAGAGGACGTCATACTATAAAGTCTGTAAAACATGACCCGCCCCCCCTCCCCCCGCCACGACCTTCTTTCGCCCTGCTTTATTTGCTTTTCCCCATAGAAAGTGTCCTAACAGTCTGTGTATTCCACTTTTTTTGGTTGTTTTTCTAAATATCTGCCTTCCCACTAGGAAGAGTGTCATTTTTCTGTTGGGTTACTTTACTACACGATACATGTGCAATACACGTTGTTTTCAAGGAGTAAATACATGAATGTTAAGTGCTGCAAAAGTATTTGCTGATTTTTATGTTATCATCATGTCCTTCATAAACTGATCCATTCTTAGGCGAAGCACTTTGGACAGACCTGGGATGTAACACTCAAAAGTGACAACTAATAAAAAAATAAAACAAATTTTTTTTAGAAAAAGTGACAGCTAGGAATTCCTTGGTGGTCCAGTGGCTAAGACTCTGAGCTCCCAATGCAGGGAACCTGGGTTCGATCTCTGGTCAGGGAACTAGATCCCATACTCAGCAACTAAGATCTGGCA
>NW_011494885.1:2351714-2368927 GCF_000754665.1 Bison bison bison
GGGGGGGGGGGGGGAGAGTGACAGCTATCGGGCTTGCAAATTCTTTTTTGTTTATTTATTATTCTTTTATTATAATTATAATAATTATTGGGGCTTCCTCAGTGGCTCAGCTGGTAAAGAACCCATCTGCCAATGCCAGAGATGCAAGAGACAAGAGTTCGATCCCTGGGTGGGGAAGATCCCCTGGAGAAGGAAATGGTAACCCACTCCAGTATTCTTGCCTGGAAAATTTCTTGGACAGGGGAGGCTGGCAGGCTACAGCCCATGGGGTCGCAGAATCAGACATGACTGAGCGCGCATGCGCACGCGCTCTCTCTCTCTCTCTCTCTCTCTCTCTCTCTCTTTCTCTCTCTCTCTCTCACACACACAGTGATAATTATTATTTTGGCTGCTCTGGGTCTTCATTGTGGCATGAGGGCTTCTCTAGCTGAGGTACACTGACTTAGTTGCCTCATGACATGTGGGATCCTAGTTCCCTGACCAGGCATGGAACCTGCTTCCCCTGCATTGGAAGGCTGATTTTTAACAACTGGACTACCAGGGAAATCCCTGTTTATTTATTTTGAGAATAAAAATGCTGGGATCTTAAGGGAGAAGCCCAGTAAGTTGTGACAAACAGATACACCCATGTGACTAAGCCAAATTAAAACATAAACATTCCATCACCAGCGACCACTGTTTGGTTTGGTGTTTTGCTCCTTTCCAGGGCACTCACTCTCTACTTTACCCCCAGAGACACTCCATGCCTTTTTTTTTTTTTTTTTACTGGAAATGAGTGTTGCCTGTTCTAGAACTTCATAGAAATGAAATGAAACAGTTCTGTTCTGCTTCATTTAAGGTAGCTATTATAATCACTCACTGTGTGGCCTTGGACAAGTGACTTCACCTCTCTGAACCATAGTACCCCTTTCCTCTCGGGGCTCTGGAGGCACATAGAAAGTAAGAGTTAACCAAGTACCCAAGTGACCTGCAATGCACACAGGAATAAAAGCTTTTTCCTTCCACCCTCCCTCAAGGGGAGAGGCAGAGAGACATACCAATGGAAGTGTCAAGAAGAGTTTAGCCCCTCCCCACAAATAACCCCAGGTAAAGTTTACCAGCTTTCAGACAAGTCCTCCGGTCAGCTCCTTGGCCATCCCAAGGTCCTTCTGCAGAGAAACTCTGAGGTGCTCTGGTGGGTGAGGGTCTCCTTCTCTCACGCACACACCCTAAGTTTATGATGTGATTCAGTTAGGATCCTGACAGGAAACAGGTAGGCCATTCAGAGAGCTTGTGTACTGAATAGCTTCAGTAGCACCAACTCTTTGCGACCCTGTGGGCTGTAACCTGGCAGACTCCTCTGTCCATGGGATTGCCATTCTCTTCTCCAGGGGATCTTCCTGATTCAGGGACCGAAGCCAGGTCTCCCATACTGCAGGCAGGTTCTTTACCGCCTGAGCCACAAGAGGAGCTATAGCTCTCGATAGAGAACACAGCCACTGGCAAAACTGCAGGGATGCAGAGAGAGGCCTGGAAAATAAATACTCCAACCTCTTCCCCCACGACTGACCTTCAGATTTCCTGTCAGTGCTTGTAACGGGAAGAACCCAACCAATAGACTCTCGTGCATGGAGTCCACACAGGGCACTCTCACAGTACCCAGAGCTGGAGGAGAAAGGCTGAGAGTGACCCCTTGGGTGCACTGTGGAGAATCACCTGCACGCAGTTCAGTTCAGTTCAGTCGCTCAGTCGTGTCCGACTCTTTGCGACACCATGGACTGCAGCACGCCAGGCCTCCCTGTCCATCACCAACTCCCGGAGCTTACCCAAACTCATGTCCATCGAGTCGGTGATGCCATCCAACCATCTCATCCACTGTCGTCCCCTTCTCCTCCGGCCTTCAATCTTTCCCCGCACCTGCACTATTCTCCCAGAACTTTCTAGGCATATTTTTCCACGCAGGTCTGAAGCTGGGCACAAGGGGGCGCCAGAGCACCAAGACCCAGGGAAAGGGATGCTTTGATGGAGCTGGACAACTTACTCCCTAGAACTTGGACAGTAGGGAAGGGTCTAAAAGCTGGAGGACAGGAAAGGAGACTTTGATCCCAGGAAAGGAGAGTTTGATCGAAAACCTAGGGGTCTGGAGTCGGGATATGATTGCTGGACTCTGCCTATCGAATGGGAGTTGTCTGGGTGGACAAGTTCAAAAGGGTGTACCAGCAGGGAAGGAACAGCATGTGCTGAAGCTCAGAGGCATGAAATGTCACAGGCAAGGGCAAGTACTGGCAATTCAAGTGGCTGGAGATAAGAGATGGGGACAGGAGAAGATGTTGGCTTAAAAAGGAAGATCAGAAACGAGGGGAAAACAAGGGCAGCTAACATTTAATGACCACTTACTACAGTCAAAGTACCATTCTAAGCACTTCATGCGAATAACTTAGACTGGAAACTGCATCTCTGCCTCTCCTAGTTCTCCAGTTTGCTGATTGACCCAGCAGATCTTGGGACTTGTCAGTTTCCACAATTGAGTGAACCAATTCCTTATAATATATAAACCCCGCTGGCTCTGTTTCTCTGGGGTTTTCTCTGACTGATATACTACTTCAAAACTGAAACTAGATGTTATCAAGCAGGATATCCTATCACTAATCTAAGGACTTCTTTAGTATATCGTCCCATACCTAAAGTATGTTCAGCCCAGATGACAGAACTCATTGTACTTATTAGGGCTTGTTAACTAGCCAAAGACCAGAGAGAAAATATACTTATATATAAACAGCAGGTATAATTTGGAAATACTGTAGAAACAAAAGGGAATTTATAACCTTTTCTTCCTGAAAAAATCCATACATGTGACAAAACTGCACACACACACATACACACAAGAAGACGTATAAAACAGGTTAAATCTGAATAAGGTCTGTAGATTCACCAGGGCCAGTTTCCAGGTTTGGCAGTGTAGAATAGTTGCACAAGATGTTACCACTGGGGGAGACTGGATGAAGGGTATAGAGGACCTCTCTGTACTATGTTGGCAACATCATCTGAGTCTATAGTTATTTCAGAATTGTTTAAGTAAAACCACATACACACAGAGGTTTCTCAAAAAGTTAAACATAGAATTGCCATATGGCCCAGTAATTCTACACCTCGGTATATACCCAAGAGACATGAAAACGTATGTCCAAATAACATCTTGTATATGAATGTTTGGGTTTCCCAGGCGGTGGCAGCAGTAAAGAGCATGCCTGCCAACACAGGAGATGTAAGAGACATGGGTTCAATCCCTGGGTCAAGAAGATCCCCTGGAGGAGGGCATAACAACTCCAGTATCCTTGCCTGGAGAATCCCATGGACAAAGGAGCCATGTGGGCTACAGTCCATAGGGTCGCAAAAAATCAAACGTAACTGAAGCGACTTACAACGCATGCATGAATGTAAATATTTATCACAGCATTATTCACAATAGCAAAAGATGGATACAACCCAAACTTTCATCATGTGTGAATGGCTAACACCAAACTATGAGTCATAGCAAAATGGTTGTGTTTTAAGCAATTAAGTTTTTTTTTTAACTCTCCTTTGAACTCTTTTTAAGAAACTATTTTATTTTTAATTATTTGGCCACACTGGATCTTAGTTGGAGCATGTAGTGTCCAATTCCCTGACCAGGTATCGAACCCAGGCCCCCACCATTGGAAACATAAAGTCCTAGCTACTAGACCACCAGGGAAGTCCTGCTAAACCATTAAACTTTGAAAAGCTTTGTTCTGAAACAGTGGATACTGGCAATAGGGGTCTTCAAACTCCCAGAAACGTTGCTGACCCTGCCCTCTGATGTGTCACTCACCTTGACGTAAATAGGCTGAGGTGGCCGGTAACCTCCATCTCCTGCTCATGTGCTTCCCCACCTCCCTTCCTCTGAGAGAAGTCCCCCCAATTCCATGAGGCTGGTGGGGCTGTCAGCCCCAGGCATCATACATTAACCCCTTCCTAAGCAAAGAGATGGGAAATAGATTGGGAAACAGTGGAAACAGTGTCAGACTATTTTGGGGGGCTCCAAAATCACTGCAGATGGTGACTGCAGCCATGAAATTAAAAGACACTCCTTGGAAGGAAAGTTATGACCAAGCTAGATAGCATATTCAAAAGCAGAGACATTACTTTGCCAACAAAGTTCCCTCTAGTCAAGGCTATGGTTTTTCCTGTGGTCATGTATGGATGTGAGAGTTGGACTGTGAAGAAGGCTGAGCGCCAAAGAATTGATGCTTTTGAACTGTGGTGCTGGAGAAGACTCTTGAGAGTCCCTTGGACTGTAAGGAGATCCAACCAGTCCATTCTGAAGGAGATCAGCCCTGGGATTTCTTTGGAAGGAATGATGCTAAAGCTGAAACTCCAGTACTTTGGCCACCTCATGCGAAGAGTTGACTCATTGGAAAAAGACTCTGATGCTGGAAGGGATTGGGGGCAGGAGGAGAAGGGGACGACAGAGGATGAGATGGCTGGATGGCATCACTGACTTGATGGAAGTGAGTCTGAGCGAACTCTGGGAGTTGGTGATGGACAAGGAGGCCTGGCGTGCTGCGATTCATGGGGTTGCAAAGAATCGGACACGACTGAGCGACTGAACTGAACTGAAGCAAAGAGATGAGCAAGTGACCCAGGCCTGGCCCATCACATGACCCTAGCCCCTAGGCCAGGGGTCCCCAACCTCTGGGATCTAATGCCTGATGGTCTGAGGTGGAGCTGATGTCATAACAAAACACACAGTAAATGTAATGCATTTGAATCACCGCCAAACCATCCCCCTACCCTGGTCCATGGAAAAACTGTCTTCCACAAAGGCAGTCCCCTAGTGCCAAAAAGGTTAGGGACTGCTGCCCTAGGCCATGGAGACTGGGCACAGGATCCAAGCTGAGCCCATCTGATTCCTCTGGAGACAGGAACACTATGAGAGAAAGACTTCCTCTGGCTTTGCTATCATGTGGCCTGGCAGAATGCCTGCAGCCACAGTGTCTGTGTTCTCAAGTGTAAAAATAATCAGCTAACATTTCTAGAAGGCTTTTTATGTGTCAGGCCCTGTCCTAAGCTTTCTGTGGGTATTTAAGTCATTTTCACAGCACCCCTACGGGGCAGGTGCTAATATTAACTTCTATTTTATACACCAGGAGACTGAGGCCTTGAGAGGTTAAGAACCCGGCTCCAGGGGAGAAGCCAGATCCAAAAAGAGTTCATACTCTATGATTTAAAGCAAAAGTGGGCAAACTATTAGTACCACTGTGGACCAAATCTTATCTACTGCCCATTTGTATGGCCCATGAGCTAAGATGGTTTCACACTTCTAAATACAATGAGACTAAAACAATAGTATCTCATGACACAGCAAAAATGTTGCCAAACTCAAGTTTCGGTATCCATAAATAGCTTTATTTGAACACTGCCAAGCTCATTCATTCACGTGTCGTCTGTGGTCACTTTCACACAGACAAGGTCAGAGTTACTTGGGACAGAGACTGAGTGGCTTCTAAAGTCTAAAATATTTACTAACTGGCTCTTTCTGGGAAGTTTGCTGACCTCTGATTTAAAGTTCAAAAATGGGTAAAACTGTTCTACGGTGTGAGAAGTAGGGTAGCGATTATTGAGGGGAGAGGGGAGCAATGACCAGGAAGGGACTCAAGGGGGCTTTCTGGGGGCTGGGGATGTTCTATGTCATCACCTGGGAGATGGCTGCACGGATGGGATCCGTTTATTTTTGTACATTTATGTTGAGTGTACTTTTCTGAATGTAATGTATCAACACACCAATAAAAGGTTAAAGTTCAAAATTTGCTCAAGATTACAGATAAAAAATTGAGAAATCCCCAATGGGACAAACCCAATCACCACAGTCCAGCTAGACCCCTCCTGGACTACTCAGATCCATGACCTGGCAATTGCTTCTTATTGTTTCTGCCGGATGAAATTAGGTTTCTGTCTCTTGTAATGCAGAACGCTCACACCTCATCCACCAGATCTCTATAGTGTCATCAGTCCACTTCTCTAAAAACTTTCCTTGCCTTATTTCAACCTTATGGTTCAAGTGAGGCTTCCATGTTTTTAATGATTCCATCTTCTGGCCACAATCATTGGTCCAGGACTGGTCAGCACCTAAGTGGAACTAACCAATCACAGTAGACCAACCAACAGTCCAAGTTGATTGATTTGCAGATGGCCCAATCATAGCCCTTCTCTGGGATTTCTGGGCTTGGGGTTCAAGCTGTTGGGTGCCATCCTTCTGTTGCGTGGAGACTGCTGTTCCCAGAGAAAAATGCTGACTTGCAGAAGATCAGAGAAGGTATGGAATACCTCGATTGCCCTCAAACCCTTGTTTCATGGGCCCTGAAAGCCAGAGGGGACAACTGCCTTTCCTTGTTTGGGTATGTTGGCCAACTGAGTACTCCTTTGGCCTAAGTTAGAGCTAGCTTGGTTTCTGTCAAGCTTAAAGACCAATTAAAAAAAAAAAAAAGACCAATTAAGACCCAATAATGGTCTCTCATCACAAACACTGTAATACATGCACACATACACATATACTTATAGACACACTCAATCTATGGATACTCCCATACACAGACCCTGACACTCCACCTCAGTGCACATGTTTTTATTTCTGGATGATATAAAATAATAAACTTAAAAAACACTCTGAACCAAACACTCTAATGGCTCCCCCAAATCAATGTGACCCCTCTTCCCACCCCGATAAATAGAGACTTCTGTCAGTCCACCCACCCACCCCCATAACCCCCTTTGCTATAGACATACTCTGGGTATATATTACTCTACTCGGCAATAGACATCTCCCGAAAATAGAATTGCACCCTCACCACCTGACTCTACCTGGGCCCCATGTTCCTGGGAACCCCACCCTCCTCAGTTCAGACCACCCGCCACTGCAGCACACTGGTGTCCTTGCCCCCCGTGGTCAGGGCCATACTGTCATCCCACAAGAAGGCCACATTTGTCACATGGCTGCTGTGTCCACCATATTTGTGGCTGAGGGCCTGTGATAGGGAAAGAAGGAAAGAAAAGGAGGTCACCTGTCTTGTTCACTGCTGTATTCCCTGTGCCCAGGCATATAGTAGGTACTCAATGAATATTTCTTGAGTTAACAGGATAAAAGAACCAAAGATTTCATAATGCAGGTGCTCAGAGCTTTAGCACGACAGACTCAGAAATTTATCAAGTTTCAAGTTAAGAAAGGCCCTTGGGATCAAGTCACTGCCATCTTTGTATAGATGGGAAACTGAGATCCGCAAAGGGTTGCTTGGTACCTCCACCCTGCCAGCCCCCACAGGGACTCACTCGAGGCTGACAGCAGGGGTAGCTGAACAGGTGGACTTTGCCAAAGTCATCAGCTGAAGCCAGCAACTTCCCATCATGGGAGCGGGCCACAGCATTGATGTCAGTACCATCCGCTCCCTCGGACCAGATCCCTGTGGACAAGATTGGGGGTGGGTGGTGATGGTAAGATGTCAGTTGGGGCCAGGAAACCCCAAGGCAAGCAGGCCCCAGCTGCAGCCTCCCTGCCTTCCTCTCATCTAGCCTGTCTCTAGCCAGGGATGAGAGTTGGAATAATCTTTTGGAAATATGTATCTGACCCTATCTTCCATCATTCAAAACCTTCTCATGGGGAATTCCCTGGTGATCCAGTGGTTAGGACTCCATGCTGTCACTGCCAAGGGCCTGAGTTCAAGCCCTGGTTGGGGAACAAAGATTCCATAAGCCACACAACGTGGCCAAAACAAAACAAAAACCCTTCTGTGGTCCAGGCTTCTCACCATGACCCCTGTGCTCTGCCAGGCCCCTTACACTGCTCCCCTCACCAGTGCTTCCCTTGAACTCGGAAATGATTTAGCCATCCTGCCTTCTTGCATTTCTCCAAATAGCAAGCTTTGTCACCTCTGCGCTTTTCCACATGGCTATTGGAGACGGCAGTGGCAACCCACTCCAGTACTCTTGCCTGGAAAATCCCATGGACAGAGGAGCCTGGTAGGCTGCAGTCCATGGGGTCTCGAAGAGTCGGACACGACTGAGCAACTTCACTTTCACTTTTCACTTTCATGCACTGGAGAAGGAAATGTCAACCCACTCCAGTATTCTTGCCTGGAGAATCCCAGGGACGGTGGAGCCTGGTGCGCTGCCGTCTGTGGGGTCGCACAGAGTCGGACACGACTGAAGCGACTTAGTAGTAATAGTATTATTCCCTTTGCCTAGAGACTGCTTTCCTTCTTCACCACACTGGAATGTAACGCCTCATCCTGCAGGGCCCAGTTTGGATGTCTCTTCCTCCAGGAAGTCCTCCCTGACTCCCTCCTAGACTGGGGCCAGATGTCCTCTCTGGAGTTCCTTGCCTCCACCTGATCTATTCTGGGTTGTGTGGGGACAGGTTTGTCTTGTCCACTGGATTGTGAGACCCACGATGGCAAGGCCAGGGCTGTTGTGGTCACCACTGGGTCTCGGCACTGCCCAGCTGTGCAGACAGGTGCTCAGGGAGTATGTGTTGAGTACATTAATGCCTGAATGAACTCATGACTGGGACACAGGCCGTGCAAATCTCTCTGGGCCAGGCACCACCCCTCATTTGTTCTCATTTCGTTACAGCTCCAAGGGACCTGAGCAGTCATCTCACCCTCCTCTTTCCTCTGACACAAACATGGCTGCTCACATGGGTAAAGGAATGAGTTTCCCAGCCTGGTAATAAGAGGCCGCAAAAACCACCAGTCAGGGATATTTCTCAGAACTCCTGTCCTCAGCAAGACTCTGTCCATTCCACAACTTACCAAACACCCCAAACCCTAAGACACAAGTAGCCGTGGCCCATTCCACGTTCCTCACAGTTTCGGCAGTAGTGATCTGCTTACAGGTAGATGAATCCCCTGGGGCAGAAAATGGAGGAGAGATGTTCAGAGCATAAAGAACTAGTGACAACACACCCATTTCACAGACAGTGGACACTGAGGTCCGAGACAGGAGATTAAGGTCCCAGGGCTTATTCTAAGTCTTCAGACTGGCTGAGGGGACTAGATCCTGGATGGTGATGCTCTACCCCAAGGCCAGAGCAAGGGTATCTGCATAGAAACCTGTACCTAACCCATCCAACCAGGGAGGGGAGGAATTGGTTAAAAGCTGGGTCCACCAAGGAGGAAACCAGAAGTCAGGAGACCAGCCCAACAGATCAGCCCCTGAATACACCAGCCAGAGGTGAGGGACTTGAATGCCCTGGCTTTTCTGCCAGAACCTGGGGAAGGCTATGCAAATCACACATGCGCTGTAGAGAGGCTGAGGGAGGCGTGCCTTTGGGTTTCAGCGAACTCACAGTACAGAATCTCGTAGTCCCCAGAGTTGGTGACAAAGCAGCTGCTGTCCTGGGCCCAATCCAGGTGGGTGATAAAACTGGAATGGCCCTGCGGGGGAGGGAAGAGGTGGGGTTAGAGCTGGAGAGGGCAGGATCCGCCCAGGATGGGGGGAAGGCTAAATACAGAGGTAGGGTGAAAACACAAGGGGTCTAGAGGAAGGATACACAAGCCTTTGGAGTGTGGGGCCAGACTACCACGGGCAGGGGCAGACCGTGATGGGCAGGGCTAGACAAAGAGGGCTTCGAACACAGGAGAGTTTAGAACAAGTGGGCCGAGCTAGACACAGAGGGGGCGGGCTTTGAATGCAAGGGGCTGGGCTATAACACAGAGGGTGTGTTTAGAATGTGAGGGGCGGGGCTACACGAAGGGGCGGGCTTAGAATGTGAGGGGCGGGGCTACACAAAGGGCGGGCTTAAAACACAGGAGAGGGTAAATGTGTGTGTGCCCGGCTAAGACTCCTAGACGTAATCAGGGCAGTCAGTTGAGTGTTGAAGCTGTGCTCCCTTGAGGTAGAAAACTGGTTAATCCTGCACCCCCCGAACGGGGTGGCGGCGCGGGCTGGGGGCCACGGCCCACTCACCGAGCACTTGCCCAGGCGGCTGACCTTGCGGCCGCCTTGGTCCACCGTGTACACGTACACCAAGTTGTCGTGGGAGCCCACGGCCAGGTACGCCCCGTCTGGGGGAGGGGGAGGGGGCTATGAGGAAGCACCCAGGTTCTACCCCTCCTCTCTCAGATTCAGCCCCCCCACTATCCCAGACAACTCAGTAGTCCCAAGCTCCATCCCTACCACAGTCCTGGCCCCACCCCTAGGCCAGCGCCACACAGGCTCCAACCCTTCTTCCTGCCTGTAAATCAGCTTTTCTGTTCCCAGGCCCTGCCTCTCCAGCGTCCCCAGTCGCGTTCCTTACCCGGAGAGAAGCTGACCACTGAGATCTGTTCATTCCCATCGGTATGGATGGCCACCAGGTCATGGGTCTCCGTGTCCAGCAGCAGCCATCTTTAAGGAGAAGGCGTGGTGGGGGGAGGAGGGGTGAGCTGATCTGGTAGAGAGGGGTGGCAATCTGGGGCTTTGAGGGAGGGACCGCATTAAGATGTGGGAGAAAGCGGACTCTCAAAGAAGAATGATGGGAGATCAAGTCCTGGCAACCACTTGGGACCTAATTATCGTTCTCTGTAGGCTTTGGGGCAGTAGGGAAGGAGGGGGGAATCAAGGGATAGTTTCTGGGGGGAGCACAGAAGCCCACCCCAAATGCCCGTCAGTGTTACCTGCCAGTCACTGTGCCGATGGCCAGGACAGAGCCACTGGGGTGGAAGCCGGCAGAGCGGGCAGGATCCTGAGGAGGGAGAGAAGAACCGGGGCTGGAAGCTGGGGTCCCCATCCATCTGGCCCACCTTCCCGGCCTCGGAGCCTGCCTAAGGGCTCTCACTTCCCTCTGCTGCCCTCTGGTAACCCCCTGCCGCAGACACTCAGAAAACACTCTCCTGCCCTTTAACATGTTGGCTCGAACAGAAAACATTCCTCCTCACTGTGGACTCTGGATCCTTTATCACTCCTGTTCTAAATTCCCACACTTTTATTCACCCAAGATGATCTCCTTAGGGACTTTTCTAGACATGAGATTGCTGGGATCAAGACTGTCCACGTTTCTAAGACTTTTGATACATCGTGTCAATCTGCTTGCTATAAAATTTATCAGCATATCACCAGGTGTGTCTGAGTGCCTGTTTCCCCGCATCTTTATCTAATCTCCAGCAAAAAAATATTTAATTGGGGTGTGGGTATGGGGGGGATTTGGTTGATTTACAGGCAACAGAAGAATCAGACCTGGGTTCAAACAGTGGCTCTGATACTTCCTAGTGATGTGACATCAAATAGGTTTCTCCACCTTGGCCTTGGTTGTCTCAAATGGAGAACATAAGCACACACACTTCCCAGGACTGTTATAGGCAAGGTGTAAAGCCCTGAGAATGGTAAGCAAGATGGCCCACAGGAAGCACTCAATAAAGGTCAGCTATGATCGTAATTACACTTGTTGATGGGCAAGTGATTTTACCTTTCTGGGCCTGTTTCCAAGTGAGGATCCATCATTCCTACTGCCTTGTGGAGGTTGGGGGCGGAAGCAGTTAAAAAGATGATGTTATCTGCCAGCCTGGATGGGAGCTAGGTTTGGGGGAGATTGGATACATGGATACGTATGGCTGAGTCCCTTCACTGTTCACCTGAATCTACCACAACATTGTTAACTGGCTATACCCCAATACAAAGTTAAACATTTTAAGTTAGGAAAAAAAAAAGATGATGTGGGTAAAGTGCTAAGGCAGTTTCAAGAATGGTAGGGAGACTGCCTGAATCAGAGTAACCTAAGGGAGCTTGTTACAATCTGCAGAATCTGGGACCAAACTCAGACTTCTTGAATCAGACTTCCTGTGCTTGGAGCTCACGATTCGATTCTGTGTTTCTGACATCGCAGGTGGTTCTGATGCCCTGGCTAGAGAACTGCTGTGCTGAACATGGAACCTGGCATATAGTAGGCGTTCAGTTAGCAGCCAAGGTGAGGATTATTACATATGGCCCCAGTAATTTCTAGGACACACCATCCCTGACTCCTAGAAGTTGAAAGGCCATCAGGTGTTCCAGGATCACAGGTAACCCTGGATGCCTAGAACAAAACCTCAAAAGGTGGTGTGAAGACTATGACAACTGACTTTCTACTCTCCTATACTGCACAGGCAGGGGAGCTTAGAAACTACATTGCCCAGAAGCCCATGCGGCTAGGGTCAGCTGTGATATGTGTCCAACAATCAGTTACACTACTGTGGGCTCTGGAAGACACAAAGTAGAGGCCCCACTCTGCCACTTCCGCTGATCAGTTAGGTTGTGAAAACATTTGCTGTGCAGGTGAGCAGTCACTAGCCTTGAAAGGCAAGGGCACAGAGGATCTGATTTGGTCAGTGCAAATATAGCCAGAATTGAGTCACTCTAGATCTAGCAAGACAGTGCAACAGAACTTTCTACAATGATGGAGATGTTCTGTATCTGCACTTGCCAATTTGGTAGCAACTAGCCACATGTTTTGGCTCAGCAGGTAAAGAATCTGCCTGCAATGCAGGAGACACAGGAGATGCAGGTTCGATCCCTAGGTCGAGAAGATACCCTGGAGAAGGAAATGGCAACCCACTCCAGTATTCTTGGCTGAAGAATTCCATGGACAGGGGAGTTGGACACGACTGAGCAACTGAGCCTGTACACACGCATGCAGTCACATATTTGGAATGTAGTTAGTGCAAAGGAGAAACTGAACATTTCACTCTTAAATTTAAAGTTGATTTAAGTTTGAATAGCCACATGTACTAGACAGTGTAGCTCTAGAGCCAACACTTGAGTGACCACAGCATCCTGATTTCTGGATCACAGTTATGAGGACAGCATTTTCTTGAACCCAGTGGTTCCTGACTCCCCACCTTCCTGACTATGGAAGAGGCAGCAGCTCCTCAGGCACGTCAGGTCTGGGGTGTTGTTCTAGGCTTCCTTCCAGTCAAGAATTCACTCCCCCCAGCCCTCCCAAGTGAGTTTGTAAGCACCCAATTCCCTGCATTAAATCTCCTTCTGCTGAAAGACACTGGGTGTGGTTCCTGATTGATCCCTGACACATTGAGACAGGTGGTCCTGTTAGAACGGTATATCAAGTCCCCCAGCCCCTTACCTCGATGGTCCTACTCCACAGGGGCTGGTGGGACTCCACACTCCACAGGTGCACCAGCTTATCCTGCCCGCATGTCACGAACTGTGCCCGGCTAGGGTGCGTGGCCAGGCCCCACAGCTCTTCCATGTGGCCCTGGCAGGAAGGACAGATTACAGCATGGAGACCACCGATCCAGATCTTTCCTCCGCATCCCCCACCTCTGATGCCAGAAAGAAGTGCTGGACTAGCCTCAGCAACACACTCTCCCCACAGGTGACCCAGGGACGATGCTTTGCCCAGGGTATCTGAAGGAGGCAATGATTGGGCAGATCCCTGCCCCAGTGGGGGGGCTCCAGGCAAATGTGCCCCCTCCCCTCAGACCTCTGCTTTCCAGTTTGCACAATGAGAAGCAAGAGACGTGGTGCGTAGGAGCTAGATCTTAGGAGTCAGACGGTGCCCAGAAGGCTGCGAGAAACCATGGAGGGTACTCAGCCTGGTAAGTCTGACCACATCTCAGTTATTGACTATGGCAGTCACCTGTGCAGGTGACTTCTCCTTGAAGGCTTGGTTTCATCTTCTGTAAAATGGGTCCAATCACTGTATGTGTCTCGTGGCATTCTGCTTACTCAAATTGTGGATGGAAAGTGCAAATACATGGAAGATGTATGAGGCTGGCACAAAGTGCTCATCAAATGAAAGTGGCTGACTATTATTAGTAATAATAACATATCCTATTAATATATTATTAAAATAATTAACTATGATAATCAACAGAACTATAATTATTGATAGCAGCATAATGATTAATGCTAAATAATACAATTCTAGTAATACACTAATCATATATAACTTGGGAATTCCCTGGTGGTCCAGTGGTTAGGACTCTGCTTTCACTGCTCAAGGGCACAGGTTCAATCCCTGGTTGGGGAATTAAGATCCCACAAGTGGCCCAGTGTGGCCAAAAGAATAAAAAAATTAAAAATATGTATAATTAATATTGTAGAACAGTGATGCTATTATTAGGGGTCTACCCCACTCCAGTACTCTTGCCTGGAAAATCCCATGGACGGAGGAGCCTGGTGCGCTGCAGTCCATGGGGTTGCTAAGAGTCGGACACGACTGAATGACTTCACTTTCACTTTTCACTTTCATGCATTGGAGAAGGAAATGGCAACCCACTCCAGTGTTCTTGCCTGGAGAATCCCAGGGACAGGGGAGCCTGGTGGGCTGCCGTCTATGGGGTCGCACAGAGTTGGACACGACTGAAGTGACTTAGCAGCAGCAAGGTCCATTCTGGCCTTGGGACACCTAAGAAATCCCTCTAGCCCTTGTTTTTCTTCATCTTCTTCACACACATGTGTGTGTGTTCAGTCACTCAGTCACGTCCAGCTCTTTTTGACCCCATGGACTCTAGACTGCCAGGCTCCTCTGTCCATGGGATTTCCGAGGCAAGAATACTGGAGTGGGTTGTCATTTCCTTCTCCAGAGGATCTATCTTCCTGAACCAGGAATTGAACCCATGTCTCCTGTGATGCAGGCAGATTCTTTACTACTGGGCCACTGGGAAAGCCCCTAAGAGCCAGAAGGGGGAATCTAAACTCAGTTGCATGGATCTCAGCCACCTTGTAAGAGGGAAAATGCATGTTGGGAATGAAGGAAGGGGAAAACCACTGAATAAGGAACAATTTTTGTTTTTCTCTTTTTGGCCATGCCATGCAGCATGGGGGATCTTAGTTCCCAGACCAGGGATCGAACCTGTCCATGCCCTCTACAATGGAAGGTCAGAGTCTTAACCACTGGACCACTAGGGCAGTCCCAGCAAGGAGCACTTTTGGCCAAGATTCTTTGAGCACTTACTCTGTGCCAGGCATCATTCAAAATGCTGTATATGAATGGACTCACGGAATCCTTATAAAACCCTGTGAGATCAGTTGTGTTACTCTCTCATTGCATAAAGGCACAGAGAAGTTACTCATTGGCCTCATATCACACAGCGAGTGAGCGACAGGGTTCTTTCACTCCCAGGCAGTCACTCCCCAGAATTCATATGCTAAGCCATCCTTCTAGACCACCACTTGGTAGGTGGGCTCTTTAAACTGGATGTGGGGTAGGGTTGTGGCCTACCAGGAGGGAGGTGTGGGCGTCTGAGCAGACTCCAGAGGACATTCCTAGAGCCCTGGAGCCCGAGACATGCAAGGTGTGTGGCAGGTGGGACAACCTGCCAGGGTACTTATAGAAACAGTACACCGCCCTGACCAGCAGGGGGCAGCATAGCTGGAGCAAGGTCCTGGGAAGCCCCTGCCGTGCAACCAGTTAACCCACTGCTGGGCCATGGGGTGTTCTGGGGCAGGAATTCTAGGGCAGGGGTGGGGTTATAGGTCACAAGCAGGTAAAAGGAAGGTAAGAGGTGTTAACTAGGCCAGAGGATAAGGAATGGGGCAGAGAGATGAGGAGAAATGGGAGTAGTAAGAGAGAAGTGAATGGTGCAGAGGAGAGAAGAGAGGCATATAGGGACGGAGCGGGGCAGGTGCAGAAGAGATGCTCACCTGGACCAGCAGCGAGAAGCCGGTGTGGACAGAGCCCTGCAGGATGGAGTTGCGGGTGGTCCCCACGTACAGCGTGTCTCCCCGGCCCTCTGCCACGGTGCGCACGGGGCCGAAGTCCTCAGGGACCTGGGTGTGGGGGGAGGGGTGGACAGATGAGTTTAGGACACATGTAGAGGTGGGGGGTGAGATGGCTGGATAGCACCAACGATTCAATGGACATGAACTTGGGTAACTCCAGGAGATAGTGACGGACAGAGAGGCCTGGCATGCTGCAGTCCATGGGGTCACAAAGAGTCGGACACAACTTAGGGACTGAACAGCAACAACAGACGTGAGGGCAGGGTGGAGATGGGGGAGACAGGCTGGGAGAACAGGGTCTAGTGTTAGGAGCCCTGGCGGGGTGATGGGAGATCTCCTCACCCTTGTATGAGCCTCTCCCCCTCCTCACCTCCACCTCCTGCAGCTTGCTGTAGTCAGAACCCCAGAGGACAACCCGCCGATCACGGCCCCCTCCGGACACCAGCGTCCCGTCCCGCAGGGCGCAGAGCCCAAACACGCCGCCATCGTGGGCACCCAGCACTGCCTGTGTGATTCGGTTCCCTCCTGCAGGGTGGCCAGGGGCAGGGGTCAGCATGCAGAAGCTGCCCCACACTGACCCCAGAAAACACCTCAAACTCTCACTCCCACATCCAGCCATTCACTCACCTCTTCTTCTACCTACCTTCCCATCTACCCAACCACCCTACCATCCGTCTAATAAGCCATCTGGAAAGATAGTGTATTCATTTACTCATTCTTCTATTCACTGAGTAGGACATCCCCTACATTCATTCACTGCCTTATTCATTCATTCCTTTGGAACAAACCATCTTTCCATCCATCTAACCTGGGTTAACCCATTCATTTACAGTTCAAACTTGATCACTACCATGGGGTTTGCAGAGGACCAGGGAAGGGAATACGTGAAGATTTCATGCAGGTGGGGATAGAGCTGAACCTTGATGGAGGCATTAGACTTGGTCAAGTAAGGATTTAACCTGTTGTATCATACCCAGGGCTTCCCAGGTGGTGCTAGAACCTTGCCTGCCAGTGCAGGAGACGTAGGATAAGTGGATTGGATCCCTGGGTCGGGAAGATTCCTTGGAGGAGGGCATGGCAACCCACTCTAGTATTCTTGCCTGGAGAATCCCATGGACAGAGGAGCCTGGCAGGCTACAGCCTATTGGGTCGCACAGAGTTGGACACGACTGAAGCGACTTAGCACACACGCACGCACATCATACATTCCAGCAGGGTCTGAGGAAGGAAGGCACAGCCAAAGGGAGTCAGGGAGGACTGGGTTGGGGACCAAACGGTGGGGTAACACTGACCTTTGCCCCAGACATAGAGGTTCCCCCCAGAGTCTCCGGTGACCACATCGCCACCCTCCAAAAAGGTCACACACAGCACGTACTTCGGTTTCTCATATTTCTAAGGTGGGGGAGAAGGGGATGGTGTCAGAGGGTCACTGAAGCCGGGTGGCCTCCCCGAGCTCACCCACCAGCCAGGACCACGGTCCAGGGGATGTCCTCCCTGCTTCTAGGTGCGGCCCTGTGAGGAGCATC
>NW_011494885.1:2369027-2377723 GCF_000754665.1 Bison bison bison
GTCGTGTCGCCTAGAGTTTCTGACCCCACTGCCTCCCTTCTCCACCCCAGATTCCCTTCCTCCCTCCTCTCTCTCATCTTGACTTCTGTCCCAGTCTCTGTCCTCAGTTTCCCCTGCTGTCTTCCCCTCTCTGCCCCACCCCTCTCCCTCTCCTTCCCTCCCCCACAACCCCTGTCTGCCCCTAGGTCCCTTTCCCTGCCCTGCCCCACCTTCTTCTCAATATCTCCATTTCACCTCCATCTGAGCCTGGTATTCTCAGGGCCTCCTCTGTTGGGGTGGAAGACCCAACTCTCACCAAAGGTGGGCCTCTGGTTCCTGCTGTTTTTCTCTCTCTCCCGGTCACCAGGCTCCAACCTCTCTATTTATCCAGAGTATCAACAACCACAGCAACCCATTTACCCAGCATCCACTATCTGCTAGGAGCTGCTGTACTCGTCATCCCATTGAATCCTCACAACTTGAAAGAGTTGAGGAGGACCATCCCCTGGTATGAATAAGGGAACTGAGGCCCCAGCAGGCAATATCTCAGCATCCCTACACATTCCAGCCTCTTCTGGGGTGTCCCTGCCAGCCTCCCTCAGGGCCAGCCAGTCCCGGGACCCCTGGCACTCACCTCAAAGAGGCCCTGCCGCTTGCTCAGGCTGCCCCCATCCAGGTTCCAAAAGTAAATGTGGGATTTCCCACAGGTGATGAGCACGGTGGGATCCGTGGGGTGGAAGGTAGCCACCAGCACGGCCTCATTGGAGCACTTTAAGGGGTGGAGGAGATTCAGAATGAGGACCTCAAAGCCACCAGGACCACCACATCCATCTCAGGAAGGACTGCCCTGAATACAGCCATGTGGGTTGTGTACTGCACAACTGACTTGCCTGTATCTCTCCTATACAGGCAAGCTAAAGCACAGGAAGCAGGGCCAGTCAGTGAAGCTTTATTGCCTTCTTCACCAATCTAATGGCAGACACGTGGAGAGCCTTTACTTTGCACCAAGCTCCGTGCCAAGCCCTTTACATCCATCAACTCATTTAACCCCACAGCACCCTGTGAGGTAAAGCTCATTAGTACCTCCCATTACAGATGACAAAGTGAAGCTCAGAGAGGGGAAGTCACTTGCCTAAGGACACACAGCCAGACTCCGTCTGGAATCAAGTCACTGGGAGCCCAGCCTCTCAACTACTTCTCCTTCCCCAAACCATGGGCCCTCCATTCCAGGTCTCTTGCCCCCAGCCCAGAATGAGCATGTGACCTTGGGCAAGTAGCTCTCCCCTCTGCCCTCTGCCTCAGGTTCCTCATCTGTAAAACAGGCCACCAGCCAGAGATGCAAGTCAAGGTCTATCTTAGACATCGCAGGGCAACTGAAACAGCAGCCACCTTGTACTGATCCTCCTGTTTGGCCTGGTCTGCCCACCCCATATCCCAACATCAAAGCCAAATTTTCCCTACAGGGGAGATGCTACCATAACTCCCATTTTACAGATGAGGGAACTGAAGCACCGAGAAGGCAAGCCACTTGCCTGAAGTCACACTGCTAGCAAATGGAAAAGCCAGGACTTGGAGGTGAGTCTGACTCTGGACTCATGAACACTGAGATCTGGCCACCAGAGAGGGACCCCAAGGAATGAGGATTGAAAAAAAAAAAGGGGGGTTACTTCACCTTGACATCCACCACCTTGGTCTCCTTGGCCCAGTCCCACACGGAGAGCACGTGATCGTTGGATTCATCTACTGCACACAGGAGGTTGCCCCCATTCTAGGAAGAGGAGAGAGGATGGGGAAGGGGCAGACAGCTCTGGGTCTACCCTCCCTCCCTGCCCCCAACACCAATACCTTGCCCACTGGCGCATTAGCCACTCAGGCCTGTTTAAAGATTTTCAAAGGCCCTGGCCCAAGGCATATGGAACACATTAAAATACACTCTCCATCCAGGGCCACACACATTTTAAAGGCTGTTTATAGTTTTCCTTTTGAAATGACTAGTCCCTAAGAAATTCACCTAATTTCCCCTCAGCTATAATTTCTCTGCAACCAGCACGCCCTCAGGAATTCTTACTAAGAACATCTAACCTGCCTCTTTATCTGTAATGACTTGTATGACTATGAAGTTAAACAACTATAAAGTTGGGACAATGTTGCTGTTTTATATCTTTAGTTAGGCATAGGTTAGTTTTGATTTTGCAGAGTTTTTCTTTCTCCCAGACGCTGGCAAAAAAATTGCTTTATTTCTCCAAAGGTCTCAGAAAACCTGTAGGTAGGTGGGAGGACCAGTTGTTTTTTATTTCCTGATTCGCTGCAGCCACTGCTTTGGTGAAATGCGATAAAAATGTAAAATATGATTTTAGGAAAAAACCACCAATCACGCACTTGGATGCTGTGGGAATGTCAAATTGCTCTACAAATCCCTAAAGCCTTACTCTTTGATTTCTGTGCTTACCGCCCCCATATCTGCCGACACCCATGTTCCGGATGGTACTAGGAGCAGGGCTGCACTAGACACAGGGCTTTAAATGCCTACAGATAAGGATCCTTCCAGAATGAAAGGTGGTGTGAAAAACAATGCAAAAAGCATTACCTGATCTACAAAGGATCATTGAGAAGTCTGTCTGGGGGCAGACATGTTGTTTTACTGTTGTTAGTTGCTAAGCTGCGTCTGACTCTTGCGACCCCATAGACTGTAGCCTACAGGCCCCTTGGCCCATGGGCTTTTGCAGGCAAGAATAGTGGGACAGGTTGACCATCTCCCCCTCCAGGGGACCTTCCTGACTCAGGGATCAAACCCACGTCTACCCACATAGGCCAGCGAATTCTTTACAGTTGAGCCACCAGAGCAGGCCGGTGAGGCTGCAACTGTGGGCACCCAGCCTAGAAGGTCAGAAGGGCCGGGAGTTTGGCCGGGGGCGTGTCCAGCACCTGTGATGTCACGATGAAGGCGTGGCCTCCAACTCAAAGGGGAACAAGGGGCAGGAGAGGGCCCAGGGCCAGGCTTGCACAGGACTTACAGATTTGGAAAAGCCCACACAGCACACAGCTCTGTCAAACACCCCCAGGCCCAGCACGTGTAAGGTGGAGAGGGAAACTGAGTCCCAGATGCGCACGTGGGGCGGCAGCGGCTGCAGGAAGGAGAGAGGCCAGTTACCTGGGGGGCCTGACTCCCTCACCCCCACCCCCACCCCGCACCCACAACTCCATCCCAGCCTCCAGGTCCTGCCCCCTCCACTCTGTTACCTTCCCCTCCTTAGTGGTGCCCGCCACCTGTCCAGTGGCGATGGTGACCATATCAGGGTGGACAGCCAGGCTGAGGAGAGAAGCGCAGGTGGAGGGGACTCAGGGAGTGAGGCGGGGGGGCAGGGATGACAGCAGCCCAGAACCCCTCCAGCAGCAGCCACAGTTACGATGCCTGATTATTCATTCCACAGGTTGGCTCAATGAGTTATTTTTAATCCAACGGTCCCCAGTGTTTTTGGCCCCAGAGACCAGTTTCGTGGAAGAAAACGATTCTTCAGATGGGGAAGAGGGAGATGGTTTGGGGATAATTTAAGTGCACTACAGGTGTTGTGCACTTTATTTCTATTATTATTACATCAGATCCATCTCAGATCATCAGGGATTAGATCCTGGAGGTTGGGGACCCCTGAGTTAGTCAATGAACATTGATTTAATTCTTCAGTAACAATTAGGGAACACTCTCTGGGTACCCTGGCTCAGAAGCAAGACTCAGACCTCTGGTCTCTAACTCAGGGGCCCACAGGGCTCAAGCCTGAACCACAAATGGCCAAGAGAACACACCCATTGAAAGGGTGGCTGCCACCACGGGATTCCAACACATTGTGTCTGGTGTGCCTGCTTGAAGTTTTCAAAAGAAGTGAAAAATCCAGGTATCGGAGTGAATTCACCAACATCTGAAGTACTGATAGTTAATCCACGATGTTTTCCCCCTGAATTCTGCCTGAATTCAGGCCAAGTGAAGACCTGGCCCCCCGCCTCCCCCTTGATGCCCTGTGCGGGAGATATTTGGCATCCTCCGCCCTGGCCTCACCACTTGATGTCATCGTTGTGTCCCAGGTAATGCCGCTGCCTCTGCTCCTCCACACTGTACAGAACGGCCACAGAGGCCACGAAGTACACTATCTCCCCCGTGGGCAGCAGGTAAAGGTTGGCTCTGCAGTCTCGGCCACGGTAACCATAGCTAGAGATGCCCCGCGGCCGGTTAAGGAGTGTCTTCTGCATTGTAGCTGTTGGTTGACTCCCAGATGAAGGTCATGGGAGATAGGTTTTCCTGTTTCCACTCTTACTGTGTAGGAGGTTGAATAACAGCCCCCGCAAATATGTCTACTGTAGGACTTCCTTGGAAGTCCAGTGGTTAAGACTCTGACCTTCCGATGCAGGGGACGCGGGTTCAATCCCTGGTGAGGGTACTAACGTCCCACATGCCGCCCAGCCAAATAATGAAGGAAAAAAAAGTGTCCACCAAAATATTACCACCTGGAAACTGAGAATGTGACCTTACTTGGAGAAGGAGTCTTTGCAGATGTAATTAAGGATCTCGAGATGAGATCATCCTGGATTATCTGGCTGGGCCGTCTAATTCCAGTAACAAATGTCCTTGTAAAAGCCAGAGAACAAAGAGACACTGACACTGGGTGGGATAAGGCAGTGTAAGACTGGAGTGATGGAAGAACCGAAAGGCTTGTTAGCAGCCACCAAAAGCTAGCAGCCAGGGAAGAAGTCCCCCAGAACCTCCAGAGGGACCATGGCCCTGCTGACACCTTGATTGGGGATTTCTGGTCTCCAGAATTGTGAGATTGTTCTGTTGTTTTAAGCCACTAAGTTTGTGGGCATTTGTTAAGAGCAGCCACAGGAAAGTAATCTGTCTACTCTTCTTCCCCAGAGGGATCCTGTTAAAACCTATTATCACTAAGTCACTTTACATGTGTCCCCTGCTCAGGCTCTCTACTCAGCTCCTTAGAGAGGCCTTCTCAGCCTCTCCCAAATAGTTCTGAGATATTTGAAACTGCAAACCGGAATTCCCTGACGGGTTAGTGGTTAGGAGTCAGCACTTTTGCTTCCGGGGCCCAGGTTCAATCCCTGTTTGGGGAACTAAGATCCTACAAGTCTCGTAGCATGACCAAAAAAACGCTGCAAACTCAAGACTTCTTGGCAAGCTAGTGGTTAAGACTTCCCCTTCCAGTGCAGGGGGTTCAGGTTTGATCCCTGGTCAGGGAGCTAAGATCCCACATGCCTGAGGTCCAAATAACCAAAATATAAAACAAAAGCAATATTGTAACAAATTCAATAAAGACTTAAAAAAAAAAAATGGTCCACTTCAAAAAAAAAAAAAAACTTAAAAAATAAAGAAAACCTATGCACCTCAATGCCCCCATCCGCCTTCCCTATTAATTTTCCTGCAGTACATTCATCAGCATCCCACATGTTCCATTTGTGTTCTTGTTTTTGCCACATCCCACGGCAATTCCCCAACCAGGGATGTAACTTGCGCCCCTTGCATTAGAAGCACAGAGTCTTAACCAGTGGACCACCAGGGAAGTCCATCTGTTTGAATTATTCTGTCTCCCCAACTAGAGTGCCTGCTCCAGGAGGGCATGACCTCTGTCTTTTCTGTTTACTGATGTACCCCCTGTGCCCAGATGAGGTCCTGGTACACAGTGGACATATGAGTTCAATATTTGTTGAAGGAGTGTGACCCCTCTTCTGTTCAGAACTTTCTGTAGCTCCCCTGTTCCCCTAAGAGAAAGTCCAAGCTCCTCTTGCTGGCCTCGTTTGCCCTCCCCTAGTCTCAGCTTCTGCCCTCTGACACTGGATTTCCCCAAAACACCACAATCATGACCATCACCCGGGTCTTGGCACTAACTGTTCCCTTTGCCTACTACACGCTACCTGCCACCTTTCTCAGCTGTCACATCCTCAGAGCAGGCCTCAGTCTCACTTCATCTGCTGGACTCATCCTACTCATCTGATCAATGTGGTAACTGCACCCAGTCCTTGATGAGACTGTCAACTGCACGGCAGCCAAAACTGGGCTGTTTTGTTCTCTTCTGTAACTCCTCCTCCAGGAAGCCTTCCCTGATGCCCAGGCTGGGTCGGCTGCCCTCTCTGGGTTCCCCCATCTAAGTTGTCTGCTCTAAGTTGTCATTTTCATGGATTCTGTCCCCACACTGGATTATAAGCCCAGGAATGCAGGTTGTACTAATTTGGGGACTGCTGGACTCCAGTCCTTAGTCCCAGAATGTTTGCGAAACATCTGAATGGATGTCAATATGCCTATCCCGACCCCATAGAAACTGCTTCACCCTGCAGCCATTTTAGGGCTGGGGAATGAGGCCCACATGGACTTTTGTTGTCTCAGCTGCTTTTCTCCTGATGCTCACTTATCAAGCCAAGCCTGGCATGACAGCATGGTATTCTTCAATTCCTGTGAATATTTCCAGCTGCCTTAAAGAGGTTCCAGGCTCCAACTATTCCTGCCTCTTCCAGAGAAAACAGCAAGGCCAAGAGAGGACAGGGAGTGGATCCCCAGGATGCTAACCCCAAACCTCAGTTTGTGTTTTGGAAAAAGCTTGGGGCTCAGAGTCAGAGTTCTGGCCTCAGTTCTGCTCTGACTCCCTAGGACAGGGCTGGGACCCCTCTCGTGGCCTCAGTTTTCTCATCTGGAAAGTAAGGGTAATCATTCTCAATCTGCAGGCCTTAGAGGGCTCTTGTAGAACACTGGCTGTAAAAATATATTCTGAACCCTACAAAAGAGAAGGATCATATTATTCGATGTATTTATATTGAAAGAACTGAACAGTGCCTGCTGCTGCTGCTAAGTCACTTCAGTGGTGTTCGACTGTGCGACCCCATAGATGGCAGCCCGCTAGGCTCCCCCGTCCCTGGGATTCTCCAGGCAAGAACATTGGAGTGGGTTGCCATTTCCTTCTCCAATGCGTGAAAGTGAAGTCGCGCAGTCGTGTCCAACTCTTCGCGACCCCATGGACTGCAGCCTACCAGGCTTCTCCATCCATGGGATTTTCCAGGCAAGAGTACTAGAGTGGGGTGCCATTGCCTTCTCCGAACAGTGCCTGGCATACAATAAGCGCTCAATAGGGACTTCCCTGGCAGTCAAGTGGTTAAGACTCCACATGTCCAATGCAGGGAATGTGTGTTCAATCCCTGGTCAGGGAACGAAGATCCCACGTGCCATGTGGCATGGTCAGTACGTGTTCAACAGTGATTAGTCATTATTTTGATCAATCTCTGTTTATCTGGCACATATTATAAGCACATTGTTTCACAGTCTTATGAATCCGAGATCATGACACCCACTTTTCAGAGGAGGCTAATCAGGCACAGAATGGCAAGGTGATTCATCCAGGGTCACAAAGCCAGCCAGAGGCTGGGCTGGCATTTCACCCTATTTCTGCCAGGCTCCAAAGACAGAGTTCTTAACCAATGCCAACTTCTTTCATTTCTCACATTCACCAAACTCACTCTGGCCACAGAGCCCTTGGACCTGCAGTGCCTTCTGTTCTTCCTATGAAAGTGAAGTGAAACTGTTACTCACTTAGTTGTGTCTGACTCTGTGACCCCATGGACTACAGCCCACACGGCTCCTCTGTCCATGGAATTCTCCAGGCAAGAATACTTGAGTGGGTAACCATTCCTGGGGATCTTCCCGACCCAGGGATCAAACTCAGGTCTCCTGCGCTGCAGGCAGATTCTTTACCATCTGAGCCACCAGAGATGGCTGGCCCCTAAATGTTCAATTCTCAGCTCAAATGCCCCCTCCTCAGAGAAACCCAGTTACTCCTCTTACTTGAGCTTAGGTTACTGTATGACCAGCATTTATTACTTAGCTGAAATTATCTTATTTGTTGACTCACTGGCCTCAGTCTCCCCCACTTTAGAAGGGAGCTCAGGGAACCTAGCCTGTGTGTAGAAGAGAATCTGATAGATGGAGGGCACTCAGCAAATGTTTGCTGCTCTAATGAATCATAAAAGTCACGTGAGCTAATCTGCCTCCCTCTGCTCCCTGCAGACTCCAAGCTCTTCCTGATCCCTTAAGTCACAGATGCCTGAGAAGTCCCACCTTCGGTACAAAGACCCTCCCTCTAGCTGCAGTCCCACGGAAGGGAAGCCCTTCCGGATTGGGGAGGTGGGGGGTGGGGGGAGCGGGAGGAAGGGATTAAAGTAAAAGGATACACCCAGTCCAACTTGAATCGGTGCGAAGGCAGCTCAGAGCGTGTGTCCAGGCTGTAGGTGGGGACCAGCTCCTCCGGGATCAGCATGGGTACAGGGCGGCCCCTCAGGAACATTTTCACCGAGCCCTCCTCTGCTAGGATGCATATCCCCAGAGGTCAGGTGCTGACACCAGTCCGCAACCCCGTAACCTCTCCCCTTCTGACTTCACTTTTTATTTTTTTTTTCACTTTTTAAATGTTTTTTAAGTAAAAAAGGGAAGGGGTGTGGGGTGGGGATGAGGTCAAAGAGGTTTCCTGACCTCCAGCACTGGCCTCTCACCCCAGCGAGGCCCTCCCATTCTCCCTACTTACCCATGCTGAAGATAACTTCTTTGGTTTTGCTGTCAGGAAAGGATAAAGAAGGAGGGAAAAAAAGAAAGAAAAGAAAGCCCTAATTAGCAGGCAAGTCAGAAACTGGAAGAAACCACTTCCCCCACCCCACGGCTCTCCCGAGGTCTTTGGTAAGTA
>NW_011494885.1:2377823-2387196 GCF_000754665.1 Bison bison bison
GTTGGGGGCGAGTAAGGAGCTGAGCGCTGCCTCTCTGCAGGCCGTGTGCTTTGCTCGGTTGATCTTGCAGAGCCTAAGACACAGGCCCAGAGAGGCAGTGATCGCCGAAGATCACACAGCACGAAGTGGCAGGGATGCGATCCTGGAAGCGGGGAGTCACAAGGTACCCCTCCCTCCTAAGTCAGCACAGTTCTCCCAACGCTCTCCACCCCCAGTCCCACAGCGCCCCAAACTTCTAACTGAAAGGGAAGAGGTGAGGGTTTAAGGGAAGGGGCGTGTCTCTACACTCCTTTTTGCTGACGGAAAGAGGTGATGCCCGCGGGTCTGGGTCCCCGGAGAAAGGGGAGACCTGGGTCCTGCTAGTGCAATAAGGAGGGGGGTATGTGCAAGAGGGTCTCACCCAGGTCCAAAGCTACTCATGGCGGCGGCTGGCGGCGCTTCGGGGCCGGGGGTGGAGCCGGGCCCAGCTCCGCCGCTTCCGGCCCTGGGAGGCGCCCGCGCCGCCGCGCCCTGCCCCGCCCTCCACGGAAGACCCCGCAGCCGGAGGTTCGTGTTCCGGGGCTGTGAGGTCCTGACACCAGGCTCTTTTGTCGGGGGAGGGAGAGTGTTTTTTGAGAACACAGACTAGAGGACGTGTCTGCCTGAGTTCCAACCCAAGCTCTGCCAGTTCCCAGTGTTGTGAACAATTTGCCAAACCTCTGCCTCGGTTTCTTCACTTTTCACTTGGGGATAATAAACCTCTCAGGCGATTGTGAAGCTTCAGTTGGTTAATTCATGTAAAGTGCCTTGTGTAGTACCTGGCACATAGCTCTGTGTACGTGTTTGCTATTATTTCAGTGGGGTGAAATGTGTGGGTTTTTGACTCCGGTCCAGCCTTAGTCCACCCCACCCCCCAGCCTTGACCTCGCCCGCCGCATGGGACTCCACACGCAGGTTTTTTCACCGCCCAGACATTCAGTCTGGCCCGGCCTCTGGGAACTTGACCTCGCCCAACATTCTGATAGTCTCACCTCTCCTTCTGAACCTATCCCTGAATCGACAGTTCCCCATGGAAACTCCTATCGTCTTCACGTCTGGTCAAGCAAGCAGACCAAGATAACATTCACCCTCAGTCCCTGCAGACCTACTGGGGTCTGTCCACGTCCACCTATGACCACAGTTCAATTCAGTCGCACAGTCGTTTCCGACTCTTTGCGACCCGTGGGCTGCAGCACGCCAGGCTTCCCTGTCCATCACAATTCCCGGAGCTTGCTCAAACTTATGTTCATTGAGTCAGTGATGCCATCTAACCATCTCATCTGTCGTCCCCTTCTCCTCCTATGACCACACCTAACCTTCAAATTCAAACCGCGCCCATTTCCACCTGGCAGCGCCCAGGCTCCCCTCCTCCCAGTTTCTTGCACCGGACACTACTGCACATGATCTCAGCCCGTTGCCCTCACCCCAGGTTCTGATTCTGCCCAGTTTACCCTCTGGCCAAGCCCTCAAATTCCTTTCACGCCGGTTCCTCTGACTACCCCATTTCCTGCAGAAACTCCTCTTAGAGCCCTGACCTGGCTGCCTCCCCGAGACTAAAGGCGGACTCTGCCTTTACCTTAATAGCCACGCCCACAATCCTGGATCCTCCCTAACTTCTACTCGGGCTCTTCCGAGAGACTCTGACCATCCACGCCTCCTACGCGCTAGTCCAGCCTCTAAAGCTTTGACCACGCCCCTCAATGTTGGCTCCGCCTTCTCGTGCCTTTCACTATTACCACTCTGTCTCAAGATTGGTCCCTCCGATCCTCCTGCACCGTTTCCGCTTTCTGAACTAGATGATCATGCTTTAGGTTACTACCTCGTGGCCTGGGGCATCACCCTAATCTCCCCATCGTTTTCCAAGCCTAACTGAGGTTTTGGTCCCACCCTTTGCGGTACGACCCCGCTTTGGACACTTACCCTTCCTTTTTGGCGCTGCAGTTGCTGCTAGAGGATGTGGTGCGGCTGCGGGGATCCTCGCGGCGCACCGAGGCGAGGCGCTCTGGTGACAAGTAGCGCCGGGCACTGCTAATAGAGAGCACACAGTTAGGGTCAGAACCTGCGAAGCCAGCAGGCGAGTGCCGGAGGCGGGCGAGAACTTTACAGGACCTTCCCCTGCTGATGTTCAGACACCGAGTCCATCCCTTTTCATATAAACAGCCTCCGAGGTCTTGGAAGAGGCTGGGGATCCCGACTTCCGCGCCTCACCTGCGCCCAGAGGTCGCCTCCTTTTTGGGGGAGGATGGAGACGTGGCATAGCCGCCCACGCGCCGCGGAGGTCCCGAGCCATTGAGGGGCGTCCTGGTGGGAAGACCTTTCAGGAGCTGACACACTAGATAGATGGAGTTAGAGGACAGAAGAGGATGAGTTTGAAGTACAGGCCCCAGCCCCTACCACCTCACCCCTCTAGTCTAGTGAAGATACCGGAGGCAGTGGTGCCTAGGCGAGGAGGAGCCCGGCCCTTTGGGGTGCCCCGCGCGCGCAGCGCTGCGCCTTGCTCTTCGCATGCCCGCAGGCGACGCAGCGCGTCAGCCAGCGCCGCCTTTAAGACCGCCAGCTCATCTTCTTGCAGCTGAAGCCGCTGCTCCAGCGCCGACACGCGGTCGTCCACCTCCATCCCGCTCGTGCCCGACAAATTGTCATCTGGAAGGCAAGAGAACGCTGGCTGCGAGGGCCACCCAGGAGCTCCAACGCCCAAGGGGAAGTGTCCCTCCCACCTGCCCGGGGCTAAGTCCCGGGCCAGCCACGCCCCTTCATCTCCCGCGACCTGGGGCTGGAACGCCTGGATGTGGGCCAAGAAGAGGGGAAGGAAATCCCCACGGCTCTCAACCCTTGCCCGCACACTCCTCTCTGCCTCAGCGCCCTGGAGGCGTGACCTTAGGGAAGTCCCTTCCTCGCTAACCTTCTAAGAAAGAGTCTACAAATCAAGAGCCTCTCGACTCTGGTTTTAAGATTCTATGACTAAGATGCTAAATACCTATAAGTGATATCAACATCTTAAGGATGACATCAACTTTTTCCGAACGACACCAACATTCTAGAATTGATCCCCAATATCCTCTGACGAATACCGAGATTTTTTATCGCGGGTACTAACATTCCCTGTCTGTTTCTAAGACTTTCCAAGCCAAAAAGGTCTGTGCCTGGTCCCTCTCCGCTTTCTCTCGTCACCGAGGGGTTCGACCCCAGAGCCTGCTGCAAGGACAGGCTTTCTGCGGCCCCTGGCGGCAAGTTTGGGAGTTGCAGGCAGCTCCTCGAAGACCCGAGATTCGCGCAAGGGATCTGACACCCAAACTAACTTCCCCGACCCAAGCGTCTCTCCTCTGATCCTCTTTTAAAATGTAGCTTCTTTACTCCCATGCCCCTGACTCGGCTCTCCCTCTCCTCTCTAGATGCAGCCAAATAATTCCTCCTGCATCTCCCGCGGTCCTCATTTTCCCAAAGTGGGAGGGGCAGAGTACCAAAGTGGTCCCCCCTCCCCCTTTCGTCCCAGACCACTCATACCCAGACTCATTGCTGGCAAGAACCAAGGAGGCCCTGGCTCCCAGTTCGGTGGAAGTCAAGGTGGTAGCCTTAACAGGAACGGGGCTTGGAAGTAGCACCTGCTATCCCCCTTCCACAGGATGCCCCGCCCGTCCGCTGGGCTCCGCAGTGCAGCCATCGGTCCCTCCCCTCCCTCCCCCACCCCTTGCGGCCCAATCGCTTGCCTGGCCTCGCCTGCCCTGCCCCCCACCCAGCGCCACTCTGGTCGGGTGCCTGGACCTGCATTGGAAGGTGGGGGTTAGGTCTGAGGGAGAGAGCTGTCAGGACTCGGAACTCATAAGAAAGGGAATCTCAGGGGCCTGTTGGCATTGCGTTTTGCAAAAGAGGAAACTAAAAACGGAGGATGGGGGAGAGTACAGAGATCACCGAAGGTCAAACAGCCAATAGAAGAGGTGTAGGAGGGCCTGATCACCCCCTTGTGCCAAGACCCCTCTTACTTACCATTAATAATACTACCCCCAAAAATGAGATTTGTCATAGAGAGCTTACACGTGCAAAACACTTAGCATCTCACCTGGCTCTGGTATGTGCTCAATAAATCCAGAATATAATTAAATGTTATTATGGTACCCACACTGGAGGAGGGCATGGCAACCCACTCCAGTATTCTTGCTGGGAAAATCCCATGGACAGAGGAGCCTGGTGGGCTATGGTCCACGGGGTCGCAAAGAGTTGGACATGACTGAAGTGACTGAGTACATGGTACCCAATGTCCCAGCAACTTTAGTAGCTCTAGTATTGTACCCATTTTAGGAGGCAAGGAGATAGATGGGGATTGAAGCCCAGAGAGATGAAGTTACTTGTACACAGACACACAACCTTTCAGCCCCGGAACAGGTATTTGACCCAGGCTTAGGCACCCTGTCAGCCTGCCTCTCAGAGGGGCTGAGAAGGACAAAAATGAGCATTCTGGTCCCTGACACTGGGGTGTATGCCCAGAGGTAAGCCTCCAAAATGGAGTTCCTTCTCAGGGCCTCAGAGTGAAGTGGAGGAACTGTTACCTTGCCCCTGCAACCCCCATCCAGGGAGCCAGCTTATTCTGAGGCCTTGACCTGCCCATCCACCCCTCACCTACCATGACTCAAGTCCTCTGTCCCCTCCTGCCGGTTCATCCCCCACCTTCAGCTCTTTTGCCAAGAGGCCAGCCCCCATTTCCCACTTCTCCCCTCTGCCTCCAGCTCCCCTCATCTGGGTCTGACACCCACAGTGGCCTTTCTTTTTCATACCCATTTGTCTAGGGAGAAGGGATGAATCCTAATGGGCGGGAGGGGTGGGGCCTGAGGACTTGGGGGGTAGAGTGGAGGCAAAGTCCTCTGGTCATCCTGCCTGGTCCCACACCCAGCCCACAAGCCAACACCCAATTCCACTCTCCCTCAATCGGTCCCTCTGCTGAGGAGAAGGGAGAGGGTCCCGGAGGATTGAGAGGGGATGGAGAGAGCAGAGTTCCACACCTCCAGGCCTTCCCTCCTTCAACCCCAAGCTCCTAAAGGCTCTGCTCTCTTCTCTCGGTTCAGCCACCTGGGGAAAAAGGGGAGGGTCGAAGAAGGTAGGGGACTGGGATCAGGGCTTTGGGGATCAGGCACCTTGCTCTGGGGTCAGGGTCCTGCTAGGGGAGAAAGAAGAATCTTCAGCTAGGGGCGAGGATGGGGACTTGGAAGGAGGTTGGGGTAGAAGGAGATAGGTCCTGCCCTGGGCGGGGCCAGGGTCGGAACTGAGGAGGGGTCTCACCGTTGCAATATTGAAGCAGCGAGGACGTGTCGTAGAGGCCGCAGAAGGCCGGGCCGCGCTCCGCCATCGCCCCGCCACATCCACCGCCGGCCCCCCCGGTCCCAGCTCGGGCCCGGTCTCCCCCCCCAGGCCCTGCCTCCCGTTGCCATAGCAACGCCCTTCGTTCCAGCATCCCCGGCTCGGCCCGCCCGGCATCAGGCGGCCGACGCCGGGCCTGGCACCGGGGTCATCCCCCAGGATGCCTAGAAAGGGGGAGGGGGTCGGGACACCCCCTGCCAGGCCCCCCAACACAATCCTCGGGCCGGGATTGGTTGAGCCGAGATCCCTCTCGGTACTGTCTGGTACCGCCCACAACAGGCGCATATTCTCTCTAGACCCCCTCCTCGCCTGTTCAGGACCAATGAGAGCCTGTCGCGCAGGCCCCCTCCACCAATAGGGATGCAAAAGGATTGGAAGGGGCAGGGCCTTCTCTGCTTTTCGGCCCGAAGCATAGCCCCCGGCTTTTAGAGAAAGGTAGGGTAGAAGAAGACACTCCCACATCCCCCAGATCTTCCTAATCTTTTCCTGGGTTTTCGAGAAGCCTCCTTGCAAGACCAAATCCTGGAGCCTCAAATCCGCCCAGATACCCACAAGCTCCGCCCTGGAACTCTTATTCTAGCTCATTTCTTCGAGCTCTTGTTTATTCTATCTACACCAGCCCTCAAGGCTCTTAGCTCCACCCCCCCCCCGAACCCCGTGGGGGGAGCTAAAGTTCTATTCCCGCCCCCAGAGCTTTTGGCACCGCCTCCTGAGCATCTAGACCCAGCCAACCGATAGGATTGGCTCCGCCCTTGAAGTTTAGAGCCCCCTCTACCCTAAGTCTGTTAGTCCCTCCCTCACCTTTCCTTCCACTTTCCTATTGGCCAGCCCCGGCCCTTAGCTCCTCCCCCACAGGCTTCACCTCCCACCTTATTATCCAGTCCAGGTTTTGACAAAGGCCTAGTTGTGATGCTTGGACGACTGGCGGTGTCAGTCGGAGCTGGCTCCGAAGTTGTGGGGAGAGAAAAGGGAAGAAAACCTGACAATGGATTTAAAGAATACTGAACCACTTTCTCCGAGTCCTTATTGAAAGTCAGCCCCTAGAAATGACCCAGACCATGCTATATATCTGGGGGCCAGATATATAGAGACATATGTATGTCAGCCAGCCAGTGCGTGCTCAGTCGTGTCAGATTCTCTGCGACCCCATGGACTGTAGTCCCCACCAATTTCCTCTGTCCATGGAATTTTCCAGGCAAGAATACTGGAGTAGGTTGCCATTTCCTTCTCCAAGGGATCTTCATGACCCGGGGATCGAACCCGGATCTCTTGTGCCTTCTGCATTGGCAGTCTGATTCTTTACCAACTGCCCCACCTGGGAAGTGACCGTAAATCAGAAGAGATTTGCTTCTGGACACAGCCAGGCCTTGAAGCTCAGGGCTTTAGAACCAAATTGACCTGGGTTTGAGTCCTGACTCCACCAGGGTCTGATTGTGACCCTGAGCCTCAGTTTCCACATCTGGAAACAGCAGGGAGGAGGGGAGTGAAGGTTAAATATCGAACCGACTTCTTTTATTCATTAAAAAATGTTTACTGAGTGCCTATCATGTGCCAAGCTCTAAGTGCCAGAGTTTCAGTGATAAGCAAGTCAGCCCCCAGAATTTGCTCTCATGGACCCTGCAGTTTCTGGAGGAGGTAAACCACAATACACAAAACAAATAAAGAGTGTTAATAATAACTAACATTTACCGAGCACTTCCTATGTGCCAAGCACTCAGTTATCTTCACCACAAGCCCTAGTTTCATCACCATTTGATAGATGAAGAAACAGGCACAGAGCTTGTAAGATCATTTCAGGTCCTGGCATTAGAGAGATAAGACAGAGTGATATTGTCAAGGATGGGAGGCTGAGGCTAATTTAGAGAGTGTGGCCAGAGAAAGTCTTTCTGAGAAAGTGACATTTGAGCTGAGATGTGAACGACATGCAGGAAGCAATCACACAGGGGCAGGGGGAAGGGGGGTGACTTTCCAGGCAGCGGGAACATGAAGTACAAAGGTCCCGAGGTAGGCATGAGTTTGGCAACAAGAAGGCTGTTGATGATGGAACTGTGGAGAGCTTCCATGTGAAGAGGAGAGCAGGAGGTAGATGGCATCGGGAGATAATGGGAGCACCAAATCTTGTGGCAGATGTTGGCGGTTTGTCACTGTATCCTCCATGAGGCCCAGGGAGGCCACATTGGTAAATCACACAGGAGGACAGTGTCCGGCACACAGTAGGCACAAGTAAAAGGCAGCAACCCCTGTTTGTGTGCCAGTGAACAACTACTATGTGAGGTCAATAGGGACTTACTTCCCTAAGACTCCACGCTCCAAATGCAGAGGGCCTGGGTTCGATCCCTGGTCAGGGGAGTAGGTCCCACATGCTGCAATTAAGACCCGACACAGCTAGATAAAAATAAATTTTAAAAGATCAATAATAAGTTCCAAGTGATGACTAAAATAGACGTGGGCCATTATCATTCTATGATCACACCTAATTTTCTTACTGAAGAAACAAAGCAGGAACTCAGATTTCTTGCCTTCGTGGGGCGGCGAGGATGACACGCCAAGATGTCAGGATTTCCCTGGTGGTCCAATAGTTAAGACTCTGAACTTCCACTGCAGGGCACATGGGTTTGATCCTTGGTCGGGGAACTAAGATCCCATATGCCTTGCAGTTTAGGGGGAAAAAAAGCCTCTGCTGAAGGTCTGTTATGAGGATCAAGTGAGATACGTGCATGTAAAATGCCCAATATGGTACTTATTAATAAATATGGTACCTATTATTATTATTTGTTAATTAGTAGTAGTAGTTCTGTGGTGCTGGAGAAGACTCTTGAGAATCCCTTGGACAGCAAAGAGATCAAAGCAGTCAATATTAAAGGAAATCAACCCTGAATATTCATTGGAAGGACTGATGCAGAAGCTGAAGCTCCAATACTGTGGCCACCTGATGGGAAGATCTGATTCATTGGAAAAGACTTTGATGCTGGGAAAGATTGAAGGCAGGAGGAGAAGAGGGAGACCGAGGATGAGATGGTTGGATGGCATTACTGACGAATGAACATGAGTCTGAGCAAACTCTGGGTTATAGTGAAGGACAGGGAAGCCTGGCGTGCTGCAGTCCATGGGGCTGCAGAGTGGGCCACATCTGAGCGACTCGACAGCAGTAGGGGTAGCAGTACTTCTATTTCTGATTTGGGACTGTGTTTTTTTTTCCTCTCTCAGCGTCTTTTTTTTTCCTCTGTCTTTCCAACTCTTTCTTTCTTCCTGTTTTTCTTTCTACCTCTCCTTCTGTTTGTTTAGGTCTATGCCTGGGCTGGGAGCTCCATGAGGGCAGGGCAAGAACTATCTTGGCCATTGGGGTCCCCAGCATTGTCAAGCCCAGGGCCTGATATATAACAAGTACCCAGTGAAGGAACCTCTTTATGCTGGTAAAGTAGTTAAGACTCTGAGCTTCAGTTTTGACCCCTGGTCACGGAATAAAAATCCCACACGCTTCGCACCATGGCCAAAAAAAAAGAAAAAACAAGTACCCAATAAAGTAAACCGAACCCAGCTCTGTACCGAACCCAGCTCTGTGCCGAACCAGTGTTGGGAGATGCTGGGGACCCAGCAGTGACTGAGACAGCCCCAGCCCTACCTTCTCAGAGCTCACGATCCAGGAGAGGAAATCATTATGTGTTGAATGAATGAGCTAATTTTGAGGTGAGCTTGGAAGACTCGACCGAAATTGGGTGGAGATATTTAAGGCAGAGAAAACTGCTGGGACTGAGGTAAGAGGGGGTGGGAAAGAGTCTGAAGAGTTGGGAAGTGATGGAGAGAGGGCTGGAGAGCTCAGCAAAGGCCTGGAAGGCTGTGGAGAGGAACGTGAGCTTTCTTCTCTTGAGTGCACTGGGGAGCCATGGCAGGTTCTGAGCAGGGGAGGGACCACGGCTGGTTTGTGCTTTAGCAGGACCACTCTTACAGCCTGGCTGCCCTGGGGAGGTCGAGGCGGGAGGTGATGGATGGAAGGAAGAAGGACATG
>NW_011494885.1:2387327-2397417 GCF_000754665.1 Bison bison bison
GGGGGGAGAGGGAGGAAGAGCCAGATTCTAAAAACCAGGACGGGAAATTCCCTCCGCGCTTTCACTGCCGAGAGCCCAGGTTCAATCCCTGGTCGGAAAAACTAGATCCCAGAAGCCCCGTGCGGCCAGAATAAAATAAAAAATAAATAAATAACCAGGAGGAAAGTGCCTCGGTCAGCCTGCTTTCCGTGATGCCAGAAAATGGGCTTGACGGCTCACGCACCACCACCAGGGGGCAGCCGGGAATTCAGGTTTGAAACTCCCAGCGGCTTCTCCCCCAGGGCGGCGAAAACTTCACCTTGATACTGAGGTGTGGAGAGGTTGAAGTTGTCTTCCGGGCCCCAGCTGAGAGCCCCTCTGCTTTCCTGCTCCACCCCCCAACACACACACCGATCCTGGCCTCTTGGTTCCCTGGAGCCCCTACCCCACCAGCAAGAGATTATGTCAACACAGTCCGGCTGATTCTGTCCAGGACAATATTTGCCCTCAGGATCTGGGAAGGTTGCTATGGAGACTGGGGACGTGCTGCGGGGCGGGGGGCAAGGGAGGAGGGAAGAGAGGCAGGGTCAGGGGGAGCACCCTCCCTCCTGGAAGAGGGTGAGGGGAGCCAGGCGTCATCTCTGCCTCACCTCTACCTGATTGAGTCTTGGGGAGTTTATCCCATCCCCATTTATCTGCGTTCCAAGTCTTTTTCCCCCACCCTCTGCGCTCTCTCTGGACCATCTCTTCGTCTCTGTCCCTGATTATCTCTCTGGATACCTCTGCTCTCATCTCTCTGAGTCTCTCTCTCTGTCCTTTGCTTTCTCTCTTTGGGTCTCCACCTCTATATCTCTCCACGTCTCTGTGTCTCTCTAGGTATTTATCCTGTCTCTATGTCTCCATCTCTCTTTGGGTCTTTGTCTCTCTCTCCGGTCCCGTGTTTTTGGTGTTGGTCTCTCTAGGCCCTCCTCTCTGGATCTCTGTCTCTGGGTTCCTATCTTTCTCTAGGTCATCTGTTAATCTTTCTCTCCGTGTACCCCCATCTCTGGAGCGCTGTCGGCTTGTGTCTCACCGGATCCTGTGTCACCCCTAGGTCCCTCTCTGAATCTCTGTCCCTCCTTCTCTCTAAGGGTCCCTATATTTTCAGCTGTGTCTTTCTCAGTCTCTGTCTCTGACATTCTGAATCTCTTTCTGTTTGTGTGTGTGTGTGCATGTGTGTGTCTCTCTCTGGGTTTCTGTCTTTGAGGCCTTGTCTCTCCGCAGTCCTGAATCTCAGGGGGCCATCTCAGCCTCCCATTTCTGGCCTCAGTCCCTATGGGGCCCCCCCTCTCCCCATCTCTCTCTGCCTCATTTCTCCTGCACCATCTGCCGGCACTCCAGGCCCCCGCCTGCTCCCCGAAGGCTCTTCTTAGCCAGGCAGCCCCATGGGGGGAGGCACAACCCACCCCAGATTCCTCCCCACCATGGCATCCTGAGGTGGGGGGGAACACTGCCTGGTCGTGGCTAGGGTGGAGGGAACAACAGCCTGGAGACCCGGGACCAGGGGACATGGAGAAAGGGAAACAGACAGAAAGACACCCTGAGAGGCGATGGGAAAAGAGGGATGAGAAAGAAGAAAGCTTCAAGATAGGCAAGAAGAAATTGAGCTGGAGAGTGGAGCGAGCAAGAGAAATGAGGAGGGGGCAGAAGGAAATCCAGAGGGAAGAGAAGAGAAAATACAGCCCAGCCAACAAGGAAGGAAGATGGAAAAACTGCACTCAGGCTTGGAGGAAAGGAGAAAGAAGAGATTCTTGGATCAAGGGGACTGAAGGGGGCATGGAGAGAGAAGAAGGGCAAGTGGAGAGGGCATGACCGCTTCTCTGCCTGCAGCTTCCAAAGCCCTGAGCATGGGGACTGGAGAGGGCCCGTGTGGCTACCCCTGAGGCCCTCTTACCTCCTCCCCAGGCCCTGGGAGAATGTAAAAGCCCCCAGGAGGGCTAAGATGAGCAGGGGGCCAGTTGGGGACCCAGACACCCCTCCTCCTGTCCTCCACACCCACCCCCGGACACAGTGCTCTATTCTGCCCAGAGGGACTCATGAGGGAGGGGCCAGCCTGCTCATCCCCAGGCTCCTGTCCTGGTTGTCTCTCCTCAGGGCCCATCTCTCAGGCTCTCCCTCCCTCCACCCACCTCATCTCCATCTCTCAGAGTCTCTTCTCTCATTTTGTATCTCTTCTTTCTCTCTCCCTTTCTTGGTCCGTTTTGTCTTCCCTGATTTTTTCTCTCTGTCTCTCTCTTTTTGTATATTTCTCTCTACTTCTCTGTCTCTCTTGATTCTTTCTATCTCTTTTTCCTGGTCTCCCTCATCTCTGCCTCTTCCTGTCTCTGTCTGTCTCTGCTCTTTCTTGGTCCTTGATTTCTTTTCCTGTCTTTCTCATCACCTCAGTTCCTCTCCCCTGCTTCCCCCTCTCACACCCTGTCCCTTTCCTCCCCCTTTCCAGCCTCCCCCCACCTTCCCATCCTCAGCAAGTGACCCCAGACCCTCTTGGGACCAAGGAGAGGCTCCCTCCCAACCCCAGCCTCTTCCTTAGGTGTCTGGCATTCTCAGACTCTTCTCCTCTCCACTCCATGAACTGAGCCTTTCCCAGGACCCAGAGGGCGCCAGGAATGTAGGGCAGAGAGCAGGAGGCCAGCTGGAGGTCAGGAAGCCAGGAGCCCCCATGTCACTCCCCCTCCCCGAGACTGTTTCTTTCCAGCCTCTAGTGCTGGATCTCACACCACTCCTTACTCTCTGCCCCTCCTGGGGCCTCTGGGCCTCAGTTTCTCCTCTGCAAAATGGGCAGACTCACCTCTGTCCCATTTATCTTCCAGCTCCCCGGGGAGTGTGTGCTCATGAATGTTACTAGTATTATTAATGTGCAGGAATTGGTGGTTTGCATTCAAGGGGGAAGTGAGTGCTGAGAGCCGGGATTCAGTTTCTAAGCCAAATATTTTCCATATTTTAGGGCAAAGGAAGAGACTGGAAGTGGAGACTCTGAGGAGGTGTGTGATTCAGTGGTGACTGTGACTGGGAGACCACATGAGGCTGTGGGTTCGTGCATGGTGGTAGGAGGATAGTGTGCAATCCTGTGCACAACTGTGCAACTGCGGGTGGCTGTATACGACTTGTGAGTGCAAGTGAGGCTGTGATGGCCAGTTGTATGTCTTAGCACTGGGCGTGACTGAGGATGACAATGTAACATCCAGAGCTCATGGGAGTGTGTGCCTTAGAGACACTTGAAGAACATGTGTTGTTGGAATGTGACTGTGGACTCTGTTGGTAATTATGTGAAGTGTGTGAGACGTTGTGTGAGCACATTAATGAGTGGAATTGTGTAACATTGTATATATAATTTTCAGACTGTCATTAAAGGATTGTATGACAATCACCTATAACTGTTTGCCTTTATGTCATCAACAGCCTCCGCTCTGTGCCCCAACTTGTGCTGAGTGACCCTGGGGACCCAGTGGTGACAGATGCCTTCCCTGTCCTCATGGGGGCACTCAGGCCAGTTGGGGGAGACAGTATTTGTGATGTGATTTAATGATGGTGTGAACGTATGCGTGGTGGACACAGTATCATGGGAACTGTAGGAAGCTGTGATTGTGTTGCTGTGTGAGTGCAAGAGTCCATGCCCAGAGTGCGTGGCTGTGTGTCACTGTATCACAAATGACTGTCAACCTGTGGGGGAGAACCTTTGGCTCACGGGGTGTGACGCTGGACTGTGGGACTATGAATGAATATGAAGAACAGGTTCAGTGAGGTGCAGTATATAAGACTCTGTGCCTCCCGGCGGCTCAGTGTATGGGATCGTGTGTGACATTGTGTGCATGGCCTCGCGTGTGGTGGCTGGATGGGACAAGTGGGACAACGTGAGAGGCTGTGCGCGCTGGAAGAGGGGGTCCTCAGGATGCTGACTCTGTGACTGTGCTCCCCCACGCGACCCTGAGTGGCTGTGATACTCACAGATGACTGGCCCCCTGCGCCAGGTCTCTGCCCCAGCTCCCCGCTCCTGTTCCTTGGCCCGCCCTGGCCCCGCCCCCTACCCCTACCCTAGGCTGTCACCTCCCGCGGAGCCCAGGCGAGGCCGTGGAGGCGACAGCGTCAGAAGCAAGTGATTGAGAGGAGAGCTGGGAACAGGTGAGCGCTCCCCCATCTCAGCCACTCCCCTGCCCTGTGTCCCCTCACGTCTCTGGAGCCCTCTTGCTCTGTGCCTTTGTCTCAGCTTCTCTGTGCCCACGGTCTATGTCCTATCTATCTCTCAGTATCTCTGTCGCCACGTCGCAAATCCCTGTTTAGCCGCTAGTTCTATATCTCCGTCTCTGACCCCCATTCTCTGTGTCTCTCCATGTCTCTACCTTCTCTCTGTCTCCGAGCCCACATTTTTGTCTCTGTCTTCCTCTCCCTTTTGGTCTCTAGTCTCTTGCAGTGTGTCTCATTCTGTCTGTCTCTGTGTCTCTCAGTTTCTATGTTTGTCTCAAGCATTTCTGATTCGTGTGTTTCTGGAGCTCCAACCGACATCCTCCTGTTTCCTCCTTTCCCTGCATGGTGCCAGATGTGGTGTGTTGGGGGGTAGACTGATTTCCAAGCATCTGGGCCCCTCACCTTTCTAGTCCCTAAGGAGAACCAATGTCCCATTAACTCTGGGTTTTATCCGCAGCCGGAAATGTTTGATAAGGTCGGGTTCCTATCCGTGATTTGAAAACCCTTTGAGCTGGGAGAGTGGGAAGTCCAAGAGTCACTTCGAGCTACATGCCCTCCTCTCCAAGGTGGTCCCCAGGTTCCCTCGAGTCTCTAGGTCTAGACTGTGGGTGACCCTGGAGCTTCCCGTCCAGCGCAACTCTAAGGCAACCGCACCCTCTGCAAACACTCCCCTTCCATCACCGCTGCCCCAGCAACAGCCGGGGGCGGGCCGGGGAATCAGGTGTTGGAGACTGGTCTCCGCCCACTCCTCAAGACTCACCACCCCCACCCCCGGCCCCAAATCATCCCTCGTAGTTGTGGGGGGCGCTGTCTCCGGGGTACGTGATTCCCTGAGCAGAGGGCGCTGGGGCTGGGAGAGGAGGCAGAGGCTCCTGATTCTGCCTCGGACCCCCAGACCCGGCTGCCCTTGCGTGACCGGACCCTTCGTTCCCCATGCCCTGCTGCCCACACGATGCCCACCTGTCCACCCTGGTGGCTGCTGCTTCTGCTCTCGCTGTGGGAGCCGCTGCTCCGGAGCGCGGAGGTGAGAACCAGAGGAGCCAAGGATCTCAAGGCTTGGAGGGATGTTGGGGCCGGTTTTAAGTCGTATCCCACCGGGAAGATTGTTTCAAGGCTCCCCACTTGCCCAGATTCAAGTTTTGATGGTTGTTTCTAGTCCTTCTTCTTCCCCCACCCCCCACTCCCCTCAAATCCTCCTGATAATATCCAGCCACCTCCGTCTCCTCATTTTCCTGAAGGTTTTTAGTTCCCCACAGCAACTCCCCTGGTGGTTTCTAGGCACCCCTCAAGACTTAAAAGAGGTTTCTAAGCCACCCAAGACGCCTGAGCAAAACAGGACAGCCGCTTCAAGTTTCTTCAGGGTATCTCTGGCCCTCAGGGATCTTGCTGCCTGGGAGCTCGGGTCGAGGCGCGGGCCGAGGTGGGGGGGTGGGTGTGGTCCTTCCTTCTCTCTTTTTGTAGGCAGGCTCTGAGGGGCAGACAGCGGGAGAGCTGTACCAGCGCTGGGAGCGGTACCGCAGGGAGTGCCAGGAGACCCTGGAGGCCTCGGAGCCCCCAGCAGGTGTGACAGGGGTGGAGGACTGGGGGTAAGGAAAGGGTTGGGGCTGAGAGGGATGGGCTTGAGGCCGGCCTGGGACTGACATGCCGCCAAGGCCTGAAAGGGAAGTCTGAGTGTCTGGGGTAAAAGTGGGCCTCGTGGGAGAAACCAGAGATGAAGCTTGAAAGGGGAGGGGTCTTGGGAGGGGCTTACACTCGGTGGGTGGGACCTAAAGTGGACGGCGAAGGGGGCGGGGTTTGGGGTGGAGTCTAGGAAGGGCCTTACTGACTGGGAAGCATCTGTAGCGGGAACTCGCTTGGTGGGAGGAGCCCAGAGTAAGGCTCGAAAGATGGGCGGGGCCTCGGGCCTGGTGGGAGGAGCTACGAAGGAGCAGGGACGCGACCACTCCAGGTGGGCGGGGCTTGGGCGGGGCTTGGGCGGGGCTTGTGTGTGCAGGGCAGAGACTCCTTGGGCTCGAGTTACAGCAGGTCTGTCCGAACTCTGGCCCCCACGCCCACCCCAGGCCTCGCCTGTAACGGGTCCTTCGATATGTACGTCTGCTGGGACTACACTGCACCCAACGCCACTGCCCGTGCTTCCTGCCCTTGGTATCTGCCCTGGCACGGTCACGGTGAGCTGCCGGGTGGACCCCAGGCCCACCTCTGACACAAAGATCTCCCTCCTAACCCTGGTCCCAGACGCCACTCCTCCGCAGCTCCCCTGGTCCTCTTGGGCTGGGTGTCTCCGTCTGTGTGTCCCTCCACATAACGTCCCTTATCTGTCTCTGTATCTTTCTGACGGCCACCAGGTTATTTTCTCTCCTTTTCATGAGTCTGTCTCTGCACATCTTGGTCTTCCTTGCCTAACTAGCAGTGTGACCTGGGGTTGTTGTTCAGCTGCTCAGTTGTGTCGACTCTTTGTGACCCCATGGACCGCAGCACCCCAGGCTCCCTTATCCTTCACTGTCTCCCAGAGTTTGCTCACACTCATGTCCATGGAGTCAGTGATGCCATCCAATCATCTCAATCCTCTGTCGTCCCCTTCTCCTCCTGCCTTCAATCTTTCCCAGCATCAGAGTTTTTTCCAGTGAAATTTCTTTATGCCTCAATTCCTCATTTGTGAATTGATGGTTATGATAGTACCAAATTCATAGGCTTGTTATGAATATTAAATTATTATATGTAAAATGCTATATTATGGTTTATCATCATCATCACTGGATATCTCTCTCTGCCTTTGCCTCAGTTTGTCTTTCTGTCTCCATCTCTTTCTGTGTGCTTCTGATTCCCTCCCTTGTTTCCCCTCAGTGGCTAAAGGCTTTGTCCTCCGCCAATGTGGCAGTGATGGCCAATGGGGACCTTGGAGAGACCATTCTCAGTGTGAAAACCCAGAGAAAAATGGGGTTTTTCAGGTAAGAAGAGGAGAGATTTCAGGGTATGATTTCCAGGCAGCAGTAGAAAAGCAGCAGCCTCAGACAGAGCCTGAAACCCCTTGTACCATTCAGGACTCTGGGTTCCAAGTGATAGAAATTCAACTCCTTTCTTGAAGGAGAAAGAAAAAGATATTGGCTTTTGTGATTGAAAATTATAAGATTGCAGCTTCAGGTACAGCTGGATCTAGGTGCTAAAATGATATAGTTGGGAATCTCTCTCACCATATTGTACTTCTGTTTTTCTCTATGATGGTGTCCTCTTTTTTTTTTCTGTGGGGTGGAAAAGGTGGCCCCCATCGGTACCAGGCTCACATTCCACCTGCAAGCAATGCTATAGGCAGACTGAGCTTTTTTCTCAATAGCTCCAACTTAATGTTCCAGGACTGACCGTCATTGGCCTGATTTGAGTAGCATACCTGCCCTTGAGTAGTCACTCTGTGTGTGCGTGTGTGTGTGTGTGTGTGTGGTGTTAGATAGCATGCTTTGATTCGTTGGTCACATGCCCAGCCCTGGGGTTGAGGGGTGGAATGCCCCACTCAAAAAAAGGTTGATAGATCCCCCCCAAAAAATTGGGGTGCGAGTATGAACAAAGAGCAGCTCCTTTATGGCCTGAGGGCAGGAGTTGAGCTTTATTTCTTTTTAAAATTTATTCATTAATTTTTGGCTGCACCGGGTCTTCATTGCTTTGTGCAGGCTTTCCCTAGTTGCCGTGAGCGGGGTCTAGTCTTAGTTGCGGCATGCAGGCTTTTTGGTCCGGGCTCAGCAGTTGTGGCTTGCGGTATCTGAGCTCTATTTCTGTGTCCTCTCCCCCCACCTCCACCCCCAGGACCAAAGGCTGACCTTGGAACGGCTGCAGGTTGTGTACACCGTGGGCTACTCCCTGTCTCTTGCCACACTGCTGTTTGCCTTGCTCATCTTGAGTACCTTCAGGTGGGACCCCCCAACCTTGAACAGAAGCAGCAGAGACTGGGCTTCAGTTTTCCCAGAAAGATGGGGGTAGTCAGGCTCCACCGGCAACAAGTATCCAATGGTGGTTCTATGGGGAGGGCTGGGACATGGTTTAAGGGACTCTGTGTGGCCATGGACAGGCCCCCAGACTGCCTCCCAAATCTCCCAGGCGGCTGCGCTGCACTCGCAACTACATCCACATCAACCTGTTCACGTCTTTCATGCTGCGGGCAGCTGCCATCCTCACCCGGGACCGTCTGCTTCCTCCCCCTGGTCCCTACCCTGGGGATCAGGTCCTTACCCTGTGGAACCAGGTGAGCAACATCCTTCTCTTTCTCAAATTGAGATTCTGCCTCCTCTGGTAGGGCCAGAGGGTTCCCATTCCATTTACTACCTCCCTACCCTATCAACGGGCTTCCCTTGTGGGTCAGAACGTAAAGAATCAGCCTGCAATGCAGGAGACCTGGGTTCGATCCCTGGGTTGGGAAGATCCCCTGGAGAAAAGAAAGGCCACCCACTCCAGTATTCTGGCCTGGAGAATTCCATGGACTGTATAGTCTACGGGGCTGCAAAGAGTCAGACATGACTGAGCAATTTTCACCTTATCAACCAGGCTTCCCTGGTGGTTCAATGGTGAAGAATCTGTCTACTAATGCAGGAGACATGGGTTCGATCCCTGGGTCGGGAATATCCCCTGGAGAAGAAAATGGCAACGCACTGCACTGCTCTTCCCTGGGAAATCCCATGGACAGACAGAAGGGACTGATGGGCTACAGTCCACGGGGTCACAAAAAACTCAGACACGACTTAGCAAGGAAACAACAAAAAGAACAATAATGTTATTGTTAATCTCTGTTAATCTCTCTAGACCCTTCTGACACAACTAGAGAGGGACCCTCCCTACTCAGCCTCCCTCATCATTGAACTCTCTCATCCCATTATCTCCTCTACTGGAACTTTTCCATTCCCTTTCTCTCGGTATCCCACCCGTCATTGGAGTTTTGCACCAATAAGAGAGGCCCCTTCTAGAGGCGAGACAGAAGTTGGGAGGATGGGAGAAACTAACCGATGGGGGGATTTGGCAGATACCAATTTGTTCCAGGGAGACAAGGTGGGAGAGACTAGAGACTAGGGGCGGGTGGGGAGAGAACCTGTCTGGCAGCAAGTTGGGCCATACCAATTGTTGAAAGCGAAGGGGGTGGGAGAGTCCATGTGCTGGTGGGTGATGAGAAAAACCTTTTGAAAGGTGGAGTAGTTGAATTCTTAGGAGATGGCGTGGGAGAGTCCATATTCAGGGGAATCTGGGGGGAACTCATGAAATTCTCCAGGCCGGAATATTGGAGTGGGTAACCGATCCCTTCTCCAGCGGATCTTCCCGACCCAGGAATCGAACCAGGGCCTCCTGCATTGCAGGCGGATTCCTTAGAGCTGAGCTTCCAGGGAAGATAGATAGATAGTGAAGTCGCTCAGTCGTGTCCGACTCTTTGCGACCCCATGGACAGTAGCCAACCAGGCTCCTCCGTCCATGGGATTTTCCAGGCAAGAATACTGGAGTGGGTTGCCATTTCCTTCTCCAGGGAAGATACCAATCGTTAAAGAGGTTAGAGTGGGAGAGTTCACGTAGGGAAAGAGAACAGAATGAGTGAGGAGAGGATAGCTACTTCATCCTTTGGTGATACAGAATGGGAAGAGAATATTTGATGATAAGAGATGGGCTTGGAGGGGACCCTGACTGCCCCCTCCCCCTGTCTGGTCACCCCCTAGGCCCTAGCTGCCTGTCGCACGGCCCAGATCGTGACCCAGTACTGCGTGGGCGCCAACTACACGTGGCTGCTGGTGGAAGGCATCTACCTGCACAGTCTCCTCGTGCTTGTGGGAGGCTCCGAGAAGGGCCATTTCCGCTGCTACATGCTCCTCGGCTGGGGTGAGCCCCGACCCTGTCCCCTGCCCTGCCCAGCGCGCTTCCCCTCCCG
>NW_011494885.1:2397560-2400525 GCF_000754665.1 Bison bison bison
GGGGGAATTCCGCGGGTCTTGGGCCTGGCAGGGCCCGTGCGCGCTCTGACAGCTGCGGCGGGTGGGGGCGGGGGTTGGGGTCTGCACAGGGGCCCCCACGCTTTTCGTCATTCCTTGGGTGATCGTCAGGTACCTGTTCGAGAACACGCAGTGAGTCGCGGGGTCTGGGGGGGCGGGTCTGGGGAGGTGGGCGGGGCTTTGAGGGACGTGGGCGGTCCTTGGAGGGACGTGGGCGGGGTGAGACGGAATCGTGGGGAGGTTCTAATTGTCTCTAGGAGCCTGGGAGGGTGTCTAAAGGAACCAGTCGCTTAGGAAGATGGGTTCCAGGACTACTGCAAGGGGCGGGATGAGGGCTGGGCCTAAACAGTAGCAGGGACTTTAGGGGAATGTGGGTGTGGCCTTAAGGAAGGTGGGGAGGTTAAGTGCTCAATTCTGTGAGTCTTCAGGTATTCTGGTCTATCTCAGCTCTACGCCCCCTCCCCCAGGTGCTGGGAGCGGAACGATATCAAAGCCATTTGGTGGATCATACGAACCCCTATTCTCCTAACAATCTTGGTACGACCGGTCCCATCTCCTCCAGGCTGGTCTCGAGAATTTCCCATTCTGGGAAGCCAAGGTGGCGGGGAACTGGCTCAGTCTCTCTCTCTCCCCTACCACCCCCCACCCCCCCCCACCCCCCACCCGCCACAGATTAATTTTCTCATCTTTGTCCGCATCCTTGGCATCCTCGTGTCAAAGCTGAGGACGCGACAGATGCGCTGCCCGGACTACCGACTGAGGTGGGGACGGAGGGGAGGGTGACTGGGGGCAAGGTGGGGGACTCAGGACCCTGGCATCACTGCCACCCTCTACCCGCAGGCTGGCTCGCTCCACGCTGACGCTGGTGCCCCTGCTGGGCGTCCACGAGGTGGTGTTTGCTCCCGTGACTGAAGAACAGGCCCGGGGTGCCCTGCGCTTGGCCAAGCTCGGCTTTGAAATCTTCCTCAGTTCTTTCCAGGTGCCTAAGCGAGGTGCAGGAGCTATGCCCTTTGAGTTCGGGCCCTCCTACTCAGAGAGGAACGAGGGTTAGAGACATCCTCTGGTGCAGCCCAGAATGGGTTGCGAAGATGGGATTTTTTTCATTCATTCTACACTTCTGTCCTGACTGGGGAAGCAGGGAGAAGGCAGGAGACCCGGCAGCCCCAGCAGTACTGCCTCCTGGTTAAGATCGAGGGCTTTGAGATCAGCCAGGGCTGGGACCAAATCTGGGTCCTCACTTCCCAGCTTTTTGACCTTCACCTCAGGGCCAGGGAAAAGGCGAAGCATATGAATTCCCTAACATGCCAAATGGAAGGAGATGTCCACTGATATTTAAGGTCAACCCTGCCTGTGCTTGTCCTACCCTAGTCTCCATCCTGCTTTACCTTGTTGGGCCTCAGTTTTCCCATCTCTAAAGTGGGGACAATACTAGTTTCACTTTAAAAGGCTGTTCATTTATCAATTCAGCAAAACTTTATTGAACACTTACTATATACCAAGCACTTTTCCAGGCTTACTATGGGGATATGACCAACCCAATGGTCCCTATCCTTTAGTGGGAGAGACAGATGCTAAAGATGCTATATAAGTAAAATACACAGAATGTCAGATGGTGAGATGTGCCTTAAGGAGGGAGGGATGAGAAGGCAAGAAAATAGAGATGACAAAGAAGAATGGGATTATGGACAGGGGTCAGGGAAGACCTTGCTGAAAAGACACTAGAGCAGACACCCAAAGAAGATGAGGGAATGCGCTAGGAAGATATTTGGGGGAAATGTTCCAGGAAGAGAAATGCCAAGTGCAAGATCCCTGAGGTGAGAGAGAGTACTGATCATGATGGCACTATCATGGCCAGCATGCCTGAAGCAGGGGGTGGGTGGATAGGACAGAGGTGAGGTACCCAGGTAGATCCTTGGGCCTAGAGAGGACCCTTTGCTTTTCCTCTGAGTCATTTGGGAGCCACGGGAGCACAGGAACGTGATCAGAGCTGGATTTTAATGGGATTGTGGAAAGTGATAATAAGTAATATCTTACTGTATGCTTAGTCAGTCATGTCTGACTTTGCCAGGCTTCTCTGTCCTTGGAATTATCCAGGCAAGAATACTGGAGTGGGTTGCCATTCCCTTCTCCAGGGGATCTTCCCGACCCAGGGATTGAACCTGGGTCTCCTGCATTGCAGGCAGATTCTTTAACATCTGAGCCACTAGGGAAGCCCTTGTCTTGCATTAATGTATCAATTACTTTATTAATTATAAATACATTTTATATGTATTTAAATTTCTAAATTATAAATATAAAACTAATTTTTCAAAATTAATTTTTTGGATGTGCCTATTTAAGTTTATTATTATGGAATTTCTTGACTGTACAGTGGTTAGGACTCAGCACTTTCATTGTCTAGGGCCCAGGTTCCATCCCTGGTCTGGGAACTAAGATCCCGCAAGCCCTGCAGCACGGCCAAATAAATAAATCCAATATGTCATGTAGTAAGTTATGATAAGATTTAGAAAAAGGTTTAACTATGTGCCGTGCACTAGAGCTTCTTGTGTATTAATAATACCTTAAATCTCAGCACCACCACTGTATTATTGTTCCATTTTCCAGATGAAGAAACTGAGGCACAGAGGGGTTAAGCAGCTTGCCTAAGTGGGGAAGAAAGTGAGAAGCAGTGATCACATCCAAGCAGTCAGCCTCTGGGGTTACATGTTCTTAATCTCCAGCCCTTATGGCTCTGCAAATTGACGAGGACAAGGGGAGGGGGAAAGTCAGGAGCCAGGGAAAGGGTGACTGCAATAATCTGGGACCGATGTGGCGACGGGCGAGGTGGTTTGGGCCTGTAAAGGGTCAGAGCTCACTGAGGGGTGTTTATAACCCTGCCCCTGTTCCCAGTTTAACCCCCGCTCCCCCCACGGCAGGGCTTCCTGGTCAGCGTCCTCTACTGCTTCAT
>NW_011494885.1:2400625-2418787 GCF_000754665.1 Bison bison bison
GGGAATGGCGCGCGCGCCGCCGCCTCTGAGCGCCGTCCGGTTTCAGGTGCAGTCGGAGATCCGCCGGGGTTGGCATCGCTGCCGCCTGCGCCACAGCCTCAGCGAGGAGCCGCGCCAGCGCCCCGAGCCCGTCTTCCGGACCCTGCCCTCTGGCTCCGGCCCGGGCCAGGTCGCCTCCGGCCGCGCTCTGTGCTCAAGGACCCTCCCAGGTCCTGGGGGTGAGGCCAACCACGTCTTAGAAAGTTACTGCTAGGCAGCGGGATTCTTGGGTCCATTCAGTTAGCATGTATTTATTGAGCGCCTGCTGTGTACCAGGTTTGGCTTGGAGGGCGCTGGGGAAATGGCGGGGGTTTGGGACTGGGGGCGGGGAAGGAAACAGAAAAGCCCCTGTTTTCCTAGAGATCACAACTGAGTGGGGGAAACAGGCGGTGAGGCCAAATTAAATTATACTATGTACCCTGTGGGATGGCTTAGGAAGAAAGGTTAGAAGGGGGCCTAGTGTGGTCCAGGGCATCTCTGATGAAGCGACTTTGAAGTCATGCCCAAAAGAGGTGAAGGAGACAGCTTTGCAAAGAATTGGCAGACGAGGTTTTAAGGCAGAAGGAAGAATACCTGCGAAGACCCTGGGGCAAGGAGCTTGGCTGTGTCTGAGGAAGAGAGAGGTGACCTACGAGGCTGCAGCGGGATGAGTCACAGCCCACAGATGGGGAGAGAGAAGTAGGTGGGGACAGAAGAGTGGGCATTTTATTCCAAGTTCATGGAAGATTCTTTGGAGTGTCTCCTAATGGAATGGGCTAAGGTGTTAAACAGACCGCTCCATCTGCCCTGTCGGGGGATGGATTATTAGGGGCTATTGGAGCAGCTGGGAGCCCAGTCAGGAGTCTGAGAATGGTGGGAGGTGATGTTAGCAGGACCGGGGTGGCAGCCACATAGGGTGTGAAATGGTTGGATTCTAGAGCTAGTTTAAAGGTAGAACTGAGAGGATTTGCTGAAGAAGGAGAGACTCCAGGGATGATTTCTCAGTTTGGGATGGAGAGAGGAAAGAGGGAGGGAGATGGGGTTTGAGGTGGGGAGTACCAGGAGTGCTCTCTGGACTTGTTAAGCTGGAAATAAGGGTCTGGAGCTCATAGCAAAGATTAGAGATAGAAATGTGAGTGGGCACTGGGGTCCAGAGAGGATTCTGAGTGTGGATAGAAACAAGCAATTTCACGGCAGGCACCAGAGCTGAAATCGACATCTGGAGGCCAGGCCCACTGCCACCTGGAGACATACCTACCCTTTTTGGTGGCCCCTGGGAACTATGAGATTTAGGGGGGAAGCCAGCAGCCTCAATGTGGCTGGGCCACGTATATATATACACACACACACAAGACTCTCACTCCTAAATTGCTCCCCATCACAGACACACTTAGATTCAGTTAGCACCTGGGTGTTGTTGATTCGCTTCCTTGGGGTCCCCAGCTCTCTGGACAGATATGGCTCACGGCCGCTGAATTCAATGTCCTTTGAAGCATGCGGCCCTCCTGGGCCCCTCTTGTGGGTTCTGGGAAGGTGGGGGCCTGAGAGCTGGGTCCTTGTAAATAAAGCATGAGAAAAACAGTTGCTTTCGGGGTGGGGAAATCTTGGCCAGGCCATAAGGGAGATGACAGTAGGGAGGGCAGGCTGTGTGGCCAGGTGCTGGTGGTGGCCCTGCACCCTCTGGAGAGCAGTGCTGCCTAACTTCAAGAGATTCGAGTCGCCAAGAGATCATGGACACCATGCCGCTACCATTCTCCATGCTTAAGCCCCAACTGGGAACGTTCGTGATCGCCTGCTATTTAAACTATTTGCAGTGTGTATGATTAAAATTGTGCGTGTGACGATCATGTTCTTTTTTAAAAAAAATTAATTTGTGACTGTGCTGGGTCTTCGTTGCTGCACGCGGGCTTTCTTTAGTTGCGGCAACTGCGGGCTACTCTCTAGTTGCTGTATGTGGCGTCCTCACTGCGCTGGTTTCGCTTGCTGCGAAGCTTGGGCTCTAGGCACACAGGCTTCTCAGCAGCGGTGGACTTCAGTAGTTTCAGAATCTTCCCAGAGCAGGGATTGAACCCATGTTAGGTTCAGACACAATGCAAGTGTCCCCTGCGTTGACAGGCAGACTCTTAACCACTGGACCCATCAGGGAAGTCCACAGACCCAACATTTTCTGAAAGCTGCTTCTCTAGAAAGATGGTGGAGGAATACTAATGCTGCAGGAACCAGCCTGGCTCAAATCTTAGATTGGCTACTGTTTAGCTATGTGACTTGGGGGAAATGCCTCAGGTTCACTTCGGGAAAATAGAAATGATCACACCGACATCCCAGGATGGCCTCAAGTTCCTAAGAGGATCTCACCGGTGCATGGAACACACTTGGCCGGTTTGCCTAGTGCTTTTCCTGCAACCTGTTTTCACTTTCACACACTTGAATTGGAAGAGGGGATTAGAAACTATTTGGGCAGATGGCTGGATAGAGACGATGGATGACAGGCAGGGTCATCAGTTCTAGCCCTAGGCTAGAATCTTTGCTCTCAGCCTGGCAAAGCAGGAAAAGGACCTGCTACTTCCTGGGGAAGACAGGAGGGACATGCGACCGGGACTCAAACCCAGGAGTGTGACCCCAGGGCTTGTGCTATCCCAGGCTCCAAACAATCATCAAATCCAGGGGGAAGATTTCTGCAGCAGCACCGTCCCCTCCCCGCCATGCTTTAAAGATTAGGATATCATGGCTCCATCCTGCCCCGCTCCCAGTCACAGGGTCTGGCTCCCTGGGTTTGAATTCGGCTTGTTTCCTGAGTGATCCTGGGCAAGTCGCTTACCCTCTCTGGGCCTCAGCTGTCTCATCGATAAAATGGGATGGCTCTGGTATCTATCCCTCAGATGGGTGTTTCAATTAGACATGAACATGCACCCTTATAACCTCACAGCCATCTCCCTGCATGTGTGAGGCCTTCTTCTACTGCAGGGTCCTCAGCCCTGTTGCTGATGGGCTCTTGGGATAACTCAGGCTGTGCCTTCCAGAGCTCAGCGTGTCAGACATCTCCTTGGATCCTGACCTCGTGCCTAGGAACTGCACCAGCCTGGCACCTGGCCCTCTCTGGAGAATACAGAGAGAGATGCAGAGACAGAACTCGGAGAGAGATGCGGGTGGGAGGAGCATAATGGATATGCTTCAGAGAAAGACTAAAGGGATTTCCCTTAATCCACCCACAATAAGCCAGGACCTCCTTTCCCACCTCCTGCTGCTGCTACTGCTAAGTCGCTTCAGTCATGTCTGACTCTATGCAACCCCAGAGACGACAGCCCACCAGGCTCCCCCGTCCTTGGGATTCTCCAGGCAAGAACACTGGAGTGGGTTGCTATTTTCTTCCCACCCCCACCTCTCTACAATTGTCAGAGAATTTCTCTCAGAGCTCATGAAGCTGTGATCTGAGGGCAGAGTTCAGGGGTTAAGCCACTGGCTCAGGAGCAACAGGGATTTGAATCACGGCATCACCACTTTTGGGCTGGATTCCCCTGGGGAGGCACCATCACCACTCTTTGCCTCAGCTCCTGCCCCTGGAATTGGAGGTGATGGATCACAGTGCCTGCTCAGAGGTGTAGAGACGTAGCAACAGACAGAGCCTAGGGCCTGGTGCTCTCACAGCTCAGCAGGTGTCAGCTACAAATGCTGTCAGTATTAATTGCTCTAACCTCTGCTCAGTGAGGGCAGGTTGGGGGCTTTTCTGGGCTCTGCTGTGTCCCCAGCATGGCAACACAGGGCTGGGCACAGACTGTTCAAACAAATGGGGGAAAAAAAAAGAGTGAAAAAAAATTTTGAGAGAGAGTGACTTACTGAGAGGTGGGGAGGAGGAGGAGAAAGTGATGAGAAGGTAGGAAAAAGTTTAAAACACAAAAGACCGCAAGATGGGAAAATTAAGGCCTGGAAGGGGCAGAGACTGGGCCTCTTAACCTGTTCAGAGAGGCCTGAGCCCATGCTTGGCCCCACACCCTGCCACCCCTCCCTGGGGTCTGTTCCGCTCTCTAGGCCCTGGGAACAGGCAGAGGCCGCTAGAAAAAACGCACGGTTTTATTATTTCAAGTATAGAGGGCACGTCTTCGCAAAACCGGGGGGCAAGTTCTGACAGCAGGGAGGAGGCCCCTACTTGCCAGCGATGAGCGGGTTCCTCAGGACCACGATGACAGAGTCCCCGCGCAGGAACATCTTGGAGATGTAGCGGTCCTTGTTGACGGGCTTGGACTTCTTCTTGCCCTTGCCGCTCTTGGGGACCTCCGTCCACATTTCCTTCACGTTCTCCAGCACCATGTTGCAGTGCCTGGTGGGGACGAGGAGGCAGCAGGAGTGAGTGAGGGGTGCGTCCTGACCCTTCCTCTGGGCGGCACTGCCTCCAGGAAGGGGGACAGCCAGGGCTCCAAGGCTCAGGCAAAGGACTTCACCTTCTGTGCCTCAGTTTCCTCTTCTCTAAAATGGAGACATTCATGGTGCCTGCCTCCTAGGGCTGTTGTGAAAATTAAGTGAATCAACACAGTATTCTTGTTATGGGCATGTGTGATGACAGTGTGGAATGGCTCAGTCAACAAACTTTTGCGATGATTAGAGCAATGAAAAAAAACAGATAAGAGCCCTGTCTTCATGAACTCTGCAGGCTAGTGAAGGGAGCAGAACACGAAGCAGGTAAACAGTGGTAGTCAGTGCTATGAAGAAAAAGCAAGGTAAAGGGACAGGGGGCTTCCCAGGTGGCTCTAGCGGTAAAGAACTTGCCTGCTAATGCAGGAGACGTAAGAGATGCGAGTTCGATCCCTGGGTCAGGAGGATCCCCTGGAGGACGGCATGGCAACCCATTCCAGTATTCTTGTCTGGAGAATCCCATAGACAGAGAAGCCTGGTGGGCCACAGTCCATAGGGTTGCACAGATTCAGACACAACTAAAGCGACTTAGCCCTTATGCACACACATAAAGGGATAGATGGATATAGGGAACTTTGACTGAGTGAAAGAAAGAAATGAAAAAAATTGGGAAAGCTCTGTATCTTGCTGTATAGTAATCTATGGTGAGGAAAGCACTTCCCAAATGCTAACTAAAGGCTGCATATGTTTACTGAGCATTTATCATGTGTTAGGTACTTAGCCAAGTGCTTTTCATACACAGTATTACTGAAGCCTCATGACTCTTCTGGAGGATATTATTATGACGCATATTTCACAGGTAAGGAAACTGAGGCCCGGACAGCATACCTCCCCAGACCCTGGTGCTCACCTGTCAAAGGCCTTCACGCGGCCCAGGAGCTTCTTGTTGTTACGGCAGTTGATGAGCACTTGAGTGTTGTTTTTGACTGACTGCGTGAGCACGGAGAGTGGCCCCGTGTTAAACTCCTCCTCCTCCCGCTTCTGCAGCTCCTCTGGGGTCATCTCACTCTTGGGCTTGTTGAGGAGACTCCTGAGAAGACAAGTATGGAACCCAGAGGTGAGAAGGCCCACAGCCTGGGTGCTCATGGCCTCTCCCTCGGTGTCTCCCCGACACATATCCCTCTCCTCCTACTCAGTCCTCTCTCTTGGTATCACCACTTGGATGCCTAATGGATATTTCCAATCCTCGCATGTCCTAGACTGAACTCCAGACCGCCCATAACCCCAACTTATACTATCCACAGCCTTCCTCATCTCTGTCAATGGTGACTCCATCCCTCTGGTTCTTTGAGCAAAAGCCCTGCTGTCAACTTGACTCTTCTCTCACATCCTACATTCAGTCTGTCAGAAAATCCAGTCATCTGCCACTAAAACCTATCAGAATCTGAATTTCTTACCTTGGCTTAAACCTCCATCATCTCTTTCCTAGAGGTCTCCTTGCCTCCACCCACGCTCCCCAACAGTTTGCCCTCCACAGAGCAGTCTCAGGGGTTGTGTCAAGAATCATCTCACTCTTCAGTACCCTCTCATGGCTCTCCTCTCAGTGTAAAAAGTAAAACCCAGGTTTTACCCTCACTCTGTTCCAGGCACAATGGCCTCTTCAGCGGTTCTTGAAGATATTAGGCAAACCTTCTTGGGCCCCTCTATTCACTTTTCCCTCTGCCTAGGTACCTCCCCAGGTATCTTTGTGGTTTGCTTTTTCACTTTCTTCAGGTTTTTGCTCAAGTGTTCCCTCCTTTATGTGTTCTGTCTCTCAAAAGTGACATTCCACACTGTTTTACCCTGCTCTGTTATTTCTTTATTCACAACCCTATTCCCTAACACATTTTAGAATTTACGTATTTATTACCAGCACGTTTCCTGCCTGCCTCTTCCCATCCCGTAAGATGTAGAAGAGGATTTTTTTTCCTTGGGGAAAGTGGAGTAATTCAGTGATAATAATCTATGTGTCTAAAGCAGCCTAATACCCAAACACTCAATAAATAACTGTTGAGTGAATATATAAGTAAAATCACCCCCATAACTCGTTATCCGTAAAAATGGCGGATGTGATCGAAAAGCCAATTGTCTCCAGCTAAGCCTCTTACCTTAAGACCACTTTTCCTACAAGTCCGTACTCCTCATCTCCCAGGTTTTTAATTCGTAAAAACGCTTCCTCTTAAAATTCAGTTCAATAAGATTGCTTATTTGGGAAAGCCCACCCTGTTATCTGATAAAGCTGTCCCCTCTCCCGAGTCAGGATCCGTCAAAGGCCCCAATGAGTCCCTTCGCAACTAATCAGTAGAAAGATACGCCACTTTACCCCCAAATGTTTGCTTCCGCTCCCATTTCTGCCTACCCCCTCCAACCGGTAAGAAGCCAAATTTACACCCTCAACCCCACTGTCGCCACCCAAACCCAGCCCGGCCTCACATGATGATGGTGACCGCGTTTTCAAGTCACTACCGTCTCCTCCGTGGTGTGCCTTCGGAACAGAGAGCCAGAGGCGGGATTTCCTCTTCCTACGGCCCACTTCCGCGCGCGCCTGCGCAAACCTAACCAGCGAGTGGGGCGTGGCCCGTTGCTATAGCGACCTCCGCCTTCGGCGGAGGCTGCAGAATAGAAGCCTTACTTAGTAAGTAGCTCCAGGCCACCATTCAAGACAGTACTGGGCAGATATTCACGACCATGGAGAGGAAAAGAAGGCGGGACTGATTCAAACCATTTTGTTGTAGAACCGCATAGGTTGAAGGAGGGAAATACTGCTGCTAAGTCGCTTCAGTCGTGTCCAACTCTGTGCGATCCCATAGACGGCAGCCCACCAGGCTCCGCTGTCCCTGGGATTCTCCAGGCGAGAATACTGGAGTGGGTTGCCATTTCCTTCTCCAGTGCATGAAAGTGAAAAGTGAAAGTGAAGTCGCTCGGTCGTGTCTGACTTTTCACGACCCCATGGACTGCAGCCCTCCAGGCTCCCCTGTCCACGGGATTTTCCAGGCAAGAGTACTGGAGTGGGTTGCCATTGCCTTCTCCGAGGGAAATACTAGCCATTTCCAAATGCCCTCCAGCTCTGCCTTTGGGGGCGCGGCCTTCGAGAAGCCAATCCGCTCCTCGCTTCAGGGATGGGCACCTCCCCCTTTCCTTCGGGAACTGTTGATTTACGTGTATATTGGATTTTCTGGACCAGGGAGAGGGTTCATCCGGGAGCGGCGTGGATTTGCGCCCAGTAAGACTAATGTTTTCGGTGATCAAACGCTTCTCATTGGCTTCCCCTCCTGCGCTGGGGCGGCGCCTACTTCTTACGCTCTCCCTTTGGGGTTGTGCAACCCGGGGGAACCAACCCCCAAAGCTCCCTGAAGGAAAGGAGCCCAGTCCTCAGGCCGAAAGTCCCATTGGCTTTACTGCTCGCGGGAGGGCGGATGGTGCAGCCGCTCTTGTTGCTCATTGGTCCGGCTTATTTCATGGGGCGGGACTTGGCTGGGCCTTAACTCTATCCGCCGTCTCCGACCCGTTTCAGGGCCAAGCTGCCATGCCTTCCGGGGGCCGCGGGCGGCCCCGGCTCCAGGTCGGGGAACGCAGCCTTTTGGAGCGACCCTCACCGCCCAAGCGCCGCCTGATACCGCGGGCACAGCTGTTGCCCCAGCTGCTGCTGGCTCTGACGGTAGCCTCGGTGTTCTATACCATTTGGAGGATCTGGCATAGCCAGACTGAAGAGCTACCGCTGGGGCGGGAGCTGCGGGTGAGGACAGGCGGGGACACGGGCACTGCGGAACCCTTTACTCCTTGCCTTCCCTTCCCCAAGGTCTCACGGGAAGACCCTAGGTTGGGTTGACCTGGCTTTGTCTGTACCATATGGCCCTAGCTGCTGGTGCCGCCGTCTCCGTTCTTAGAGCGCATACCCCTTTCCAACGCAATGAGGCTTCGGGCTTGTTTTGTAATAGCGGTTACCCCGTAAGAGAGTCTGGAGTAGTAAGACTTGGAGTTCTGGGTTCTAATCCTAAAGTCAGATATTTGGAAGAGTCCCTTCTCGCTGGGCCTAGACTTCCCCCATCAGGATTGCCGTGGGCTGGGCAGGATGGGTTTGGAGGGACTTCTAGAAACCTCTGATGCTGGAGGCTGCGACTAGGAAGAGGAGGGCAGCCTCCAGGATATGGTTGGAACGAGGGTCGTTTTCATGCTCTGCTCTTCTCTTCCGTACCTGCTTCCTCAGGGCCCTTTGATCGGAAGCCTCCCCGAAGCTCGGGTGCGGAGGGTAGTGGGGCAACTGGACCCTCACCGTCTCTGGAACACTTTCCTGCGCCCTCTGCTGGTTGTACGGACTCCGGGCAGCCCGGGCAATCTCCAAGTGAGAAAGGTAAAAGGACCCCACCTCTAACTCCTGACCCCACAGCCCATCAATGAATAGGAAATAGGTATCCTGCCCAAGTGGCAGAGCTGGGGGTCTGCCTGGAGCTAATAGGAGCTCTATTCTGCTAACCACCAGACCACTGCCCTCTATACTGCGCCTCCCCCAATCTTATTATATGCATCAGCAACAGCCCTATGAGCCTAACGAGGTGGGTACCAATCTGATCTTCATTGTGTAGATGAGGAAACTGACACCCAGAATAGTTAGGCATTTTGCCCAAATCCCACAGCCAATAAATGGTATGCTTTCAACCCAAATGGTTTGGCTCCAGAGCTCTATATTGCTCCCCAGAAGGCATTGAGAGTCATTTGAACATTGCCTGACTTCAAATCCACCTCAGCCACTTGGTATGACCTTAAACTAATTTCATCTTCTCTGTGCCTCGGTTTCCTCATCTGCAAAATGGAACCATTGTCAGTCCCCACTCCATAGGGGTTCCTAGAACAAGGACTGGGCACAGAGTGAGTGCTATGGAAGGGTGAGCTGTGATTAGTTTGGGCTTCAAGAAATAGGGGCACTCCATGCCTGACACTTAGTAGGTACTCAGAAGTGTCTCAAGGGAATGATTCAACCAAAGTGGTATTGGTGAGCCAACCTGACTGCTCAGCATGGTTCACATGGCCCTTCTGACCTTCTCCCCAGTCCCACCCACCCTCCCTCTTCTCTATTGCCACTAGTTCCTGGAGGCTACGCTGCGGACACTTTCAGCAGGCTGGCATATAGAACTCGACTCCTTCACTGCCTCCACACCCGTGGGGCCATTGGACTTCAGCAATGTGGTGGCCACGCTGGACCCAGGGGCTGCCCGCCACCTTACCCTTGCCTGCCATTATGACTCCAAGCTCTTCCCATCTGACTCAGCCCCCTTTGTGGGGGCCACGGATTCGGCAGTGCCTTGCTCCCTGCTACTGGAGCTGGCCCAAGCCCTTGACCAGGAGCTGGGCAAAGCCAAGGAGAGGGTAAGGAGAGCAGGGGTTAGGGTAGGGGTGGGTGAATGAGGGATGTCTCTTCCTTGGTCCATACTGCCACTCTCCCTTCCCTGGTTTTATCTTCCTCCACTCCACACCAGAGTCCAGGGGGTCTTTCCATTTCCCGAATGTCAGAATCTGTCCCTTCTCTACCTAAAACCCTCCCATGGCTCCCATGTCATTCCATGAATAAGCCAGAGTCCTTCTCTTAGCCCATGAGGTGTGCCCTCTCATCTCTCTGGTCTCCTCTCCCACCCCTCATCCCTCACTCACTCCATGCTAGCCTCCCACCTCCTCTGTGGACCTCACTCTCAACCTCAGGGCATTTGCGCTTGCTGTTTGCTCTGCCTACAATGTGCTTTTCTCAGATACCTTCCTGACTGGCTCCCACCCTTCATTCAGGGGTCCACTCTGATGTCAAAGAGACTTCCTAAAGAGACTTTCCCAGCCACCATAAAATAGCTCCTTGTCGCTATCCCATGCCTCATGGGGCTTTAGGTTGATTTGTTTGTCTGTCTCCCAAGCTCGAATAAGCTTCAGATAGGTGGGCCCTTGGCTGTGTTTATTTCCTGTGTATTCCCTGAACACTGCCCAGAATACTGCCTGGCATAAAGTAGGATGTCAGTAATAATGTATGGAATGAATGGAAGCACCTCATGCCTCTATCCTGCTCAGATCCCTTCCATGGCTGAAACCCCAGCGCCCTTGTAACAGAGCCCAAGCTCCCTGGCCCTTGCTGGGCCCTAGGGCCTCTTCTCAAACCTCTCTGGCCCCTTCTCTGTCCCCAGTCCTGGTCCATGCTGCTTCCTCACCAGGGAACACGCTTCCCTTTGCTCCATTTTGCCAGGCCAGGTCCTCCTCAGCTTCAGTGCAAACATCCCTTCCCAGCAGACCCAACATGTTCCCCAGGCCAGGTTATCCCCCACCGCCTTGGAGGATGTTTCGGGACCCTGTTATTCTTAGAAGCATTTGCCCGACTTCATTTCATTGTTTGTACAATTATTTATTTGTGGATCTGTCTCTTTTGCCAAATGAACTTGAGGAATAGCTCTTACAATCAGAGCTAATCCTTATTTAGTTACTATGCATTAGGCACTGTCCTAGGCTGCTTTATTATTCTTGTTGTTCAGAGGCTACGTCGTGTCCTACTCCTCCCAACCCCATGGACGGTAGCCGGCCAGGCTTCCTTGTCCATGGGGTTTTTCAGGCAAGAATACTAGAGTGGGTTGTCATTTCCTTCTCCAGGGGATCTTCCCAGCCCAGGGATTGAACCTGCGTTTCCCACGTCTCCTGCATTAGCAAGTGGATTCTTTAGCACTGAGCCACCAGGGAAACCCGTGCTGTCTTAGGACCCGGGTTCAAATCCTACCCTATGAGAAGTGGTATTAACTCTATTTCTACATAAGGAAGTCGATGCTTTGAGAACTTAGTAACTGACCCACTACTGCTTGGCTAGTGAGCAATCCAGCCAGGATTTAAATCCAGGCAGACTGTACTCTTGGCTATCAGGTTCTACAAGTGAGGAGACTGTTTGCCCTAGTCAGCTGTGCAAACAGGCAGGAAATGTGGGTGCGTTGAGGTGGCAGGCTAGCACTGAGCTGGCCCTGACCACTGGCCCCCACAGGCAGCGCCAATGACCTTGCAGCTGATCTTCCTGGATGGTGAAGAGGCACTGAAGCAGTGGGGACCCAAGGACTCGCTTTATGGCTCCCGGCACCTGGCCCAGCTCATGGAGTCTACACCCCATGGCCTGGGCTCCACCAGGATCCAGGCTATTGTAAGACTAGGGCCCTGCTGGGTGCCGGTGAGGTGGGAGGAGGGGGGCATGAGGTTGGCAGCATCCCGCAGGGCTGCTCAGTCCTGACTTCTCTCCCTAGGAGCTCTTTATGCTTCTTGATCTCCTGGGAGCCCCCAACCCGACCTTCTACAGTCACTTCCCTCGCACGGCCCGCTGGTTCCATCGGCTCAGGAGCATTGGTAAGGGTGAAGGTATAGGCAGACACCTGCCTGGGATGCTGGAGAGAGGACCAGGCACCTGGCCTCTGAGGGGCCATCCAGCTTTCCTTCCACCTCTCTAGCCTCTCCCTAAAGCACTGGGGCAGAAACACAAAAGATCCCATAGCAGTCAAATGAAGTGATTACAGACAGGGGTTCTAGGGTCAGAGAGCCCTGGGTTGATTCTGGCTTTCCTTCTTACCAGCTGTGTGAGCTTGGGCAAGTGGCCTCCTTTCCCTGAGCTTCAGTTTCCCACCTATAAAATGGGCATGATGCTAATAATGGGGGTGTCTGCTTCCTTAGACTCAATGCTAATAATGGGGGTGTCTGCTTCCTTAGACTCGAAGGGATTAAATGAGATCAGGAACATAGTCAGCCTGCAGTCTGGGGTATCTGACATTATCCCAGAATGATGAAGTAACATTCATCCTTATTGGCATGATCAGTGCTTTACCCCCAGGCCTCCCACCCTCCTCTGATCTGTGAGCAGGGGAACCTTTGACCCTGGAGGGGCTGACCTTCTGCTTCTAATCCCCACCACATCCAGAGAAGCGCCTGCACCGTCTGAACCTCCTGCAGTCTCATCCTTGGGAAGTGATGTACTTCCAGACCGGGGAGCCCCCCGGCTCCGTGGAAGACGACCACATCCCGTTCCTCCGCCGAGGTACCTGCTATGGGAACTGGGGGGCAGGGGGGCCACAGGTAGGACCTGGCCCCTTCCTAGATTTGGGGACTGGTGGCAAATTGCTTAACCTCTTTGTGTCTCAATTTCCTCATCTATAAAATGGGGATAATTAACAGCCCCCCCCATCTCAAGAGTTGCTGAGGGGACTGAACGTAAAGACCTTGACCAGTGCCCGGCACTAGCGAGTGTTCAGATCTTCTAGTCTTTTCATAAGCCATGAAGTTTTGAGCTTTTCTGATTTGTGTTATGAATGTATTGGATGTGTTTTTTTTTTTAATCAACACGTACCCTCACACACTTAAAATAATTGTTCAGAGTTCTTCAAGTGGCACAATGTGGGGGGCTCGGGGAGGCAGACTTCCCCAGGCATGGGCCTGCCACACATGGGCCTGTGCTTCCTCTTTGCCCTGCAGGAGTTCCCGTGCTCCACCTCATCGCCACACCCTTCCCCTCTGTCTGGCACACGTCCGATGACTCCGAGGCCAACCTGCACCCACCCACGGTACACAACCTGAGCCGCATCCTGGCCGTGTTCCTGGCTGAGTACCTGGGGCTCTAGCCTGCCCAGGGGACACTCTGAGGGAGAAACGCCCAGCAGGAGACAGGCCAAGGCCCTTCTGGGATGTGCTGGCTTGCCCTTTCTAACCCCTTTGGCTCTGTTTGTGCTCCGACTGGAAGATGCTCTTTCTTGATCTCAAGCTGCCACTCTTCAAAGACATGGAAGAGAGAGAGAGATCACCATGGGGTGAGAGCCAAAGGAACGAGCCAGGCTCCTGTCCTGAGGAAACGCTCGGGTTGCACATCTACAGGGGACTGAGTGCCGTTTGCAGTTTTAATCAGCAGACCGTGGACTGGCATCCGGACCAGCAATACCCTCGACCAAATGAATTCTGTGGCTTCTGTTTTCAAGGCAGTTCGTTCTCCAGAATGGCAGCCTTGCTACTGCACCGGTCCAAACCTAACTCCCACACGGACGTGGCATGTGGGGCCCACCGAGGCTCTGCTTGTAAGCAGGGACAGAGGGAGAAGCCAATCCTTGGGAACTCCAGATTCTGCCACCTCCAATGGCTGATAGACCAGTGTTTCTGCAAAACATATTCTGCACAACTAGCGTACATAGGTGTTGCATGAAAAAGGGGACCAAAGCAGGGTGAAACAATATTAAATGAATTTCTTCATTTCACGGTGTGCGATTTTCATCCAGAGTAGGAATGCAATGTTTCCCCCAAGTATTTCACCACGGAACCCCTTTATTGGGAAGCACCTCACAGAATCTGGGTACCTCAGGAGATATGTTGGGAAACATTGGGTTTTGATAGTTCAAAAGTGCTTATGGTAGAAATGGGTCTGATCTAAAACTCACTATAAAATAGTTACACCAAACCATCCTTTCCCTTTTGGCTGTGAGCACAGGAATGAGAGATGTCATCTGTAACTGCAAACTCTAGTGATGGCCCAAGGAATTATTTCCCAGCCCTATCTAATTTTCAGATGCAAGTGGGGTGCTTTTTGAAAAATGAGGGGAATTCCGTGGCAGTCCAGTGGTTAGGCCTTGGCGTGTCACTGCTGGGGCCTGGGTTTGACCCCTGGTCAGGGAACTAAGGTCCCACAAGCTGCGCAGCAAAGCCAACAACAACAACAAAAAGCAGATTCAGAGGCTGGAACTCTATAAGCACCTGGGGAATCTTCACTTTGATCAGCACTTTGGGACATGTTGTCCTTAAGGATATAAGTTTGGTGCATTCTAGCTGCTTAGCAAACCTGCTCCAAAGAAAGCCTAGGAGAGTATTTAGGCAGGGAGTGTGGTGCTCAGCTCTGTGCCTGCTGACTTTGTGACTTTGATGGAGACTTGGTAGGCCGCAGGGAGGCCAGGCCAGGGTAGAGGGTTAGAGAGTGAAGGTGGGGACCTCCCTGGTTGTCCAGTGGTTGAGACTTAACCTTCCAATGCAGGGGGCGGTTTCAATCCCTAGTTGAAGATCCCACATGCTTCATGACCAACAAACCAAAACAGAAACAGTATTGTGAGAAATTAAATAAAGACTTAAAAAATGGTCCACATCAAAAAAACCTTAAAAGTGTGAAGGTGAACATTGGCTTTCCCAGACAACTCAAGGCTGACTCAAGAGGACCTGTGGGCTGAGGGACAATTTCAGTTCTCATTTTGCAAAAGAAGTGGCCGGGGCTGAGAATTACAAACTGTTTGTAGTTTACAGAGTTCAGATCCTCACCCACAGCTGTGCTCCTAAGCCCGTGTCCTACCTCTTTCTAAAAATCACCTGTGCTGATCCAACAGATGGTTGACCAAAAAAGTAGTTCCTCCTGAGGCTTTTATTTGGCTGCAAGTTACAATGAAGTTTAGAAGGGGGGACTAACAGCCTCTTAGAAGTGTAATTGCCAGAAGTCAGAAAGGAAATTGACAGATATCAACAACTAGGGTAGTAAGAGGGTCTCAAATCAGAGTTCCTGTTTGTTCATTTCATGATGCCAAGCACTTAAAACTACAATGTATTTCCTTATCATCACAGCCATCTCAGAGGTAGGTGAAACCATCACCTCAGCTAGAAGAAACTGTTCAGTTCTATCCTGGGCCTCCAGGCCTCCCTGTAAGTCTTCTTGCTGAGTGGACCACACCCAGGCACTGGGCAGGGCTTTCCACTTGAATCTGGGGTCAGTATCATGAGCCCATTTTACAGATGAGGCTGTCGATGCTTGACAAGGTAATGCTTTCCCCACCTCCCATCTGTCCCTGAAAGGCAGCCTCCCCCAGCTTCACACTATGAAGGGCCCAAGAGGGGTCTTTGATGGGCACAACCAGTGAGCACTCTAGTGTATCAGCCTTCTGAGGAACTGTCCAACATTCTCATTTTTCAGATTAAGAAACTGAGCTTCAGAGAAGTCAATTGCTGAAGATCACAGCTGGACATGTTCATTGCATGTGTCTAGGTATTTGTTTCTATTTATCCTGCCTATGATTCATTGCGTGTACCCACCTTTTTCTCAGTCTGGAATTTGCAATCATTGTGTCTTGACATACTATCATCGCACCATTTCATTTTCTCTTCTGATTCTAGGATGCCAGTTAAATGTGTTAGACTTCCTCTATCCTCCATTACCATTTACATTTTTTTTTTTTTTTGGTCTCTGTGCCACTTTTTCAGACCTTGCTCTAGCTGAATAACTCTTTCATTGTGTCTAATTTGTTTAGCCTAGTCACTGGCTTTTTACTTTTGGCTACTATATACCTTTGTGGGTTTTTCCTTTCATTTTGGCTAGGCCATTATTCAGGTCTGGGTTCCCTGCATGTATTTCCAAGCTCTTTTTTTTCTTCTAATCTTGACTGATGGTTCCACCACCTGCAGCCTTTGTGGGTCTGTTTTTGCTCTGTGGCCACTGCAGCTGCTTTATTTCCATGTGTGTTTGGTTATTTGACTCTTACTGCTCATTGGTGGGGATTCTAGGTTTCAGCTCCTCCCACCAGAGGATTTTTTTGTTTCTGCTAGACATCTCAGTACCCTGGATCACAATAGGTGATGCAAAACTGGGTTGCAAACCCAAGCCAAGGGCCAGCCTGTGACCACAGATTCTCAGGGTTCATTTCCTCCTCCCCCCTCTTTCCTTACCTTCTCTGCAGTGTTCTGGGTCAGTCTTACCTGAGCTTGTAGTTTGGTGGGATCCCAGCTCCTATTAGATTCTTCACCTTGGGCAGGCTTTGACTTCTGCTGGCCTGTCCCAATAAGGCTACAAATTGGAAACCCAGGGTTGTTAACATCGGCAAATGCCCTCAGAGCAAAAGTGGCTTTAGGACCCCTATGGACCTTTTCCTTAAATTTTTGGCTTAGTATATCCATAACTGTGTTTTATTGGCTATTTGAGGCTTTTCAGATTTTACTTCCTGTTTTCAGCAGGAGAGTCCAAATAACCTGGCCTTCTCTTTACAGGAATCCAAAATTCCACAAAACCAAGCCAAGTTATAAATCCAGGTCTCTTTGATTCTAAAATCTAAGTATTAAATAACTACTCTGACATATCCTCATCTCTGGAAATTTTGATTCCTTGGTAAGAATGTCAGAGACTGTTAGCCACTGCTCAATATCCATTTTCCCCTCTTCTGTTAGTTAATAATTAGCTGAATATCTTAAAACTTTTATTACAGGGATCTTTATGAGTTTCCGGTTGGGCATAATGCATCTGGCTAAGTGTCTGCATTCCCGTCTCCCGTGCAGTCCTTCCACGTGGCTAAAGTTGCGATCCATGAGCTGTGCACAGAAGCAGGGTGTAGTATTTCTGAGAGGAAGGAGACTCCCTTCCCCACAAAACAGTAATGGGTGGAGTTTCAGCAGCCATCTTGGACCATGAGGCTGAGGGCCAAAGGCAAAGAATAATGGAACAGTGGGCTTGAAGGAGTCTGGGCTCCCAGTGACTTCAGGGCCACCATACCTGCCCAACACTGAGTTTCTAAAGCAATAAAAGCTACCCTGTTTGAGTTTCTGTTAATACTCTTTTGAGATTTTTGAATCCAAACTGACACAGATGAAGAGTCAAGTCATCTCAGTCCAAGGGAATTGGCTAAGGATTCTTTCAGCTTTTTCCATCTCACCATGAACTGGCCCATGACTTCCTTCTCTTCCAAACAGCTTCCCTTAACAACACACAAACCAGTCTGGGCCCAGCCTTATAAATATTGATTTTATAGAAAGGACCAATTCAAAATTGGTCAGATGCCACACGTTAGAAGCTTTCCAGAACCACAAGGATAAAAAAACAAAACCAAATTAAAAAAAAAAACAAACAAAAAAACCCAAACAACAAACAAAAGTACTCCAGATCAAACTGCCTGAAAGTCAAGGTCTTGGTTCACTAAAGGATTCTTTAAAAAAATATGTGGCTGGGGGATGGAGAGACCTCTAACACCTGAACAAGTACCCAGAGTGGAAGGAAAAAAAACAGATATTGAAACCCTTAGTCCCTGCCCACCGGCCCCCCTATGCTGTCCAGAGTTAGGCAAAGGGTTTCACAGCTTTTTTTGTGGGGGTGGGGTGGGGGTGGGATGGGGTCATGGCAATAGCTTAAATATCGGAAGATAAGTTTTACACTTCAACTTTTGTTTTCCTCTTGGGGACCTAGAGAGACTGATAGCTTGAGGTTACGGAGAAAACTGATTTTTATTGTTTTAATGGGGAAAATGTCTAGAAATGGCAGGTAGCCATGAAAAGTGTCAAAATGTGATCTGTGATCTGATGGCCCCCAACTCCTAAAGAGGAGGTGAGCCCTGGTGTAGCAGGTTAGGAAGGGTACAAACGCTGGGTGCTGCAGCCTCTTGGGGGAAAAGAATAACTCCAGAAAGAACTGGGGGAGGGAATGCAAGGGGGCCAGAATGGGGGAACCCTTAAGTAGTACCAAAATTAGCTGCCGTCTGCTCCCTGCTAGTGGGTCCCTGGGGTACGGAGAGTGGCAGGGAGGGCATCGGGGCTGAATGGAGAGGAAATTGAGATGCTGATTAAAAAAAACACCCAACTTGAGGATCTGAAGAGTAGAAAACCAGTAGGGGTCAATTGGAGTGCTTTCTTGGTCACCCCCATGAACCCCATCTTAGTTCTGGAGGGGGATCCATGCTGCCTGGGTTGGGGGTATGGGCTGGTGACCCAGTCCTGACCCTCGGCTCCCAGGGGGAGGGGGTGGGGGTGGGCGTGGTGGGCTCTTCCCCA
>NW_011494885.1:2418926-2419561 GCF_000754665.1 Bison bison bison
CAGTAGGAACGTCCGTAAGGCAGGTCGTGGTGGTAGGGCTTGGGGTGCCAGCGGCAGAGCGACACGTCGCCCTTCTCGTATCTCTTGCGGCACTGCTTGCAAGGGTCATCGCGGTAGAGTGGGTCGCGGCTCCAGCGCGAGTCTGTGGCCCGCACGCCGAATGCCTCAATGATGCCCTTGAAGTGGTGGCAGGTGCACTTGAGAGCCGCCAGGGCCCGCGTGGGCAGGAAGCTGAAGATCTTGACCAGCACGTGCTCTGGGAGCACCAGCATGTACTGCCGCGGCTCCAACAACCGCTGGATCTTGAAACGGATCTCCAGGAAGTCGTGGGACACGTGCCGGTACAGGCGGCACAGGGAGGTGTCGGCCGTCCCCTCGGCATCGTCCGGGCCTGGCGCTGTGGCCGGTGAGTCGGCTGGCGGGGGCTCAGGGGGCCCGTCCTGCCCCCGGGACTGGAGGAAAAACAGCTGGCCTGGTGGGGGTGGCTCCTCGGGGCTGACAGTCAGGCACACCGTCTCCTCTTTCACGTTTTTGGTGCTGTCTTTGCCAAAGAAGATGCACTCGTCCACCACTCCTGTGACCACCACATCCACGTGGAAGCCTGACGCTCCGCAGTCCCGGGCAGGGGGTGGCGG
>NW_011494885.1:2419718-2453881 GCF_000754665.1 Bison bison bison
GGGCTGCCAGGGTAGGCGCAACCTGGCCGGCCCCCGCTCCCGTTGGGTAAGCTGCCATCCGGTGCTCGGGACTCTCTGCCGTTGGAGATCCGGAAGGCGATGCGCACCTCCCCGGGGCCTGGCCCAGGCCGCTCCTCCTTGCGGAGACCCTTGGCCGGAGGGTTGTCCCGCTGGGCCTCAAAGTGGGCCACTGCCTCGGCTACACGGCTGCAGTCCCCGCCGCCAGACCTTCGTTCGGATCCCAGCCCCTTGCCAGGCCCACCCTGCTCAGCCGACACGAAGACCACAGGCGCTGGGGTGCTGGGGCGCGGGTAGCTCTGCAGGGCCAGGGCGGCCCGCTGTTCCACCAGGGCCACCATCTCGGCCACAGAGAGCAGGTCCACATCCTCCCCGGCGGAGGTTGGGGCCCCCTCTGCGGCAGGGGGCCCGTCCTGTCCCCCTGGGTCGGGCGGAGCCTTCGTAGACTCAAGACAGCGCCTCCTCCGCTTGGCCTTGGAGCTGTCACTGCCCCAGTGCCCCTTGACCTTCATGGAGCTGGCCCGACTGCCCCCACCACACTGGTGGGCCACAAAGAAGGCTACCTTCTCCTTTGTATTCCCTGGCTTGATCACATACCATGTGTCCAGCAGGACTCGACCCTCGTCGCCAGCAGCCGCTGAGGAAAGGAGCGGGGCAGGCTGGGAGGCGGGAGCATCGGAGGCCAAGACCGGGGGCGTGTTCTCAGAGTGGGCAGGGCCATGTTCTGGCTCTGCCCCACCGCCCGGCTCGGAGCAGGCTGAGGGCTTGAGGGTGGCAGAAGGGGGGCGTGGCTGGTTCTGGGAGTAGGTGCCAAAGGGCCGAGGGCACCAGAGCTGGAAGGGCAGAAGGCCACCTCGGTCCATTCTGGGGATGGTGGCAGACAGGCGGGGGTTCACCACATCGCAGGGCCTGGATGGCGGTGGGGGGCTCCACAGGTCACCTGGAGACACGGAAGAGGGGGTGGGGGAGCTGGGGAACAGCCAGCCCTGTCAGCTCCTCTCTGACCTCAGCTTCTTCGGACCTGAGGAGACAGACCAGGCTATACCACTCAGATCCTGTTCCCGCCCCGCCCTGACCCAGATGAGCAAATGGAGGGCTGCAGAGAGGTTGGGACCTGCTTCTGTAATACCCAGAGTGTGACAGGAGCTGGCAGTTTGCTCCAACCCTCCACTGCCTGACTGGTTTTACTCACGATCTACAGGCCTTCCGCTGCCAGAACTTTAAACAGAATTTAAAGTACCAACTGATGGAAAGCTCCTCCTTCTTCTATTTGCTCACCCAGTAACAAGTTCCTGAAAAGACAATTCCCAGCCCTGCCCACAGCTATGGGAGCCTGAACCCATGGAGGAAGGAACAAGGTGGGCTGGGCAGGGGAAGATTGGAGGCAGGAGGCAGAGAGGTCCTTAAGAGTGGAGCTCTTCACTCGGTTCCGGTTGTGAGGCTCTTTGGGGATCTATTATAGCTGTGGATCCTCACCCAGGAAAATGCACCACACTTGCCCCAAGACTGCAGGTAATTCCTTTAAGCAGAAACGTAGACCCCTGGCATGAGAAGGGCTTTCTAGTCTAGCTTCTTCAAGTTGCTCCCAACTTGCTGAATTTGAGGCTTAGAGTGGGGAAGGTTTATATATTGCAAAACCAGGCCCTCAAACTTGGCTTCCAGATTTCTCAATTTAGGGCTTGTAATAGTGACCATTTTATTTTGCAATGACTTTGTGTGCATGACCTAATCTGGAGGCAGTCTTGCTAATGAGCCTGACCCAACTATGTTCTACTGCAGAACTAACAGTCTCAAATCCTCAGTCTTTCCCTGGGCCATCTCCCTCCAGATATCTCGAAACCAAGACACTCTTCAAATGTCAAAACTTCCACATGCTTACAGACCAGTGAAAGTAGTTTGCTGACTCCTGGTTGTACTATTTTGAGCCACGGGCCAAATCCAGCCCATTGCCTGTCTCTGCAAATAAAATTTTATCGAAACATGTTCCTTTGTTCATGACTACTTTTATGCTACCACAGCAGAGTTGAGTAGAGGTGACAGAAAACATATGGCCTGCAAAGCCTAAAATACTCATTATCTGGCCCTTTATGGAAAAAGTTTGCTGACCTCTGCAGTATATATGGTTCCTCTAAATTCAGGCAATACCACAGACACCACTAAATTACCATTTATTTCATGGCCCTATAGCTTTAAGATCTAGACAGCCTGCAAGCACCTCCAAGCACTCACAGACACCAGTCTTAATCCTAAGAATCCTTGCCCCCCATAATTCCCAATCCCACCTACTACTCCTAACACAGCCCCTGCTGAAATCTCTTTCTTGCTTAAAACAAAAACAAAAACAAAAAAACAAAAAAACCACACAGCCCCTAAAACCTATAGATGGCTAAGTTTACCAACAACCAACACATCTAAAATGTCCAGGAACAGGGTTTCCTTGGTGGCTTGATGGTAAAGAATGTAGAATCTACCTGCCAATGCAGGAGACACGGGTTTGATTTCTGATCTGAGACGATCCCCCATGTCTCGGAACAAGGAAGCCTATGCACCACAACTTTGAGCCTGTGCTCCAGAGCCAGAGAGCCACAACTACTGAGTCCATGTGCCCTGGAGCCTGTGCACCGCAGTAAGAGTGGCCCCTGCTTGCTGCAACCGGAGAAGGGCCTGCACAGTGATGATGACCCAGCACAGCCAAAAGTAAATAAACAAAATTATAAATAAATAAAATGTCCAGGAATAGAAACTACCACAGCAAAAGCCACTCATTCTCTACAGATGCAAATATATCCTAACCCAAAACATCCAGACCCTCTCAAAATCTTCAACTTCCAAACCTAAAAATATCCCCTCCAGCTCAGAAAGCCTCAATCTCAATGTAGACCCACACAAATCCCATGCCTACCAAGAACTCCAACACACACAGCAATTTCCCAACCTCACAGATGACCCAAAAGACCAGTTTCCTGAAATTCTATTCTTAGCTCAAACTCTCTCTAAACCTCCTAATCCCACAAAAGGCCCCCCGACCGCAAAACTTAACTAAAACATCAATGCTCCCTCACACATAAAACTAATACCAAACCATTTATTTCTCAAAGTCAAAAGAACCTCCAAAATACTCCCAAAGAAACCTCACAAAATGTTAATATGCAGACATGAGCTTACTGGGTACTGTTTTAACAACTCCTGCTAATCCTCACTCCTCCCTAGGAAGCAGGGAGTGTTATTTGTCCGAGTCCAGATGAGGGGCAGAAAGGTTAAGTCCCTGTCCGGACCCAGACAGGGAGGAAGTCGGGAGAGCCGAAAGCGCATGCATTCTGGGTCCAGACATGGGACTCTCTGCTTCTAAGTCTCTCCGTGGCTCCCCAAATCCTCTATCCATCAAACACCCAAACCACATGGGCGATTCCCTACAATACATTCGAATCTTCCACAGTACACAGTACATGGGAACCCAAACTCAAATCCCAAGGCGCCACCTAAACTCAAGAGAATCCCAAAGTATCCCCATACCCACGAAAAATGTCCCCACTCCCTCCTATTACAGCTTCCCTGGAATTCACCAACCTCTAAGGCTACTCTCGAAACCTAGACACGCCCCCTCAAAGCGCCCCACCGGCGCGCCGCGCCCCCTGTGGGGAGAAGGCGGCACCCACGCATGCGCAAGAGAAGAGGGCCCCGCCCCCTCGCTCCTTCCCTCCAGCTGTCTTGCCTGCCCGGCACCCATCTGGTTTCCCTCCGCCCCTTTGTTGACAGACGTGCGCGTGATGGCCCCAGCCAATGAGCGGCGGCCATTCGGAGCCATGCCCATATAAGGCAGGCCTTGGCGAAGGGGCCCAACTTCGAAAGAGGGTGGAGTAGGCGAGAGGTGATGAACGGGGTGTGGAAACAGTCAAGTGCAAGAGAGTGTGGAACAATTCCTAATTTCCTGCTAAACGGAAGAACGAGGCCAGGACCCAAGCCATGACAATCAAGGAAAGGTTTATTACGACGTTTCCTCTAAACAGGAGCCCTGATTGACAGCTGAGATTTAAAGGGCCAAGCAGTTCAGGGATTGAGACTCCAGGTCCGGAGGAAAGGAAGGGCGCAGAAAGATCTGAAAAGTGCCTAGCTTTGGTAGGGAAACCTGGAGGGAGAGATTTCCCGCGGGGGAAACGGAGCAGCAGGATCACCTCACCCTGAAAAACAAATGGGCAGAACCGTCGTCGTAGGCATCAAGTCCAAGCCTCTGGGCCTGGCATTCGAGGCTCAGGCCGCGTGGCCAAAAGGACCTCTCAGGCCAGCCCTTCTAAACAGGCGCCGCAAATAGCACAAGAAAATAATATGAAATACTTTAATAATTTGTTTTTAATATTGGCTACCTGTTAAAATGAGACTATTTAGGATATAAATGAGTTAAAATGTTTAAAATTGACTTCATCTCTTTTGATTTAAATGTGGCTACTAGAAGATTTTAAATTACATGTAAGGTTCACCTTGTTTCTATTGAACAGCACTTTCAGTGCCAGGCTGGCTCAAGAGACACTCCACTGCAGGCATCTGTCCATTCCCACCACCCTGTCTGCTACCAGCCATCCTGCACATCAGAGCCAGAAGGGTATTCTCGGAATATAAACCTGACCTTGTCCCTACCCTGCTCAGAACCTACCATGACTCCCCAGTGCCCCTGGGGAAAAGCCCAGATACTCTACAACTCTAGCCTCATCCTTCCCCACTTTCCCATGCCCCCAGTGGACCCAGGTAAGCGCCAGCTCTGGCCTATAGAATAGTTAGAATACTGAGGCCTTCTCTGATCCTCAGGAGTGGTTATCTCCATTGTATAGATGAAGAAACTGAGGCAGGTCAGGTTGCCTAACTAGCTCAAGGTCACACATAACTGGTGGGACTTAGAGCAGGGATGGGAACCCAGGGAATCTGATTTTAGATTGCTGTGCTCTATTTAATTATATATTCTCTGGGGTTTCAGCTCAGCCATCCTCTCCTCCAGGAAGCTAACCCCCTAAGGGTGGGTCAGGCTCCACCTCTGGGGTCCGACACTGGCCTCCTTGCTGGATATTCCTCAGAGTCACCAAGCCCTTTCCTCCTATGTTACCTCTGATTGGCATGCTTTCCCCCCAGAAAAGAAAGAGCGAGCCCACATGGCTCTATCCCTTCTACCATTTGGGTCTTAGCTCAAATGTAACTTTCATGGGCCTGTATCTTTAACCAGGAGGCCTTCCCTGAGCTCCCTTTCTAGAAACCTTCCACCTGCCCAGAGAGGTCCTCTGGGTTCCCCAAACCTAGCTCTGTCCATTGTCACTATCGAGGGATGGATCATCTGCTCCACTGAATAGTGAACCCATGGGAGGAAAGGTCAGAGTTATCATGGTCATCATGGTGACCCCAGCAACACTGCCCAGCACAGCCGGAATGGATCAAAGTTCCCTGCCCTAAGGCTCCATGTCTCAAAAGCCTGGAGGCCTGGCAGTGTAAACTCTCTTTTACACCCAAATATTCTATTTGTGTCAGAGGTTACTAGGGCAGAATTCTCTAACTTCCCAAACACTGGGCTCCGAACAAGGCCATACCCTAAGGCAATGCTCCGTGAAGATCCTCTTATTGAAAAACATCTGGAGCCAAACAGACTGAAAATCAAAAGATGGAAAAAGACTGACCAGGCAAATAAGAACCAAGAGTCAAGTAGAGAGGCTTCCCTGGTGGCTCAGTGGTAAAGAATCGGCTTGCCAATTCAGGAGACACGGGTTCGATCCCTGATCTGGGAAGACCCCACATGCTGTGGAGCAACTAAGCCCGCGTGGGCCACAACTATAGAGCCTGTGCTCTAGAGCCGGGAAGCCGGCACTACTGAGCCCATGTGCCTTACAGGGCTGCGCTCTGCAACAAGAGAAGCCACTGCAATGAGAAGCCCGTGCACCACAACCAGAGAGTAGCTCCCGCTTGCTGAAATTAGGGAAAAGCCCATGCAGCAACAAAGACCCAGCACAGCCAAAGAAAAAAAGTCAAGTAGAGAAGTGACAGTGCTGATTTAAAAAAAACAGTTAACAACGGACAAAAGAAAAAAGGGATGATTAGGGACAAAGAATGTGACAAAACAGACTGACCCATCATACACAAAAGTTTGCAACATACATGCTCCTAATACTATGGCCTCAAAACAGACAAGGCACAAAGCAACAAAATGCCAGCTTGACAAGTCCACCACTGTAGTGGGAAACCTTAATGTATCTCTTCATAAGACAGTAGTTGAAAAGAGAAAAATCAGTAAGGACCTGAACCACACAATCAGCACTCTTGCTGGAATACCCCCAATTAGAGAATCCAGCTTTATGTCCCTCATCTGACATTCTGAGGTCCTCCTGTGTGCTGGCCCTGGGTTGGGTGCTGGAGATACAGAGATGACACTGAGATCACCAGAAAGAGCTCATGGGAAAGGGGGCAGGCATCCAAAGAAACAGTCATGGCCAAATGAATGTATTACAGAGGAAATGATGATCACAACAGCAGTTAACACTGGAGCCCTCAGGGTGAGCCAGGCTTTGTTCTGAGTGCTTTATAAATATTAACTCATTTAATTCTCACATCATTTTACTACTTTTAAATCTCATTTCAGATGTTAGAAAGTGGGGGCATGGAATGGCTAAGTAATTGCTGTCGGACACAGCTTTGTGGCCAAGCTTTGAATCAGAGTCTGGCTGACTCCAGAGTGCAAGCAGCTCCTTCATGGAGTATACGGAGCGATTTTCCTGGATCATCTTGTTCTGTCTGCAAAGCCTTTGCACTCTCTGTTCCTTCTGCCTGGAATACTCTTCCCCAGGTATCCAGAGGGCTCACCCCGCTCCTCAGATCACCTTCATGAGACCTTTCTTTTTAAATTTATTTTATTGAAGTAGTGTCAACTGGGGCTCCCCAGGTGGTGCTAGTGGTAAAGGACCCGCCTGCCAATGCAGGAGACGTAGGAGATTCTGGAGACTCCAGTTCAATCCCTGGGTCGGGAAGATCCCCTGCAGGAGGGCATGGCATCCCACTCCAGTATTCTTGCCTGGAGAATCTCATGGACAGAGGAGCCTGGCAGGGTATAGTCCATAGGGTCGCCAAGAGTAGGACACGACTGAAGTGACTTAGCACGCATAGTTGATATACAATGTCATGTTAATTTCTACTATACAACAAGGTGATCCAGTTATACATATATGTATATATACATTCTTTTCCATAATAGTTTATCATAGGATATTGAATATAGTTCCCTGTGCTATACAGTAGGATCCTGTTGTTCCTGAGAACATCTTGATTGAAAACTGCAGTCCCCGCCACAGATAGACATACACACTCTCCCTGATTTATTTTTCTCTTTAGCATGCATTACTATCTACTATACTATAAACTTTATTATTGTCAGCTCCCCTCACTAAAATGAAGACTCCCCCAGACTGGTATTTTTTGCCTAGTTTTTTCTTCCCCACCTCTGCATCCCCAGCTTTTAGAATAGCACCAAGTGGTTGGCTACTATGAGTGTGGTCCTCAGAGCAGCAGCTGCAGCTGGAAGTATATTAGAAATGTAATCTTGGGCTCTCCCCTACACCTGCTGAATCAGAAAGTACATGTCAACAAGATCTCTGGGGGATCACACGATTAAGTTGGAGAATCTACGCCCAGGCACATTGCAGGTGTACAGCACTTATTGGTTGGAACAAACCCCTAACACTGCCTTACTGTCCGCCTTCTGCACAGATGCTCCTGGGGGCCTCTTGTGAAAAATGAGCTGGTCCAGCCAAGTCCAGTGGTGGAAATCCTGCTCCCAGGACCAAGGCAGGAGGCCACCTCCTCCAGGAGCCGTGTTGGTGCCCTCCTAAGCCACACAGGGTCTCTTCCTCCTGAGATCTCCTCTGGCCACATCTGTCATCTGTCCCGGCTGAGTGACAATGACCTGGGTTCGGGCCTCTCTCTCTCCCCTCCATCCTCTGGGTTTCTGGAAGGCTGGATTCTCTCCCCAAAGGCACAGCTGCTCCAGCCTCTGCACTTGGCTCCCTGGCCTGGTTTAGTTCTTCTGGCTCCATCCTTCTCATGGTAGCCAGAAAGATCTTCCTAAACACCAATCAGACCACAGAACTCCCCTGTTTAAAAATCCTTCCATGAGAGGTGCAAGTTGGCAAAACAAAATGAAAGAACCAACAGGACAGGCACAGGAACCCTTTCTCGGGAAGCTGCCAAAGGATTTGCTTCACAGAAGTAAAGGAGAAAACCAAGAAAAAGGAACCTATGAGATCAAGGAGATAAGATCTAGCTCAGAAGAAAGACAAAAGGAAGGACTCCGCAGATGACGATAAAGGGAGCTCCGGGGACAGCTGTGTAGCAGGTTAAGGGAGAACCTGCTTCCATAAATGCACAGAGAAAGGAAAAAGGCTGCTAATTAACAAGCTAAGCCTTGGACTTAAGAAGCTGGAAACAGGAATCCCTGGCAGTCCAGTGGTTAGGACTCTGTGCTTTCACTGCCAAGGACTTGGGTTCAATCTCCGGTCAGGGAACGAAGATCTTGCAAGTTGGAGAGGTCAGGGTCATGCCAGGACAGGGCTGGGCACAGAGTGGTGTCCAGGGAGCGTACTTGCCCATTACTACAACAGGCACCGGTGGCAGGACCCTCATGGCACTGCTCCTGGTCTTATTCCTTCAATTCTCCACTCTCTCCACCCTGTCACCCCCGCTACAACTGTGTCCACAATCCTGATCCATCCATGCCCCTTTATTGGTTTTTTTGGACTCTGGGTCTGCTGGTCTCTCTTCTCCTCTTAAGCTTTTCTAATAGCTGGTCAGAATCATACAAATCCTCAGCATCTAGAGATCCAGGCCACAGACAGAATCCAGGCAGGGCTTCGGAGTACCCCAGCTTTCTCACTTTTAGGGCTGTGACTACAGGCAGGGTCCTTATCCCTCTATGCCTCAGTTTCCCCCATCGTAAAATACAGATAGTAACAGTACCCACCCATGGGTTGGCTGCTGATTCATTGAGATCAAATCAGTAGAGCGCTCAATGCCAGTGAGGCACCAAGGACAGCTTCAATATGAAGGGACCAGGATTATTAAGAAAAGGTGAGACATGGACTTCCCCGGCGGCTAGTAGTTAAAGACTTCTCCTTACAGTGCAGGGGGTGAGGATTATATCCCTGATTGGGGAGCTAAGATTCCATATGCCTGGGGGCCAAAAAATCAAAACATAAAGCAGAAACAATATTGTAATAAAATCAATAAAGTCTTTAAAAATGGTTCACATAAAAACAAGGTTTTAAAAAAATAAAAGGAAAGTAAGAAAAGGTAAGACAGGGAATTCCCTGGTGGTCCAGTGGTTAGGACTCTGAGCTTCCACTGCAGAAGGCAGGGGTTTGATCCCTGGTCAGGGAATTAAGATCCCATCAGCATGGCAAAAAAGAAAAAAAAAAAATAGGGACCACTCAAGAGTCTGACAACCACTTGATGGTTATACTTGATAAACCACTTCCCTGTTTATTTTACATTCTGAAATTAAACCGGTCCTATTCCCCCCCAATAATCAAAACATGGCCATTACTTTGTTACTGTCTGGTACTGGGTCTCACCTAGTAATTAAACAGCATTTACAGAGCAGTTACTATGTGTCAGACACTGTTCTGGGCATCGGGGACATGCGGGACACAGGAGACAGAAATCCTTGTCCTCATGGATTGGAGACAGGGTAAATCTCACAGTGCTACAGGAAAACAAATATAGTAAGTGAAAGGACTCAAGAGTGTAAGGTGGGGATTATAATGTTAACCGAGGGGTCAGGAGCAGGTGACAAGCCAAGTCTTTTAGAAAACCTGAGGACTTCCCTAGTAGTCCAGTGGTTAAAAATCCCCCCTCTTATGCAGGGGGACTCAGGTTCGATCTTTGGTCGGGAAACTAAGATCCTACATGTCACAGGGCAACTAAGCCCAAGTGCCTCAAACACTGAGCCTGTGTGCTCTGGAGCCCATGTGCCACCACTAAGACCTGACACCACCAAATAAATACATAAATATCAAAAAAAAGAAAAGAAAACTTGTGCTTTTAGGAATAATGCAGCTTTACCAGAGTTGCTAGCAATAGTAAAGAAAAAAAAACCTATATATATATATATATATAATATATCATTCTGCATGAGTAAGCAGTTCATGTGGTCACAAAGAGTCAAACACGACTAAACGATTGAATAACAACAAAGCTTCAGATAAACCCAGGTTGGAAACACATTTAAGATTTGAGGAAAAGGCAAAGTAACTTGGAAAGCAGACACATTTTTTAAGACAAACAAATAAAGGAAGGAGGCAGGGGAAGCACTGCATCACCAGGGGGCGCCCAGATGTGACAATTGGGTACAAGGAGGAGAGCCTGGCAACTTTTCCCTAAACCAACGGGGTTCCAGATCATTCATTGCGACCTGGAAACAAAATGTTAAAAATCCAAGAAAGCTGGGAAAGATTGAAGGCAGGAGGAGAAAGGGACGACAGAGGATGAGATGGTTGGATGGCATCACCGACTTGATGGGCATGAGTTTGAGCAAGCTCCGGGAGTTGGTGATGGACAGGGAAGCCTGGGGTGCTGCAGTCCGTGGGGTCGCAAAGAGCCGGACACCAATGAGCAGTGACTGAACTGAACTGAACTGAAGGACAAACAGGCGAAACTGGCATGAGGGGCTGAAAATGAATCAGGAGAAGAGTAACCCACACCAGAAAAAGAAGCACAGACGCCACCAGAGATGCAAAACTGCCCCAGTGTTGTGACAGCCACAAGCGCCCCAAGGGGAGGGTGGCAGCCTGTACCTGGGACAGGTGCCGGCAAATAGTAGGTGCTCTGTCAACACGGTGGATGATTCAAGGGATGAACCTCCATTTTCCAGAAGAGGAAACTGAGGTCCTGGGGGGTTAAATGCCTTGCCCAAAGTCACAGAGCAGGGGGGTGATGGAGCCAGGATTCAAATCTTGGTGTTACGGTTCTGGAGCACATGCTCAATAAATTTTTCTGGAAAGAATAAAATTAATAAAAATGCATCACACTTACAAAGAACTTAATATGCACTAGGCATATGATACATGAGATCTCATGAACTGCTGACAAGAGTTTCATGGTTGGAATGTGGCCCATTTTACATATGAGAAAACGGAGGCCCAGAGTAGGCAAGCAACTTGGCCAAGGACACACAGCAGCAGAGGTGGGGATGGGAACGTGGGCCTACCGGACGCTGATGCTTTTAACCATAAGCTTTCCTATTAGAGCCGATTTAGGGGATAAACTCCGGAAGCCTGTAACAAATGAACCAAACTGTTTTAAAATTACTTACAAGTTGCGAGGTCCCAGTGACTAAAAAGTCGGGAGAGAAAAAAAACACAGTTGTTAGAAATATCTCCTATTCACTGAAATACCTGGAGTTGGGCCAGGCTGGGCATTGGTGAGTGAATTATTTATATTTGGCTGGGGCTAGGAATGGGAATGGGAACAGACTGAGTTTCTGAGCACCCCCTCAGGGAGTCAGGCCTGGGCTTAGGTGCCAGGGACAGAGGGTGGGGAACTAGAAGAGTCAGGACACAGGAGCAACCTGGGAGAGAAAGGAAAAGGCAGTCTGGCTGGTGTCTCCCTCACCAGTCTTTCTCTACCGCCCTCTCTCAGGTCTGCGTTTCCCGTTCAAAAAAATGACAACTCACATGCATCAAGCACTTATTCAAGCACTTTCTATGCTTACTTCCCTGAAATCTCTAACCTTCCTAGGGTTACTGACCCCATTTTATGATTGAGGAGAGTCCAAAAGACTTGCCCAAGGGCACAGAGAAGGTAAGTGGCAGAACTGAAGACTGGTTCAGACTTCCCTGGTGGTCTGGTTGTTAAGACTCTGGTCTTCTGATGCAAGGGCACGGGTTCGATCCCTGCTCCAGGAAGATCCCACACATGGTGGAACAACTAAGCCTGTGTGCCACAACTACTGAAGGTGGTGCACCTTACAGCCCATGCTCTGCAACAAGAGAAGCCACTGCAATGAGAAGCCCAGGCACCACAACTAGAAAGGAGCCTTTGCTCACCGAAACTAGAGAAAGCCCGTGGGCAGCAATGAAGACCCAGCACAGTCAGAAGTAAATAAATAAACAAATCTTAAAAAAAAAAAAACCTGAAGATGGCTTCAGTTCTCACTCTGCCCTACTCATGACATTGAACCTCAGTACAGGAGCACAGATGCTAAGTCAGGATGCCTAGGTTGGAATCCCGAGTCTACCATTTAATGCTGGATGACCTTGGGAAAGTTGCTGAACCTCTCTGTGCCTCTGGTTCCTTACTGTAGAACAGAGCTAATAACAGCACCTACAACTTAGGGGTGTGGTCAGAATTAAAGGAGTTAGCACATACAAATAGCTAAGAACAAGGCCAGGCACTTCCTAAAAAATAAGTGTTAACTGGAATTGGAATGGCTGTGGGGAAACCCTCTCCCTGCCCCCGCATGTTTCTGACCTGGGATGTGCCCAGATCAGTGCCACGTTTTGAGAAAACACCCCTGGGGCTCCACTGAAAAGGAGGGAATCCATTAGCACCTGTGACCAAGTCACATTCCTGGGGTGGGGAACTTCCCACCAACTGCTCTGAGACTAAGGACTTACCCTGAGCCAGGAGGACGATCTTATGAAGACTCCTCTCTTCTCAGTGGCAAGTTGTTCCCACAATAGATAAGGGCACTGAGTTTCAGAGACAGGACACTTGCCCAGATCATAAAGGAGTGAAGAAAAGATCTGAATGCCGGACTGCCCATACACATAAACCACCACACTTTTCTAAATCCCACTGGAGAAATAAGAGTGCAGGAGTCGTCTCTATGGCCTCTTCTGGCCATATTACCCTATGTGGCTGTCCGGTTTATCGGGAGTTTCTGGCTGGACTAAGCAAACTATCGCTACAGGCAGGCCCCTAATCTCTTGCTCCCCACCGTACCCACAGTCCTGGATCCTAACCTACACACCACTCTACCATTGATTTCTTTCTTTCACCATCTCAGCTTGCCCTCCTGCCCACAATCCGATCCAGAGGCTCCAACCCACCGCTTTCAGAACTGGCCTCTCCCTCGGAGCCTCCAGACCCTCTCATTCATCTAGCACTGACTCCCATGCCTTTCCACATCCTCCCGGCTAAAACCCTCGAAATTGCCCCCTTCTGGGCCTCTGCCTGGACGCCAACTCCCTTCTCCAACTCGGGACTCCTTTCCCCAACTCTGAGCTTCCTTACAATCAATCCCAAAGCTCGAGTCTCTCCCCACCTTCAAGACCCATCCCCAGCCCCCATTCTACAATTCCCTCCGGCTCCCGTCTCCCAATCCCCTCCCCCAAGCGATCTCCCCCTCATCCAGCCCCTTCTTTAGCCCCTGCCTCTTCCCTCTCGCTACCGGGTCCCGAATTCCCGCACGGGTTCTCAAGCGCCCCCGGCCCCGGTTCGAGGTTCTCACCATCACCCCGCGCTGCAGCTCCCTCGGCTACGCGGGTTTCCCCCACTCGCTCCTCTCTAGCCTCCCCTTCCGGGTTCCCGCCCCGAAGCCCGCTGGGAATTGGAGTCCGGGAGGCCCCGGACTACATCTCCCAATAGGCAGCACGGTTAGGCGCGGAGGCGGGGAAGGTAGCAAACTGGGCGGGCTGAGGAAAAGACTGACTCCAACTCCCAGGAGGCAGAGAGGGCGCCTGACAGCGCAGGCGCACAGAGCGCCCCCGCCCGGCGCGCTGGGAGATGCAGTTCAGCCTCCTCCATTTTGGCCCGGGGCCCTTGGAAAAGAAATTGAGAAAATTGTAAAGGGGCGTTTGTGAGGGGTGGAAAGAGCAAGTTTACCGATTCCCTTAAACTGATTAACATAATAATTAACAGTGCCTCGTATTTTCTCAAACACTTTCCCATCTATTTTTACCGCTGGTTTTCTTACCACTAATTTACAAATAAGGAAGTTAGCCTTAAACCTTAGGAGGGAGGAAAGCTCCATATACTAGAAATTTGTACATATTATAGTTATAATAGAGGATTCACGAAGACAAGCACCTTTGTGTATCTTGTTCAAACACCCAGAACAGTGTAAATAAGTGTTGAGTAAATATTTATTGCATGCTAATTATATGCCTATTGAATTTGCCTACAATGCAGGAGACTCCCGTTCAATTCCTGGGTCAGGAAGATCCCCTGGAGAAGGGATAGTCTACCCACTCCAGTATTCTTGGGCTTCCCTGGCGGCTCAGACAGTAAGGAATCTGCCTGCAATGCAGGAGACCTGGGTCATTCCAGGGTTGGGAAGATCCCTTGGAGAAGGGCATGGCAACCCATTCCAGTGTTCTTGCCTGGAGAATCCCCATGGACAGAGGAGCCTGGCAGGTTACAGTCCATGGGATTGCAGAGTCGGAGACAACTGAGCAACTAAGCACAGATATGTGCCAGACACTCTGCAGAGAATCCAGGCATTATCCCAAATTTATAAAAGCTAAGGCAGAACTAGATTGAGAATTTTCTCCATGGCAACACAGCCAGAAAGTGATTTAAACTGAAATGTGCTGGACACCAGGGCCTCTACTCTCCTTTAGGTTGCTAGATTGCCTCCCTTTAAGCAGTATTTTCCTGTCCATCCTTCTCATAGGTTGTGAGAGTGAACCTTCTAAAATGCATAGTTCGCTATACTAAGAAACATAACTTCATGAGAGGAACTGCTATTAAGGCCTGATTCCTGTGGCCCTCTTCTTTGAATCTTTTCGCAATTTATCTCTCTTTAACGCAGCCTCTACCTCACTAGATTCTCACAGTTTGTGAGCCTTCCCAACTGCACTAGGAAGACTGTGGCTAAATCCTCAACTTCTAGCATGGGGCTTGGCACACATAAGTCCACATTAACCCTGTGCTAAAAGGAAAAGTTGGAAACCGGACACCAGAGGGCGGGAAGGAAGATTAGTCCGATCTCCCTTGCTTCCTTATAGTTGGCAGTTGAGGAGACCCCGCCTCCTCGCTCGGCTCCTTTGGCCTCGGACCTCTGAAATGGACTAGGGGCGTGGCCAGGAGGGGCGGTGTCTGCCGAAAAGGCGGGAAATGGGAGAGCCCTGATTGGTCGGCCTTTTGGCGCGCACGGGCAAAGACTGACAGGAGGCGCGAAGCCAGGCTCGCGCTGTGTTGGAAGACTGGGACCTTCCCCAGGCGCGCGTGCGCACGGCCACTTGTACCCTGCCGTTTCCTCTCCAGTCTCGTGCCTAGCACACCTTGGCAGGAACTGGTGGGGGCGTAGCCTAGCCTCAAGCGCTCACTTTTGCTCTTCTCTTCAGGCCTCAAGCAGGAACCTCACGCCAAAGGGGACTGCGCCCACCTCACGCTTGGGCTCGGAACGTGGTGGCCAAGGCCAGCGTGAGGCTCCCGCACGCGACCAGCCTCCGGGGGCCAGCGCGAGACACTGTTCAATCGGGCTTCCAAGTTTGGGGCTGGCGCAAAACCAGAAGGGGGGTCTCTTGAGGCGGATGCTGGAGGCCAAGGGGAATAGTTCGGGGGCTTGCCGGTCAGCCCAGAGCCTGGGGTCCACTCAGGAACGGCACTTCCTGGCCGTGGCCACTCTGGGAGTTTCGGGGGGAAGGAGGGCGGGTGTGCCTTGGGTGCCCAGGCTGTATGCGAGGTGGGACCTGGGCAGCAGAGCCGGAGTTTGGATTTGAGGCAGGGCCTAGGTTTCCGGGTCCAGGCTCAAGTTTGACGTATGAAGTCTCTGAATAATGCTGGGGACTTGGGGGTCACCGGTTAGGACCTGTAGTCTTGGAATTTGTGTCTGGATAGAACTAGTTTTGGGAAATCTGAAATTTTGGGGTTTTGTCACTGAAAACTTTCCTGTTGGAATCAGAGATACTAATGTGGGAATCTATAAGCCTAGAGTATAATTTGGGGGCCTGAGGTCTAATTTTGGAGAATTGAAGTCTCAATATAGATTTAGGGTTTAGAATCTTAATATAGAGTATGAGGTGTGAGATTTAGGGTTTGGAGTCCCATTTTGGAACTTTGAGAACTGTTAAGGCCTGGAGTCCCCCACATTGAGTATGGGGCTGCAGTTTTAGAGTTTGGGTTTTAGATAGAATTCACATGTGAGATCTCAGTTTAGGCTTGGGGGCACAGTTTGGGGGTTTGAAGTGACAGTTTGAGGGTCTAGAGGTCTTCGTTTTCAGATCTGAGGTAAATTTGGGGGGGTTGAGGTTTGCTTTTGGGAGCTTGGGTTTCTTTGTTTAGGGTTTGGGTTCTTAGTATTAAGGTTTCTGGTCTGTGTTCTTAATATTAGTATCGGGCTTATATTTGGAGATCAGAAGTTGACAGTTTAGGGGTCTAGAATACCTTAGTATTAGAGTTTAAGGCTTTTAGGTTTGGGAAAGTCTCCTTTTTAGGCTCTAGGTCCTCATTTTAGATGTTTAAAATCATATGGTTGCTGTCTTAATATCATAGTTTAAATATCTTAAGCCACAGTTTTCAGGTCTGCTCTCCACTGCAGAGTCTGACATCTCATTATTAAGACTAAAGCTCTGAATCAAAGTTTGGAAATCTGCTGCTTTTAGTTTTAGGTCTGGATCATTATTTACAAGCCCAAATTTGCAATTTGAGATTCATGGACTTCAGTTTAGACTTTGGACATTTTCATTTGTTCTATTGGCCTATGTTTATGGGGACGCAGGAATTTTGGGGATCTCTTGAGTGCTCAAAGGAGCACCATAGGGGGAAATGAGGCTGCCTATCATACTGTGCATTCTTCTTGGAATCCCAGAGGTCACTAATGATTCTTTATTTTCCCCTCTTTGCAGATGTGGGATTCCAGCAAATGTGTGTGTTCTCCTGAACAGCCCAGAACCAATTCCCTGAGTCCCAGTGACAGGTAAGGGCTCCCCCTGGCCCACCTCCCTTGAAGCTCCAGCCACTCTGGTAGAATGATAATAACAATAGTGTTTACTGAGCATTTACTAGTTTGCCAGACATTTTGCTAAGCTTTTTGTTTGTATACCCGTTAATCCTGACAACAACTCCAGGAGGAAGTAGGTGCAAATATTACTGCCATTTCAAGATGAGAGAACTGAGGTAGTTGGCAAAGATCATCTGTAAGCCCTTGCAGGTTTTGACATTCTGATTTTTTTTAATGCCCTTCCTTCCTTTCTTTTATTTATGTATTTATTTTGCCATCAAGCCCCTACCAAGTGTCAGGAATCTAATAGAGAGGTTTTCCCAGCAGATGAGGGTTGGATCAGATGTCTCCCTTCCTCCAACATCTGGATAAAGAAGAGAGCCAAAGTTCATCTTATCCCTTATTTTCTTCCCCAGTGACTTTTCATCTACCTGTCTCTTCATTTATTAACTCCAAAAATCAGCATCCGCTTTATTTAGGTTCTCTACTTAGGAACTGTGCTCAGAAGGAGCACATGAAGACAATGAAGAATTTCTCTCCTGCTTGCCTATTCTTCCTGGAATTCCAGAGGTCACCAACAGTGCATTCTCTTTCCTCCCTTTTTAGACGTGGAGTCATTGTATTAATAAAGACCCAATTGCAATTAACAGAAACTTAGCTAAAACTGGCTAAGGCATAAATGGGGATTTACTGGATCCTTTAAACAAAAAATTCTGGGGCATCAGGCTAGGCTGGTTCCAAGTGAGGGGTTAAATGATATGGCCAGAAATCTGCCTGTCTTGGCTCTGTCTGGGTTGGCTCTCCATTTGTGAGGGCAAGATGGCTCCTAAGCCCCTCCAGGTCCATGTTCTGCCAACCTGACAAGCCTGGCAGAGATTTTCTCCCCAGGATCCATTGACTCCGATTGGTCAAGCCTGTGTTACTACCCAAATCCTCAACCAATCCCTTGACTTCTTGATTAGACTTTGCTTCAGTGCTCCCTAATGGAAGGGAGAAGTCAAGTAATTGGTTCAGAATTTGGGTAGTAACCCAGACTTAGCTAATCAGAGTCAATGGATCCTGGAAAGAGAATCTATGCCAGACTTGTCAGGTTGGCAGGATGTGTACCTGGAGTGACTGAAAGGTCTCTTGCCCTCACAAATGGTGAGCCAACCCAGACAACATCAGAGCCAAGAGTGGAAGGGGAGGTTGGGTTCAGACTCTGTGAACGACATGGACTGAGAGTGGGGGAGGGATCGTAAACCAAAGGAAAGTATTACCAGAAAATGGGGATTGGATGTTGGTCAACCAAAAATGACAGTTTTATCAACCATAGTCATCCAATACAATACCTCCACCCTACTCTCCAACATCCCTTATACCTAAATCGTTCCAACAAATGACTGTCTACCTTCTATCTTGAACAAACCTTTCATGAGCACGCCCTTGGTGCTAAACACCTGGACAAGATCACACTTTCCAGCCAGCTCCGTTTTATAAATAAATTATAAACAGGTTTGGAGAGATGAAAGCACTTGTCCAAAGTCACACAGCAAGTGGCAGAGCTGGCATTTCAACCAGATCTATTTGCTTCAAAAGCTGAAGTTCATAACCAACTGTTATACTGCTTCTTGGGACTGCCCCTTGCTTTCCCTCATTTTGGGGTGGCTCTTAAATTCTTGCACATGTTAAGCAAATTAGGGTCTGGGTCTTGGATTTCACATAGCTGATATGAGAAATTTGGACTGGCTTTTTTAAAGATTTTTTTGATGTGGATCACTTTTAAAGTCTTTATTGAATTTGTTACAATATTGTTTCTGTTTTACCTTTGGTTTTTTGGCCACAAGACATGTGGGATCTTAGCTCCCTGACTAGGGATTGAACCCGCATCTCCTGCACTGGAAGTTAAAGTCTTTACCACCAGGGAAGTCCCCTGGACTGGCTCTTGATTAAAGCTCCTTCCAGCTCCTGTAAAATAAAGGAATAGTGAGTGTTTAGGCTGATTAGCTCAGGGAAAAGGAAACCCAAGAATTAGAGTGATTTGCCACTTCAAAGACTGAAAGGCAATCATAAGACAGAATAGCATTCTTTAATTCAACAATTTTTTGTTGAGCACCTACTAAGAGCCAGGTATTATTCCAGGAGCTAGGAATATAGCCAAGGCCATATATGACTTTTGTGGGCCGTAGGCAATTTTGCTTTCTTGAGCTCATTCCTTCATTAAAAACACATTAAAAACTGTCATTTATGACAGCATTGGTATAAAGATGAATGTAATCCAAGTTGAATTATATTAATTTTTTTCTCTTCTGATTTCAAAAGAAAACACTTTATGAGCCCCTAAAATTATCACCAGCCTTAGGCACTGTGCTTACCTGTGCCTAATGGAGAAGTCAGTCCAGGATATAGCAATAAATAAAAGGGACAAAAATCCCTGCTCTTGTGTTTATATTTATAAGGGAGAAAGAAGGAAATGAAAGAAGAAAGGAAAAAAGAGAGAAAGAAAGATTTTGGATGCCAATAAATGATGTGGGGATGTGACAAAGAATGTGCCTGTTTATCAGGTAGTCAGGAAAGGCCTTTCCAGGGTTGTTACATTTAAGCTAAAGGCTGAATGGCAAGAAATCAGCCCTGTGAAACATCAGGGCAAAGGAACATTCCAGGTGGTGGGAATGGGAAAGGCCCTCAAGGCAGAAATAAACTTGGCAGTTGAGAGAAACAGAAAAAGAAAAAAGCTCCAGCCACACAGAAAAAGACCTGTGTGGCTGGAGCTGACCTGTTCCCCACAGAATCAGAGGGCAGAGCTGAGATTAGTGAGTGAAAATCATAGAGACTGTGAGGAAGACTTGTCTGAAACCAGAACCATCCAGCAAGGAAAGAAGCCCCTTTGGGAGGGAGTGCCCGATTCCCAGAGGCCCCTGTGAGCACAGCCCTGGGTCACACTTATTCGGGACTGTTGCCCAGGAGAGACCAAAATTTTGCAATTCCTAGTTACCTTTTTCCTCCCTCCAAATAAAAAATATATATTTATATGTGTTATTCATATATAAATATAGACATTTATATGTATTATTCATATAAATACAGACATTTATATGTATTATTTATATATTTATATATAATTTGGCTGTGCCAGGTCTTAGTTGCAGCGTGCGGGATCTTTGATCTTTGTTGCAGCACCCAGGATCTTTTTAACTGGGGCATGTGGAATCTGGGTTCCCTGACAAGGGATGGAAACGGAGCCCTCTGCATTGGAAGCTTGGAATCTTAGCCACTAGACCACGAGGAAAATCTTATCCTCAGCAAATTATATAGCTGGTTCTGCTCCTAGTTGCCATTTTATGTTGTTTGTGGAACAATTTGATAAATGGATCCCTGGATGTACTGTGGGCTCTAGAAAGAGTTATTGTTTTATAGACTTTTATCCGTGTCACCAACCACACTTCCTGGCACACAGTAAGGGCTCAATAAGCAATTGCTGAATGAATGAGTGAGAATGATTCTTTCAACTTCAGAGTTTGGTTGGGGAGATAAGAGTGCCTCCCACACTGGTCCCTCATGTCCTTGAGGACAGTGAATCGATTTGTCTCCCTTTCCACAGTGTCCAGCATAGGACCTGGCAAAGAGGAGGGATCGAGGGACTTCCCTGGCAGTCCAGTGGTTAAGACTCTTCGCTCCCAATGCAGGGGTAAGGGTTTGATCCCTGGTCAGGGAACTAAGATCCTGCATGCCACACAGCACAGCCAAAAATAAAAGAGTGGGTATCAGTTCGTGAGTCTGAGTAGGAATCAGAGATACAAGTGTAATCAATGGAGTATGTTTGGCTTGATCCTGCTTTCAGTCAGGGAGAAAGAGAGGGGAAGCTTCCTGGGGTGGATGGCAATTGAACCAGGCCCTGAAGGAAGATGAGATAAGGATTGGTGGAGACGAGGTGTTCCGGCTTTCCCAAATGAGTAGCAGGAGCAGTGCCAGAAGTGTGTAATTTGGGAGAGAGACGCCAACATCTTTGTGTCTCCATCTGTCAGGAGAAAGAGGTACAGGTGTGTGTACATGGATATATTATGAATTATGGATTCAGGGATTATATCCTGAAAGTTCTGCATCTGCTCAGGAGTTAACTTCTTTCACGCCCTTATTTATCTGTTCATTTAGCAAATAGGCAGTGAGTTCCCACAATGTGCCAGACCCTGTTCTAGGTGCCCCCAACTCAGCTCTCAGCCTAGTGCAGGGATCAGAGAAATGCATGAGCTCATGGTCAGGGGCCCCTTAGCAGAGGTACCTCACCTGTCCTGTGGAGTTGGGGGCTGTTGATGGGAGAGAATGGAAGGAAGTAAGAGATGAGACCAGAATGATCAGGTGGGCCAAGCTGTGGGGGGAGGGGTGGGCATTATAAGCCATGTCAAGGGTTTGATTTTTAATAAAATCAAGGACTTGATTCTTAATAATGGGATGGCATTGAGAGGTTTGAAGTACTTCTTAGGTAACTAAGGTATTCAGTCCTACGGATAACCCTCTGCGCCTGAAAGAATATCCTCATTCATTTTGCACAGATGAGAAAACCATAGACATTTTTGTGTTTCAGAAAGATCACTCCAGGGACTTCCCTGGTGGTCCAGTAGCTAAAATTCTGTGCACCCAATGCCAGGGGCCCGGGTTCCATCCTTGGTTAGGGAACTAGATCCCAAGTGCCTCAATGAGAGATTAAAGATCCCACGTGCTGCCACTAAGACCCGGTGTTGTGAAATAAATATTACAAAGAAGAAGAAAGAATGATCACCCTGACGTATAAAGAGTATGGTTTGGAGGAGGCCAGATGGGAGGCTGGGAGAACTATGAGGATGTCAACACACGGACTAGGGTAGGGGTGAGGAGATGGAGAGAAGGGATTGGAGGAGGAATGGGCAAAATTTGGTGACTGGGAGTTCCCTGGGGGTCCACTGGCTAAGACTGTATGCTTCTACTGCAAGAGGCAAGGGTTCAGTCCCTGGTTGGGGAACTAAGCTTCTCTGAGATGGGGAACACTGAGACAGGTGGATTGAGGGGTGGTGTCAGATACCAAATTCCATTTTGGATGTCCTAACCAAAACCGGCTCTTGTCCCGAAACAGGAAGCAGAGGAAAAACCACACCAGCAAACTGCAAGAGCTGGCATTGATGCTGCCAGTGACCCTGAAGACTGGTACCAAGAAGCTCACCAAGGTAAAGGGGCTGAAGGAGACGAGGTGAATTTGGGAGGCAGCTCTGAACATATCAGCAATTGGGCTGACCTCCCTTGTCCTGGGAAACCTAGACCGACACACAGACCCAGTGACAGCACTGAGATTGCAAGGGTCCTGCTCTGAGTGGGAATTTCTGGGAGTCTGTGATCCCATGACCAGAAGTCTGAGGAATTCTTTCCTGCAGAGGAGGCAGGGGAAGGGACCTCCCTGGTGGTCCAGTGGTTGAGACACTGAATTCCCAATGCAGGGGGCACAGGTTTGATCCCTGGTTAGGGAAGATCCCACATGCCACGTGGCATGGTGACAAAAAAAAAAAAAAGGAGGTGGGAGGAATTGACAGAGGAAAAAAATAGGCAAGGCACCAGGTCAAGGTCATCTCCCTGGGAGTCAAGACAGTCTGGATCTGAGCCCTCCAGCTCCACACCTGCAGAACTCTGGGCAGCTCACTCAGATTATCAGCCTTTCAAGTCTCAGATTCTCAGCTATAAATCAAGGAAAAATAACTGCTCCTACTCAGAGATATTGTGAGACCAAAACAACATGATAGCCATTACAGGGCCTGAATAAATGTCGGTTCCCTTTCTGACAGCCTTCTTTTGTGACTTCATTGGGATGATTTCTGAATTTGGTTCTTCTCAGAGGTTCCAGGAGAGCACCTGTTTCCTCCCCCTTTGCCAATTTCTGCACATGTGCCAGCTCAGTCACTTCAGTCGTATCCGACTCTTTACAACCCCATGGACTGTAACCCGCCAGGCTCCTCTGTCCATGGGATTCTCCAGGCAAGAATATGGGAGTGGGTTGCCATGCCCTCCTCCAGGGGATCTTCCTGACCCAGGGATCGAACCCAAGTCTCCTGAGTCTCTTGCATTGCAGGCAAGTTCTTTACCCCTGAGACACTGGGGAAGCCTTGCCAGTTTCTAGAGGCCACTTATGGTCCTTGGTTCATGACCTTTTCAAAGCCAGAAGCATAACAGCTTCTGGTCTCTCCTCTATCTCTGCTTTGGTCAACAGTTTACCCTCTCTGCCTTTGGCCCTCCTGCCTCCCGCTTATAAGGATGCTTGTGATTGCATTGGGCACACTCAGATAAGCTAGAATCAAGAATCATCTCCCTATCTCAAGATCCTTAATCACGTCTGCAAAGGCTCCTTTGTCATATAAGGCAACACATGCACAGGTTCCGGGGACCAGGCCATGGACACCTTTTGGGGAGGCATTATACAGGCCACCACAGTGCTCAAAAATAGCTGAGAAATTTTGCCCTCTTGTCCACTGGAGAATTTGGTGTGCATGGGCTCTTATAGCTCTTGGCAGGGAGGGTGGAGATGGCTGAGACACAGTCCCTGCGCTGGAGGAATGACAGTCAAGTCAGGTTACAGGCAGCAGCATTTCATCATGAGCAGAGGACCACATTCCCTTGGTAGAATCCTCCCCAGGTCTCAGCCCACTGTCCCCCCTGTTCTCGTGGCTGCACTGTGCAGCTTTCCAGATCTTAGTTCTCTATCCAGGGACTGAACCTGGGCCCTCAGCAGTGAAAGCACAAAGTCCTAACCACGGGACTGCCAGGGAATTCCCTCAGCTGTCTTAAGGATCCCACTCCTTTCCCATTTTCATCCTCCCTTAAATTAAGTCCTGGGCCTCGTGCTCTACATAAGGCCTTCATCCCAGTCAGTCCTCAGTCTCAATCATCAACTAAGCATTTATTAGTCAACGAATGTATCAGGCTCTATGCTGGGCACTTTCACACACTCAAATTTATTTCGTCCTAATGATACTTCTCTGAGCCTGAATGAATATCCTTGTGCCCATTGCACAGATGAGAAAACTGAGGCTCTAAGGAGATAAAATGACCTGCTCCCAGTGCACAGCCAGTAAGTGGCAGGTTGGAGCCAGGTCTAAGCTAATAGTCTTTGGGCTGTGTTACATTGTGTGGTGTGCGTGCTCGGTTGCTAAGCAGTGTCTGATTCTTTTCGATCCCATGTACTATAGGCTGCCAAGCTCCTCTGTCCCTGGGATTTCCCTCAGGCAAGAATACTGGAGTGGGTTGCCATTTCCTTCTCCAGGGAATCTTCCTGATCCAGGGATTGAACCCGCATTGGCAGGTGGATTCTTTACCACCGAGCCACCTGGGAAGCCAAGCATCAATAGCCATTAATCCTTAAGTAAATTATAACTCCCTCTGCGTATCAGGTTCCCTGGTGGCTCAGATGGTAAAGAATCCACCTGCAGTGCAAGAGACCTGTGTTCAATCCCTCGGTCAGGAAGATTCCCTAGAGAAGGAAATGGCTACCCACTCCAATATTCTTGCCTGGAGAAATCCATGGGCAAAGGAGCCTGGTGGGCTACAATCCATGGACTTGAAAAGAGTCAGACACTACTGAGTGACTGTTTTTTTCCCATGAATCAGATTAAATATGTTTAGTGACTATCTGTATTATATTTTATGGAAAAGTTTCACGTATGTCCCTCTTGAGACCATGCTTCCTCTTTTTAAATTAATTTTTATTGGAGTGTAGTTGATTTACAGTGTTATGTTGGTTTCTGCTGTGTAGCAAAGTGAATCAGTCATACATATACATATATCCACTCTTTTTTAGATTCTTTTCCCATATAGGTCATTACAGAGTATTAAGCAGAGTTCCTGGTGCTAAGTTCCCTTGTTAGTTATCTATTTTATATATAGCAGTGTGTATATGTCAGTCCCAGTCTCTCAATTAATTCCCCACTCCCGAGACCATGTTTCCTGATTTGGGGTTTGGAACATTACTGCTGACAGTTTTGTTGTTATTCTACGGATCTATTTCAATCCAAAAAAAAAAATAGTTATAGGTATTCTTTCCTCACCTCCTTACCAGGCTAACTCTTTACACTCTTCGGTTTATTTTTTTTAATTTCAATATTTTTAATTTTTTGGCCACACCGCATGGCATATAGCATCTTAATTCCCCAACCAGGGATTGAACTTGAGCCCCCTGCAATGGAAGCACAAAGTGTTAACCACTGGACCGCCAGGGAAGTCCCCACTATTCAGTTTCAATGCTGCCACTTCAGACAGACCTTTTTGGATACCCAAGTCTAATTGTATCATGCTCTTTTATTCCTAATGCTTATCACACAGTCAATAATTTTATATGAATTATGAGTTTATTAAGGTCTGCTGCCCTCCCTGTATTGTAAGTTCTGTGAAGGCAAAAAAAAGTTTGTGTAGCTCACCCTTTTTGTGGCTTAGTGGCTGGTATCTTTTTTAGCTTAGTATCTCCAGTGTCAAATCAGCTTCGACTTAGTGGCTGGATGGGGGATGCCTGCTGGTGCTATGGGGGAAGAGTCATTCCTTCAGTGATAACTGGCTTCGTCACCTCTCCGTTCTATGTGCTTAGGATCCAGAAATCCATCAGCTACATTCTCTTACTCTCAACGGGTTCAAGGTCAATGGGAGAGAATGACATATCAACGGATAATTATAAAACAGTGTGGCAAGTGCCTTGGTGGAAACAGGCCCAGGGTGTCACAGGAGTGCTGAGGAGGGACATCTGAGCAGCCTAGGTGCGGGGTCAGGAAGTCAGGAAAGCTTCTGGACGGTGGGGAACGCTGTGCTGAGGCTCAAAGAAAGAAGCCAGGGAGGAGAGGGGGACTGTGCACATGCCTAAGGGCCAGGGACAAGAAGCCCAGCAGCTGCTGATGCTGAGTCGCTTCAGTCGTGTCCAACTCTGTGTAACCCCATAGACGGCAGCCCACCAGGCTCCCCCATCCCTGGGATTCTCCAGGCAAGAACACTGGAGTGGGTTGCCATTTCCTTCTCCAATGCATGAAAGTGAAAAGTGGAAATGAAGTCGCGCGGTCGTGTACGACTCTTCGCAACCCCATGGACTGCAGCCTACCAGGCTCCTCTGTCCTTGGGATTTTCCAAGCAAGAGTACTGGAGTGGGGTGCCATTGCCTTCTCCAGTATGTGCCCCCAAAACCGCACTGGGAGGCAGGCAGGCCTAGCTTCACACCCCTGCTCGGCCACGCCCTCTCTGTAACCCAGCGATCCCTTCAGCGCTCTGGGCTTGTCTTCAGAGCTGTAACCATTGGCTCCCTGGGCCACGGTGAGGACTGAAGAGCACAACAGGAACCTCTCTGCCCATGGTGGGTGGATTGCTGGGGTGGGGCCGCAGGGGTCCTGGAGCCTGACTGTCCCTGGTCCCCAGCAGCCTCATGTGATCTTGAGTGCCTGCTCAACCCTGTCTTTCTTTTGGGAGCAGAAGGAGGTTCTCTTGCACATCCTGCAGTACATTCACTACCTACAGAGCAGCATCAATGTGACCAAGGCCTTGCTCCAACTCCACGCCAACCATGGGCATGGCGAACTCGAGGGTAAGTAAGCTCAGCCGACGTTCCCAGTGCCTGCTATGTCCAGGCTGTAGGGGACACTGAAGTGACCTAAATGGTTCCCATCCTCCTGGATCTCATAGCCTGGCGTGGGTCCAAGATGCTGTGACCCCAGAGGAGTGCGTCTTGGGAAGCCTGTCGGGGGAGGGCCCTTGGAGCAGGCCTTCAAGGACAGCGGGGACCATGCCAGGCAAACAAGAAACAATGTGAGCAGGAGCCCGCAGGCACAAGAAGACACAAATGGAAGGCGTGGGGACAGGCAGGTCATCAGGTGTGACTGGAGGGGCTGTGCAGCACCCAGATGACGTGCACAGACTCCAGAGCCAGGTCCTGACTCAGACACATCCGTCTCATGACCTAAACTGCTCTGTGCCTCAGTTCCCTCATCTGCAAAATGGACCAGTAAGAGTACTTCCTTTATGTTTGTTGTGAGAATTAAATGAGTTAATACACTCAAGGAGTGTTGTCACACAGTGCCCGGAACATGCCAGTCGTCCCACATTGTGTGCACTGGGTGGTGTTGTTACTGGTGTGAGAAATACCCTGGCAAGAAGGGTAGGAGATGAGGCAGAGATGAGATTCTGAAGGACCTCGAGAGCCTGGCTCGGGAGGGAGATAGATAGGATGAAAACGACTGAAGGACTGTAAGCCAGAGGAAAACCACAGTCAGAGTGGCTGTTTAGGAAGAGGTCCCTGACATCTAGTGTGGGGGTCATTAAGTAAGAAACTGGAGTCAGGGAGACCAGCGGGGACACTTCTAGGAGGGACCTGGGCAGGAGACCGCAAGCAGATGCAGCACCATGGCTGAGAGTGTGGGCTGAAGAGGGTCAATTTGGGAGATGTTCACAAGGAAGAATTGTGAGGCCTCGGGGAGAGGCTGCGGGCCACCCACCATCTTGAGGAGGTAGGAAGAGGAATTGGTTTGGGAGGGGAAGACGGGTAAGCATTTGGGAAGCACTGAGTCAGTCTTCTGTCTGGGCCAAGGCCCAGAATGGACCTGCAGATACCTGAGTTTTCACCTGTACTTCTGCCACCTGGCTGTGGAACTTCAGACTAGTCCCATCTCCTCCCAGGACCTCAGTTTCCACTTTTACAAAGTTTATCTGGGGACTGCAGCAGCCTCCCTCCCCACCGTCCAGTGGGAAGCATTGTCCACAGGCAGGACTCAGGCTGGACGAGGGTGAGGCCATCTGACCTGCCTCCTTCTCCATCCTCTGCAGGGCTGGATTGGAACCCTGCTGCAGGCCCCCCAAAGCAGAGACTCTCCACCCCATCCAGCTCCCCACACTCTCAGAAGTCCCGTCTTTGGGGAGCATGCCAGAAACCTCGGAAGAAAAAGCCTACCCAAGCGTCAGGTACAAGCCTGCAGTAAAACACGAAGCAGGAGTCCCACAGGAATTCTGGCTCCTTCTCCAGGCTCGTCACCACTCCAGGGAGGGCGAGTCAGCAGTCCTGAGCCTGGACCAGGCTCTAGATTCAGATATGCCTCGGTTCAACTCCTGGTGCCCTCCTCTTCCTAGCTCTGAGGCCTGGGGTCAGGGTGGGGGGTGTCACTCTCATCCTCTGAGCCTCCGTTTCCTGGTCTGGATATTGGAGTGCCTGCCACAGGGTGGGCCTCAGGATTAGGAGCCCACATGCACACCTCTCAGCAGTGCTTAAGTGGCGGGGCATGCGGCCAGTGCCCAGCAAATGGAATCGCTGTCAGCATTTATCATCCTTCTGTCCTGTCATCCATCCCTGGGCCAGGGCAGCAGGGCGCATGGGTGATGGAAGGACCCCTGTGTGGGAGGCGAGGGTCCCAAGTCCCACCTCAGCCATGCTACTGACTCACTACCTGTCTCTTCCCCTTTTTGAGCCCCATTTTCCATGTCTTTAAAAAGGGAGTTGGGGGACTTCCCTGGTGTTCCAGAGGTTAAGATTCCACTTTCAATTCAGAGGGAACTGGTTCAATCCCTGGTTGAGGAACTAATATCCTGCATGCCACATGACCTAGCTTTAAAAAAAAGTGGAGGGGGAGTCGGACCTAATCAATGATTTCCAGCCCTGGCTGCACATCTGAATCACTGGGATGCTTTCCCTGCCTGTGCCTCACACCCAGAACGCTGGGCTTCAGTGATCTGGGTGGAACCTGGGCATCAGTATTTTTCAGAGTTCTCAAAGTGATTCTAACATGGGCAAAGGAAGGGGGTATCCGACTAGATCTTTAATTGAGGATCTGGGCTTACCTGAGAAGGACTGAGTGACCCAGCCAGGCAAAGCTTTGAAGCAGGTCATTGGGGCCAGAACAGAATGTCTCCACCCCAACCCCAACCACCTTCTGGAGACAGTCCCCCCTGCCCCCATCAGCCCTGTCTGATGCCATCTCTCTCCTCTCCCAGAACGCCAGACCCGGGCCCAGAACCCTCGTCGTTGTCTGGCCTTGGAGAAGCCTGAGAAGCTGGAGACCCCATCTCCAGACCAGAAAGGAGGAAATGTGGTGGGGACCACCACCCCTCCAAGATGCTGGGACTCCTGCAGTCTCCCCAGGGCTGAGGCATCCTCATCTCAAGGTGACAGGAAGGGAGGAAGATGCCAGCTGACATTGCTGGATGTGGCTGAGAGCAGCATCCACTGTGACATCTCAAGTTGGTCTCTTTCCTCTCCACTAACTTGGCCAGTCATTTACACACCACTGATCAGGTGCCTCCCAGCGTCCTGGACACAGTCCTAGGAGCCGGGGATTGGACCATGGACAAGAGAGGTGCTGTCTCTTGGCCTCTTTCCCAGTTTGCTCTTCCCTTTAGTCTCGGCTGTGGGTGTAAGGCAGGGGACAGAATCAGTGCGGCCCTCACGCGAGGGCTGCAGTTCACAGAACTGGGGGCAAGAGCCGGGCCTCCTCCTGAGCCTCCCTTCCTTGAAGCAGCCAGCCAAATGCTCCTGTGAGCCAGCTTCAAAGGTGTGACACCCCCAGAAGACACAGGCACGACTGGAAGGCGAGGCCTCGGGGCATCCTCTTCCTCTGCCCATTCATTCAGCCCTTCCTCCCAGAGCCTATCCTCTGGGCCAGGCCACGGGCATGGTGCTAGTGACACTCCGGTGATCCCATACGCTCACTTCCTGGGGTCACCCATGAGTGGTGGGTGTTCCAGATCGTCTGTTAATCTTGTGACCTTGGGCAAGTTTCTTTAGAGCTCAGTGCCTCCATTTACTGAACTATAAATGGGCATTGGACTTCTGGTGGCTCAGACAGTAAAGTGTCTGCCTACAATGCGGGAGACCCGGTTTCAGTCCCTGGGTGGGGAAGATCCCCTGGAGAAGGAAATGGCAACCCACTCCAGTATTCTTGCCTGGAAAATCCCATGGGCAGAGGAGCCTGGTAGGCTACAGTCTGTGGGGTCGCAGAGTCGGATACGACTGAGCGACTTCACTTTCACTTTCAAATGGCTATTATAATAACCATATCCTTTGGCAAAGGGGTGCTGAGTAGTATGTAAAATGATTAAAACTGTGCTGGCATGGTAAGTACTATACACTTGTTTGCTACCATCATCTTCATCATCATTATTGCACTTAAATATTTTATCTTCTTTAGAGCTTCTAATCGGAGAAGGCAATGGCACCCCACTCCAGTACTCTTGCCTGGAAAATCCTATGGATGGAGGAGTCTGGTGGGCTGCAGTCCATGGGTTGCTAAGAGTCGGACGCGACTGAGCGACTTCACTTTCACTTTTCCCTTTCATGCATTGGAGAAGGAAATGGCGACCCACTCCAGTATTCTTGCCTGGAGAATCCCAGGGACGGGGGAGCCTGGTGGGCTGCCGTCTATGGGGTCGCACAGAGTTGGACACGACTGAAGTGACTTAGCAGCAGCAGCAGCAGCAGAGCTTCTAATAGAGATGTAGGATTCCAGAAACCTGGGAGTGATTCAGGGTACCCTGTGGCTCAGATGGTAAAGAATCTACCTGCAATGCAGGAGAGTTTGATCCCTGGATTGGGAAGATCCTCTGGAGGAGGGAATGGCAACCCACTCCAGTATTCCTGCCTGGAGAATTCCATAGACAGAGAAGCCTTGTGGGCTACAGTCCATGGGGTCACAAAGAGTTGGACACGACTGAGCTACTAACACCTTCACTTTCAAACCGCATTCGGAGTCCCCGCCCCTAGCCTGAGGTTTTGGCTGGAGTGGGAGGAGGCAGAAGGCTGTGGGAGACCCCAGCACCTCTCCATCTGTGTCCCTGTGAGCCCTGGCATCTGGCCCAGTCACAGGACTGACCATCCCAACTTGCCCCCGTAGGCTGCTGTGTCAAAGATGATACTCAGGATTTGGGGTCTTATCCTGCTTTTGAGGCCCAGCAAGGGGTCAAGATGATCCATTTTCTCAACAAGACCCAGCCCGGTCCCAGGTAAGGGAAGCCCAGGGGATATGAGTTGGGGAGCTGATATGTTCCAGGGGAATGGCTAAGACCTGGGGAGAAATGGGGTCAATTTCCACCCTCTGCTGGTATCCGGGGTGACCACCTCTGAGGGCCTAGCTTTGCACCAGGCATTGGGAGCCCAAGGGAAAGCCCTGCTTCCTGTGTGCTGACCAGGGCTGCAGCCCCTCCCTGGCCTCCTGTCCTATCCTTCTAGCCTGTCAACACCAGTCACCCGTGTGGCTTTTTTAACAGAGTCCTTGATCATGTGGGGTTTTGGCTTTAGGCTGCTCCCTCTTATTGGGTAGAGCCCAGATATCTTAATTTGCATTTGAGACCCTCTCTTGCCCCAACTTATCTTGCCAGGCCCTCCCCCGTGACTCTTAATCCTTATCACTAAATATTCACTATTTTGGAAGGAGCCCCACCTGTGTCTCCCCGGGGCGTCTCATCCTTGGTTCCCTCTTCGTGGAAGCCTGTTCTCCTCGTCTACCTGGAAGGAACTACCCATCCTTCTACCTATCCTTCTAGCTCAGCATGGTTCTCTGTCTTGCCCTGCCCGCCTTCTCTCTTCCTCCTCAAACCCCCCTCACAGATCTGCACCCTGTGTCATCAGCTCTGATGACAGCTGGCCTCTCCTCACAAGCCCTGAAGCTCCCTAAGGGCAGGCACCTCAGCTGACTAAGGTTTCTGCCCCCAGCACCCCCCCAGCGGCGGGCACAGAGCCATTCGCGTCTTAACTCCACAGTGGGCAACACTGGGACACCCAGAGGGGAAGGGCTCGCTCTGTGTGCCACAGCATTTCCAGCCAGGGCTCCAGGTCTGCCTTGTGAATTCCACCTCTTGCAGGCAGAAGCTGGTGTTCTATGATTCTGGCGAGGAGGTGGGCAAGGAGTCCCCAAATGCTGACCCTTGGATTCCCGCCTGGACTGCAGAGGGCAGCCCCCAAGGTGACTGAAGCTCTGTCTCTCCCCCTTGTAGGCGGGTGTGGGGCCTTCTTGGTACCTTCTTTCTGAGGATGGCCAGGGAAGCGGGAGAGGGACGGGTGTCCACTAGGCATGGACACACAGTGCACTCGCTGTCCCCAGCCATCGGTTGCCACGGCGGACGTTGCTAATCAATCCTAACTCTTTCTCTTGATCCCAGAAACTGCTTCCGAATCTTTCTTAACGCAGAACTCCAGCTAGCTCGTATCAGTCTATTGGATCTAGCACAACATCATATACATACATATATATGTATATATATGCCATCCCTAACATAATTCTTGGCTTCCCTGGTGGCTCAGTGGGAAAGAACATGCCTGCCAAGCAGGAGAGGTGGGTTTGATCCCTGTGTTGGGAAGATTCCCCTTGAGAAGGAAATGGGCAACCTGTTCCAGTATTCTTGCCTGGAAAATCCCATGGACAGAGGAGCCTGGCAGGCTACAGTCCATGGGGTCGCAAAGAGCCGGACACGACTTAGGGACTAAACCACCACCACCACCACCACCATGAATCCAGGCACCGCACCTCTTAACTTCCTCTTCTAAGCACTCGCATTGAGGAACTGACAGAGTCACCTTTCCCCAGTATGGGGCACCATCTCCTCAAAGCCAGCCGCTGTATTCTGGGAAACGGCAACACCTGACACACCCTCAAGCCTGACATTTCCTTTTCAGAGAGCCCACTGGCCTTGGGGCCTTCCCGGATTACCAACGGGATAGAGACAGACCCCCTGCAGGAGATCCTAGGGCTCAGCCCCTCCCTCTTCAGCTCCCCAGGGAAACTGCTGTCCGAACAGATCTTGGAGGACGGCAATGAATACCTGACCCAAGGTGAGCACTCAGGGCTGGACCTGAGGTTTGGTTCACTGAGAAGGAAAAAACCCACAGTGATGCCCACTAAGTATGTAGCCTTTTGCTGGGCAGTACTGGATACCCAGGGGTGAATCCTCCCAGGACAAATCCCATCCCATCCCTGGAGCCCACAGCCTGGTGAGGAGTTGTTCCAGGCTAGCCTGGTGTGGGGAAGGAAGGCTCCAGGACCATATAGTAGGGACCTACTCTGGAGGTCCCCCACAGGAGCTGGACTGTGAGCTGGACTTGGACTTGGGCAGAAGATCCCAAAGCTCAAAGCCAGCGAAGGGCACTCCAGCTATGGGGATGGCAGGACAGCAGCCCGGTGCCCCAACAGAGGCGTTTCTGTCCCAGCCACCCTTCTGGTCTCCCTCTATGTCCCCGACAGCTCTCTTTGAGGAAATACTGTTAGATTCTGCACCCTCACCTTCTGCCTGCATCCTCGAGGAACCACAGAAGAAGGTAGGTGTCTGCCCACACACCTGTCCACACACCCGTCCGTCCTTCTTCCCACCCGCCGATTCACTCATCCGTCCTCTTGACCCTTCTGTCACCCCCACCCCTCAACTCAGCTGTCTGTCCATCATGCTTCTCCTGGTCCTTCCAGAGACTCACCCTTCTATCTTTGCCCTAACCTATCTGCTGGCCACCAGACGCCCTGCTCTGTGCTGGGCCCTTGGAGTGAACCACCTGTAAAGAATAAAAGCTAAAAGCTGCCAGGTGCCCAGAAAAACCCCACATAATCTTAGGGCTGCTCTGTGAGGCAGGCTCTCTTGCGCCCCATTTAACCAGTGAGGAAACTGAAAACAGCAGGTGACCTCTGGGATCCTTGGTGCAAAAGAGCCTCCCTCTCAGGCCCCAGAGCTGACCTCCACAGCACCGTTTGCTCCAGCAGTTCAGCCTCCAACTGACAAGAGGTGCGGCCTGGCTCTAGTCCCCAAATGATTCTCCCTCCATGTGTGGGAAGGTGGCCCTGCCTCAACGAGTAGCTGATTTCACAGTAGAAACAAAGATAGACACCCTTAGTGGAGCTCTTATAAACACTGGCCTGGCCTGGCAGGGGATGTGTGGTGGCCCCATCGTGGATGAAACTGACGCTTAGAGGAGTTAAAACTTGCCTAGGGTGTGCCAGCTCCCTCACAGGGGAATTGAGAGGGAGTGCCCTGGAATAGGAGGCAGAAGCCCCCAGTCCACCTCTTCCCTGACCCGCTGTGGGAACTGGGGAACCTTTGCTTGAACTTGTGAGGTGGTGTCCAGATGAGGCTGTTTTGAACCTGAGCTGTTTCCGATGCTCATGTGACATCCCAGGAAAGCCACGGGTGGGGGCCATGAAGGGACACCACTGCCCACCTCTGTCCCTCTCCTCCCATCTTTCTCCTTCATGCCCCAGGACACGCCCCCTGAGATCCCCAAAGACCCCCCTGACTCCCACGACCTGGGCCAGTCCTC
>NW_011494885.1:2453981-2460519 GCF_000754665.1 Bison bison bison
CCCTGCTACCTCTCGCTGAGTGAAAACAGCAAGGTGCCGTCCAGCCCCGGCTCGGAGGACATGGACCCAGACTTGGTGTGGAGGCAGCAGGAGGTGAGGGAGACGGACAGCCATTGGCCGGGTCAGTCCAGGTCTCCTGCCGGCCCTCACCTTCGGCCCCCTCACCTCTCTATGCTCCCCACCAGGACACTCAGGCTGACCTCGAGGGCCTGCAGTCCTCCAGTGACGACGGGGACTACACGTGGACCCCTACCCGGCGGGTCTCGCCCCTGCCCATGGCCGGGAGGAAGGCCAGGAAGGGCCGGGCCAGCCGGCGTCCCCCCAAGTCCAAGGAGAGCAAAAAAGCCCCTGGCACCCCCCAGATGAAGAAGAAGTGTGTCAACGGCTTCATCATGTTCTGCAGGATGAACCGGAAGCAGTACATCCGGTGAGTGGGCATCCTCTTCGACCCTGAAAGGGGCCCTGCCTCACTGTCCATCCACTCCCAAGGCTAGGCCGCCCTCTGCTGCTGATACGCTCCCCCACCACGCTTGCACCCGCCTCCCTTGGCCCCGTGCGTTGTAGGCAGTGAAACCCGCCTCAGACTTATGAAAAAAAGGAAATTAATTGGCTAATATTAACTTATATAATTGATATAGCTGATTAATATAATTAATTAATTACTATAATCTGAAAAAAGAGGCTCCACCTTCAGCCGTGGCTGGTCCTAAGACTCCTGTGATGCTCTTGGATCTTCACCCCCTTCTGGACTCTGTGTTCCTCTTGGCTTCAAGCTCCATCCCTGCTGGGCCGGGTCGGGAGCGCGCTCACCCCTACCTAGGAGCTTCAGGCTCATGTCCTGTCTCCTACCCCAGCAACCCAACGGGAAGACAGCTCTTCATTTCTAAGGTTTCAAGCAGAAGTTCTTGGAGCTGAACTTGATGGGATCTGTCAAGCGCCCAACCCTGAACAATCATTGCCAGCCTGAAGCTGGGAGTGGGGGAGGCCCCTCGAGCCTCAGTGGGGAAGAGCTGGTGCTCCTATCTGAGCCGCAGACACAGACCCTAGAACATCGGGTGGCCCCTCTCCAGCCACCCTTTAGTCCAGCTCCCTCCTCTGTCACCTCCGTTCCAGGAGGCACGAAAGGGAAGCCTTTCTGGGCAACATGGGAAGATCTGAGTTCTCAGATGAGAAAGTCAAGGCTCTGGGAGGGCCAGGGCCCCTTGTATGGTTGGCCCTTTGCCCAAGCCAGGCAGGGCTGCAGGCACCTCCTTACCTCCTCCCCGCTCCTGCCACAGAGCCTGCCCTGGGACCGCATCCACGGCCGCCACCAAGGAGCTGGCCCAACTCTGGCGGGTGATGACCCTGCAGGAGCGAAAACCATACTGGTGAGAAGCCCCTGCCCAGAGGCATGGGTGGTGGACGCTAGGGCCCTCCCTGCTCCTCTGAAAATCATTAAGAGCCTTGAGCTTCATGATGTTGGAAACAGGGTGGGAGTCTCCTCAGATGGGAGATCTGGGTGTCTCCAAAGTTTATGGAAGAGTTGGGGGAACAAAAGCAGAGGGGTGCTCCACGCCTGCCTGGAACTTAGAAGGGCAAATAGCTGAATTCTCGATTTGGACCCTCTTGGCCCTGAACTTCCTTTGTGCTCTCTGCTTTAGGGAGTTTCTCAGAGCAGGAAACTGTCTTAACGCCCTGTCGCTTGGCCTCCTCCTCTCCCCGTCTCGACATCCCCCCCTCCTGAAACCCCTCTTCTCCACCAACTTCAAATTGCTGCCACCTGCCCAGTCCTCAGTTGCACCCCTCTCCGGAAAAACAAGCGTGTGCGCAGATCTTAACAGGTCTTCAAGGAGCTAGCGCTTTCCTGGTGGAGCCGAATAAAGCCCTGGCCATCCCCAGCCCAGGCCCTGGTCACTACCGAGCTCAGAGCACGGGGGGTGGGGCAGAGGTGAGACGGAGGAAACCCACCCATCCTGCCACCTCTCCCCCAGCACCAAGGCGCGCAGGTTCAGCCGCCAGCACAACCGGATCGTGAAGCAGGACAGCTCCAGCAGTGAGGACGAGGACTGGGAGACCCCCAAACCCTTCTACCAGCTGCTGGCTGAGAAGGCCCGAGGCTTCCCAGACCCAGTCTCTCCGGAGTCTCAGCAAGGGTGAGGGTGCGCATCCTCCCTTGGGCCCTGCTGTTGTTGAAACCAGGAGCCGGTGATGGTTTCCTGGGCCTCACCCCCGCTAGTGCAGGCCCCCCAGGTTGGCAGGTGGCGTTATTTATTGATCCCGATGCTTTGTGTTTGCCTTGTATGGGGCAGTCTGAACTTCTGCCCCAAGGTTGGCAAGCCTCTCACAGCCCCCTTCTACTCTGGGCAGGGGAATCAGAGAAGCTACAGAGAGGGTGGAAGGAGCCCCCCTCCCACCCAAATGAAATGCAGGGAGGCGAAGTTTCCCTCTGCCTGTCCACTGCCCAGCCCAGAATCCAATGCTTTCCACCCTGTTCAATCTCACCTCACTTTCCTCCTCTTACCCTATTCTATTTATAGATTATTTATTGTTTTCAATGAAATAAAACTTTGTTACCAGCAAGAGACAAGGCCAGCTGCCCTGGGCCCTCTTCCTCAGCTCTATTCTCCGCAGACACCTCCCCAAACAGCTCCTCCAATCTGACCTTCAGGCCTGTCTCCACTCAGGGAGCATGGATCACAAAGCCAGAAACTCAAGGTGTGCTCTCTGTACTTTAGCTTTTCTTTGGGCAAGTTGTTGGAAGGTAACCCACACCCCCGGAGGTTCTAGTTGTCTGTTTATTTTAATGGAAATGAAGGCATAACATGTCCTAGAAAAATAAAGATTTAGGATACAAACTAGACACAGGGGTCAGGGTTGCCCCGGTGGTCGGGGATCTTTGGTCTGGGGCTGGACAAGGTACCGGGGACTCTAGTCCAGGAGGTGCTAACTGAGGACCCCGGCCCACACCCCCTACACCTGTGGGCAGGAAGGGCCCAGCTGGGAGGGTCCATGAGTCTCTGGGCACAGGACTGCCCGTCCTCCACCCTGGATTCCAAGCAGTTCTGAGAACGCTGAACATCAGTGGAGCTATTAATAGTGTTTCAGGGAGTGATAGGGAGAGGGCTGGGGGTAGGGGGCAGGGGAAATTCAGCCGTTCGGCAGGGCTTTCAGCTCACAGCTAGTACCAGGTCAAGGGGGGGCAGAGCCCCTGAGTCAGGATCCCCAAATCTCCCCATATAGACCAAGGAGAGGGCTGTAACAGAGGCAGCATCCTGTCCGAGGAGTGGACCTCCAGGGCACGGAGAGGTTGAGTGCCCGGCCTGGGAGGGTGTAGTGTGTGTGGGTAGACAGCAGCCGCTGTGAGGGTCCCTCCTCCCTGCCTGGATTTTGAGCACCATTGTCAGGGGAGGCCTGGGGGCCAGCGGGTCACAGTTCCAAGGGCTCTTCCACAGGCACTGACTGTAGCTGCGTCAGGACCTTGGTCTCAGCTTCCAGCCCCTCGTCCACCTCGCCCCCCGCGGTGGCCCCCAGGAGCAGCCCCTCGGGGTCAGGGTCTGGCAGCCTCAGCACGGTGTGGGGGGCCTGTGTTCCCAGCCCCTTCTCTTCCTCTAGCAGCCCCTCCGTGCCGGCGCTCAGTTCCAGCCCAGCTGGCCAGATGGGCACGGCTGCGGGCGACAGCAGCAGCCCCTCGGGCGGGGGTGCCGGGAAACTGGGCAGGAGGCCAGAGGAGTCTGGGGAGAAGGGCAGGCTAGGCGCGGAGGCAGTGGGGGTAGGGGGCGGCTGGGGTTGCTGCTGTGCAGGAAGTGCGCCTAAGGCGTGGGCCTCCGGAAGAGCGGGGCTGGTGGCCACCGGGAGGGCTCCTTCAGGCACCGAGATGGCTGTGTCCGGCTTCAGGGGCAGGGCCAGGCTAGGGGCGGGTGGCAGGACCTGGGAGACCAGCATGCTGGTGGGGAAAGTGGCGGTGAGGATGATCTTGCCCTGCTGCACGGCCACACCTGTCACGATGGGACTGCCAGACACAGGGTTGGCCAGCAGGAAGTTTCCTGTGGGGAGAGGGGGGAGCCAAGGCGCCCAAGTGAGGATGAAGCCTATGGAGGGCAGGCACAGGGATTAACCAGAGGCAGAAGGAGCCCCTTCAGGGTCAGGGTGAGGCCAAGTCTTTCTGGCCTGAGCCTCAGGAGCGTCTGGGACCCGCCAGGGAAGAGCTCCCTTCCCCCCACTGCAGTCCCAGGAGGCGCACCAGCAGCACCCTCCTCCCCAAAACAAGTGCACCCCCCCACCCAGCCACCAGAAGGGGTTACCTGGGGTAGTGGCCGAAGGCAGCTGCAGCGCAGTCACGCCCACGCTGGAGTTGATCAGGTGCACGTTGGCAGGGCCCGAGGCACCAGCCACCTTCACTGGGCTGCCTGGCCCAGCTGCCAACAGCTGCAGCGGCCCCACAGCCTGGGGCAGGGTCACCACCTGTGAGGTGGGCACCACCTGGGGCAGATTCAACAGCGGGGAGGTGGGGCCCAGGCCAGCAGGGTAGCCAGGGGGTGGGGAAAGTGGCACCACTTGGGGAGCAGCCATGGAAGTCACTGGTCCTGGGGGCAGTGGAAATGTGGCTGCCGTAGGGGGGCCAGGCACCACTTGGGGCAGAGGCGTAGGGACCTCCTCTCCAGAGGGCCCTGAAGCAGTCACCTGAGCCCCCTTGGTCTCCGGGGCTTCAGGCTGAGCCTCCTCCAGTCGAACCTCCCCGGTCTGAGGGTCCAGGACCAGGGAGGTCTTGCCCTCGCTGGCCCCTTGGGGGCTAGGCTGTGGAGCAGGGGCACCCCCAGTGAGCAGCAGGGGGCCCAGGCCGGAGGCCTCGCCCAGGGCCAGGCTGTTGATGATGACGGGGCTCCCATTGAGGAGCACTGCTGGAGAGCTGCCGGCTGCCAGGAAGCTCCCATTCACCAGGATGGAGGAGGAGGCAGGGCACGGTGCGGGAGGGGAGGCCCCGGCCAGGAATATGGAGCCTGGCGCTGGGCCCTCGGCAGCCGCCGGAGCCGCCCCCCTCTCCAGGTCCTCAGGACTGCGGCTGGACTCGTCCTCAGTAGTGGGGTTTCCATCAGACTCGCTGGCCAGAGAGAGGATTGTGAGTGGTGGACTCATGCTGTGTTTCCCCTCAGGCCAGCCCCATTCCTGCCTGGAGCCAGCGGCAAAGTGCTCCGAGGAAGCACAAGCCACCCACTGCCTCCCCATGTTCCCCAGCCCAACATTTTGTGAGCAATTTCAGAGAGTTAATGAAACCTCCTCTCTGAGACCCCAGGGAGGAGTCCCTGCAAGCCTGGTCCTGATACCACTGCCCAAAGGTTCAAGCTGAACGCTGAGGGTGAGAGGGGACCCTCCTCTCCCAACTCCTCGGCTTTAGGATCCGGGAGGCTGAGGAACCGGGTTGCCCGAAGTCTCCAGAGTCCGCCTGAAAACAGCCGAGTGGCTTTGGAGACACTAAGGAGGGATTCGCCAGCTCAGTTCCCGGTGCCCAACCCCCCCTTTCCCTTCCCCCCGGGCGTCGGAGAAGGAGCGAGAGGCCGGCGCGCAGGGTGGGAGGGGAAGGGCTTGGGTTACAGGGAAACCGGAGCTGGGGAAGGTTCACGTTTCACAACAAAGACAGACGACGGACCACGCTGTTTGGGCCCTGGGGGGTGGGGCGGGAGAGACAAAGAGACAGCCGCGGTCAGGGAGGGACTGGCCGCGAAGGGGCCTGAAGAAGCCCCTACGCCCGGGAGCGAGGACAAAGGCCACTCCTTTCCCGCAGCCCCTTTTTCTCACTGCCGCCCCCAAGTCTAGCCGCGGGCGCGGATGGGATCTGGGACGGAGCCTTGAGTGGAGTAGAGGGAGGCGGTCTCCCCAGCCTCTGCGAGAGGAGCAGCGGTGTCAGGGTGGAGGGCTGGGCGAGTGCCTAGTTAATCCACGCGGATTCCTCGCGCTCGGCGGGCGCCTGAGGGTGTGAGCGGGGGGGTGTCCGAGGACAACGGGTCTGGGAGAGGGGGTACGTCCCCGGGAAAGCCGGACTAGCGCCGCCCCGGGCCCCTCACCTCTTGCAGGGCGCGCCGCCGCTGCCCCCGGTCCGGTCGCGCTGTCGTCGGTTCTTGAACCAGTTGCTGACTTGCGTGAGCGAGAGGCCGGTGAGCGTGGCCAGGCGGCGCTTCTCGTCCGGCGTGGGGTAGCGGTTGCCGCGATAGCAGGCCTTCAGCGCGGCGCGGGAGCGCTCCTTGAAGCAGTAGACGGTCTCCTCGCCGTCCCAGATGGTCTTGGGCAGCGGGAATTTCTTGCGCAGACGGTACTTGTCCACCGCGCCCAGCGCGCGGCCGCGGGCCCGCTCGGCCTCGTGGTAGCGCGCGCGCAGGTAGAGGTCCTGAAGGAAGGCGTGGTGGGCGGCGGGGAAGGGGCGGCTCTCGAGCAGCCGGTAGAGCTCGGCGTACTCGCCTCGCTGGAAGGCAACCAGGGCCCGAGCGCGCAGCACAGGATCGCTGCCACGTAGGCGCTCGGCCGGGGGCAGTGCGCCCAGGAAGCGGCTCAAGCGGCTGCTCGAGAG
>NW_011494885.1:2461087-2462225 GCF_000754665.1 Bison bison bison
GTTTCCCCATCGGGACAACGGAGAAGGTAACGGGCCGTCCGGGAGGGTTAAGGGCGCGAAGCCACCTCTGCCCCGAGACTAAGCTTCTGCACGCCGCCGTCTCCAGGGTCCTCCGAAGGCCCCCCTCACTCCCCATCTCGGCCCACGCTCCGCCCCTCGGAATTCCCGGCTCCGCAGGGGGGCGGGTCTGGTTGGGAGAAAGGGCGGGGGAAACGGGCTGGAAAGTTTGCAGCAACTTTTCTCGAGCCTAAGTCTCTGGAACGGATGAGCGTGGCCCGCGCAGGCGCAGTGGTAGGAGGATGGCTGCGCTAGCTGCCAGTCCAGCCCGCCTCTTCAACGCTGTCGAACGGCACAGCTGGGCCACAGCTGGACAATGGGCGGTGCCTCCGAGGGGCCTGCTCGTCTTCTCCTATTGGCCGGCTTTCTAGGCCACGCCCCCAGCCCTACCCCCCACCCGATTTGTCCGCTTCGCCTCCCGCTAGCTTCCTGCCAGGCCATTGGCCGCCTCCGCTCGCCTTCCGATTGGCCCGCTGAGCAGCTTCTTGCCCTCGACTCAAGCTGCGGACCCCAAGGAATTTCAGAAGTTTGGGCAGACGGAAGGGCCTTTTATTCGCGAGGATCGGGGGTGGGGGTCCTAGGTGGGGAAAGACAATAAATATCGAGGAATGTCGGGGTCTCAGTGCATCCAAAACGTGGATTAGGGTGCTGGGGTCCTGGAGCCTGTCAGCGGGTCAGAGGAAAGGTCAATAAATACCCAAACTGCCGAGGCGGATGGAGCCGGCGGGCTCCGAGAGCAGCGCATGTGAGAAGGAGGGCGCGAGAATCCCGGAAAAAGCGGGGCTGTCAAAAACAACGATTCCCAAGAAAGCAGGCGGAGCTCGCGCTAGACTTTCGCTGCGGAAAGAGAGCCTTCCTGAGGGGGCGGGGCCTCATGCACAAGGAAGATTTGTGGTTTGCGAGCCAATGTGGGTGGGGGTGCCTGGAGGGTGAGAAACAGATGGGCCCTGGCCCTGCTGCCTTCTGTAGGTCGCAGCTTGCCCATCCACGTCGGGGGCCTCAGCTAGGCAAGCGGAAGAGGTCCGCGATCCCCCCAGCAGCAGCAGCAGCAGCAGCAGCAGCAGCAGCAGCAGCATTCCCC
>NW_011494885.1:2462325-2471543 GCF_000754665.1 Bison bison bison
CATTCCCCGCTACAAGCCTCCCTGGAGCCGCAGCCCCAGCTCCTCCCTCCCCGGCCGCCAGGGGGCGGGCCCGGATCACGGGGCTGAAGCTGGAGCGGAGACCCACGCTCAGAGTGTTGTGAACTGGGAGGAGATGGGAGGGGCTTCTGGGCCCTGCCTTGGTCACCCAACCCTCCAGCAGAGCCCGAGTGTAGAACAGGCTCGGGTTCTAGGGTTCAGGCGGAGAAGGCGGCTCCCGGGCGGGGTCAGACTGCGGTGAGATGGCCGGCGCAGGCCACCAACCCAATGCAGCCCAGGGCGGCGGCAACAGCCAGAGCAGCGGCGAACAGGAGCAAGGAACGCGCCTCCGATAGGTCAGGCCTAGGGACCTGCAGGGAGAGGGCGAGGGTCAGCACCCAGCGACGCGAGCCTCTGATTGGCTCCCGGGACTTGCCCCGCCTACGCCTAAGAGGGTCCACAACCCCCGGCACCCGCCCCGCCCCCCTCACAGGGCGGGTAGCTCTGGTTGGCCGGCTCGCAAACCTAAGTCTTGTCCGAACTCATTATTGGCTGCTTCATAGAGACCTGTGTTGATTGGCTGCCCGAGACCCCTCCCCTCCCCACCAATGGCCGAGCCCCGCAGAGGCGCTGCTAAGCAGAGGCGACTTCGGGTACGTGGAGCTGGGCGGGGGCGCGCGGCGGGCGGGCGTGAGCAGCCGGACGTACCCTGGCAGGGAGCAGCAGGTGGCGGCGGTGCATGGGGCCTGGCCCCACCAGCGGGCATTGGCCCAGAGCCACGGCCGGGGGGCCATCTAGCTGGAGAGAGAAGGGACAGGTGACCCGATCTGAGCCCAGCTCGGCCCGGCCGCCCTCGGCGGTGGGAGAGAGACAGCGAGGGGAGTCGAGGTCAGAGAGGTTATCTAGGGAGACCCCAAATGGGATATCCCGAATGGGGATATGGTGAGAAGCCTAAACGAGGGAGATCTGGTCGATGTGGGGTGAATAGAGAATATCTACTGACTGCAACCACAAAGAGAGGGGAGCCCTAAATCTGGATGGGGGTACGGGGTGACAGAGACAGGGGCAGCAGACAGGGGCAGCAGGCTTGACGCAGGGGAAAAAGAGGGGTCTTACATGGGAAGGTGGATCCGTAGCCCGGGGACTGGGGACCCCCGTGACAGCTGGAAGGAGAAGAGAGAGGCGTAGGGCGCGTGGAGGGACGACGAGGGCGGTGGCGCGGCGTGCCCCAGCCTGGCCCCTCGCCCTCCCCCAGGTGTGTACACCTGCCGAGGGCCCACCTCCCCCGGGCACCTCAGGGAAGGGGGCGGGTGAGGGACTCGCCTGCGGCTCCCCCGGCCTGAAGCAACTCCATCCTCTCCTGCAGCTGCCGGACGTGCGCCTCCAGGTCGCGGTTCCGAGCCTGGGCCTCGCGGAGTTGACTGCGGGGAGGTGAGGACCGTGAGCCCTTGAGGCTCTGGCTTGAGAGGCTGCTAAAGGTGGTGACTGCCCCCGGGCCCCGACCCCGACCCCGACCTGGCGAAGTTCTGGTTGGCCTTATGGATGGCCGCTAGCTCCTGGCTCAGGCTCTGCCGGGTCAGCACCTCCTCCTCCAGGGCCTCCTGGAGCTCCCGCAGCGTCACCTCCGGCTCTGCCACTGCCTCCGGAATGGTCTCCGGAACTGCCGCTTCAGCCTGGGTATGGAAACGAGGCTTAGGGTGGCCTGAGGCCTGGGGAGCATTCAAGGCTTGAGCATAGATTGCAGGACTGGGGTCCTCCCTTGACCTCTATTCCTGCACCCCCTAGATCCTTCTGGAATCTCCACAGCTCCACAGTGATCCAGACTCCCTTCTTTGGAGGGGTAATGCCAGCCCAGTCCTACTCATCTCCAGCCTTTACTCTGGTCTCCTCCCATCCACACCAAAACCAAAGATCTGTTCCTACAACACTGCCCAACTTGACCAGGTCCCTCCTCTGCTCAGATTGTCTCCAGCCCCTCAGAGCCCTCAGGAGGAGGCACACCACACTGAAAGGCCCTGTCTGGTGTGCCTGGGCTGGCCTCAGCCACCCCACTCCTCATTCTTCACTGTCCTTTCTCCTGGAACAGTGCAGCCTTACTACACTCCTTTCACATTTAAGAGCAAAATCAGCTGGTTCCCACCTCAGAGCCCTTACTCTTAAGGTTCTCTTTGCTTTTCCTCCTTCTCCGGGGCTTCCCCTCCCTTGAGAGTCCCCCTCCATGCATTAGAAATTAGAACTCAGTGACCTGTTCTAATTTCTTTGTGAGGGTCACGTCTGACCAAAGTAGCCTTGTCTCTACTTGGTCTTCCACCCCTTTCTATTGAGGAAGTTCCCAGGAGGTCCAGCATTCCACGGCACACGGTATCCCCAAAGGCCTTCCCTTCTCATCCCTCACTGACTCTCCTCCAGGGACTCACCGTTTCCTCTAGTGGGGGCACTGTGGGTTCCAGGCTGGGCTCTTGCAATGGCTCAGGCAATGGCTCGGCCTCCAGTTCCATGGGCGTGGAGCCTAGGATCTCATCATCCCTGAGGAGAGGAGGCGGCCAAGGGGTGGGAGGGTGAACTGGCCTCACCCCAGAGGCTGCTTATCCCCTGGGTTTAGAGGCAGGACAACCTAGCCTATGCCCTGGGGCAGCCAGACCTGAAGTCTCTGTGGTTTAAGGAGGGGGAGAGGCAGAGTGAAGGGGACAAATTGCCAGGCTGGGGGTTGGGGGTGGGGCAGGGACAGGTCCTCCTCTTGTTAGGAAAAGGCCAGCCCCTGGCATGGCCTCAGGCCCCTGGAAGCTGAGCTTCCCTTCTTTGGGAACCTGGAGTCAAGACACCCATGTTCTAAGATCTTCCTTTCCCCTCCGTCTCCATGTCCCTTTCTCAGGCCCCTCTCCTTAGGGACTAAGGAAGTGAGGGGCACACTGCCCAGCTCTGGCAACCTCCAAAGAGGTGGTCTTCAGATTGGGTGTGGGATCCCAAGACTGACAGTAGAGAGCAGCCTACCCCCTCAGACCCAGGTGCTGGGAGGAAGACAGACCCTCCCAAAGAATATGAAATTGCAATAAAAGTGATGTTCCCTCCAACTCAGCAGTCCCTCTTACGGAACTGGTCCTCAAGGACCCAATGACCCTGGACGAGGATAAAGACCTTTGCCAAGACCAATTCATGGCTGTTCATTCAGCTTAGGTCAGGACAGAAAGGCTGGTTGACTAAGTCCTGCCGGTCCAGTGGGGAGAGCACTCCCCAGCAGGTCAGGATTGTGTGGTAGTTTGTTCGTGATAAGAAATGGCATTTGCAGTACATTGTCCAATAACAGAACGTGTTAGAATACAGCATGTTCCCACAGTTGTTAAGGAGGTGTGTGTGTGTGAGCCAGGGACCGCTGCTGCTGGCGGGCTTTGTCTGATATAATTGTGATAGGCAAATGTATTATTTGCAGAATCAATGTTTTAAAAAGGCTTTGTGGTTATGTAATTCAATGAGTCTGTGTTCTTTTAAGACTGACTTAACAATTCTAAACTCCTTATTTTCTAAGACTGTGAGGTCCCATGACTGTACACTAGACATGGAAAAGTGGAAAGTGAGAAGATTCTGCAAGGCCAAGTCTGTGACTCTGAGTTTTTACAACTGAATCTAAATTTCAAAGTTCTCATGGTCTGAGAATTTAAGGTCTTGCAACTCTGGGCTCCTAAAAGTCTTTACTTCCCAAGACGATAAGGTTCCAAGATTGACCCTGCAAGTCTCCTGGGCGCCATCAAAGCAGGATGTGATAACCTGGAGCAGCCCCCAGGGCCTCTTGGAGGGACTTTCCCCCTCCCCCATCCACTCCTCTCAGGCTGCAAAGGGGCCATGCTTACCTGAGGGCCATGCAGGAGTAGGAGTAGCCCACGAAAGGCAGGTGGACGCCCAGCGGCATGCCTTCCTGCATGTCTGACAGCGTCTCCTAGGCAAGAGAAACACAGATGTGAGGTGAGCAGCAGCTGTCAGGACTGGCCCCTCACCCATTCCCAGTGTTGGCTGAAGTGCCCACCACTCCCCACCCCAGCCCGGGGTCTATCCAAAGTGGACTCCACGTAATTTTATTACATCCTGCTGCTTCCTTCAGGGCACTTGCCACAGTAAAGGTATATCTTCTCCTAACTGTAAGTAGAGGAGGGTGGGGACCAGGGCTGATTTGGTCCATGAGTGTCCCCAGTAGTGCCCAGCACAAGGGCAGTCAGACAGAGCAAGCCTGGGAGAGCTTGTACCAACAGCTGAGGGAGAGAAGGCCTAAGGAAGGGAGGGGGGTTCCTCTATGGTGCTTTCTCACCTCTCATCCTTCCAGGTCACGTAGCCCCCTCCTCCAGGAAGCCCTCCAGGACCTTTCATGCTGCATCAGGAGGTGCGCCCCCTGCACCTCCCCGCCCGTCTCAGACCTGATCTCTCTGGGGCGTCACTGTCAGGGACAAGTCTGGGTCTCCCACTGGACTGTGAGTCTAGGTCACTGCTGGCTTCCCAGTACTCGGCCCCCACAGAGCAGGGGTTCTGGGGAAGCACTTATTTCAGGACCCCAGGAGGAGGGTACTCTCCTAACCTCAGTGTTATGGCGGAGGTATGAGGGGTACCTTCTGCAGAGCTGGGGTCGCAGGTACCTACCCCGCCCCCGCTCACCATGGCAGTGAGCCCGTCCTCCACCATATCGAAGTTGCACGTGTCCGTGGCACCCTCGAAATCTGGCGTGAAAGGGGGAACGCTGTCTCGGAGGCTGTCCCATTCAAGACCAAAGAAGAAAGGATGCTTCCGGAAATCCCCTGCTCCGTTCCGGCCCAGGCGCACCTCCGGGGGACACAGCAGCTGCTGGATGAGGTCTCGAGCCTCCTCGGGGACGCCTGTGTCGGCCAGCGGGAGAGAGAGGTGCTCCTGCTCGGAAGGGGCGGGGAAGAGGGGCTGTTACCTGGGAGCCTTTTCGGAGAGGTCATAGGCTCCCCGGGCGGTGCTCACCCTGTAGTGCACAATCTTGCCGTAGGTCTCGGCGGTGGAGTCGGCGTAGAAGGGCGTCTGCCCGTAGAACATTTCATAGGCGAACACGCCCAGCGCCCACCAGTCACACTCGGGCCCGTAGCTGCCAGTCCCCGGCCCGCCGCCCACCGCCTGCAGGATCTCGGGAGACAAGTAGTCCGGGGTGCCCACAGCCACCAGCGACCGCACCTGAGCCAACAGGACCATAGCTGAGCTTGGCCCCGCTCCTCCAATCTCTGACTCCGCCTCCTCCTAACCTCGACCCTGCAGCTTAGTCCCTCCTTCTGCCTGTTCTAACACCGAGCCCCCACAAGCAGGCTTAGTCCTGGTCTCCTCTTTCCCCTCCATATCTGGTCCTGCCCTCACACTGGCTCCGCCTGCACGCCTCAGGCCTGCCCCACACCCTGCCCCTCCGGTTCCGTCCTCCACCCCGACCCCACCCCTTATTGGTCGCTGGAGCCGCCCCAGGACCGACACACGGCTCACCGTTCCATCCGCCCGCAACTTGAGGCAGGAGCCGAAGTCGGCCAAGCGGATGTGGCCGCAGCGGTCCAGCAGGATGTTGTCCGGCTTGATGTCCCTGTGCGGAGGGAAGAAGGAAGGGGAGGGGGATACGCGAGCTTCTCTCTCGTCGTCTCACCAGGCCCCACCCTCTGAAGGATCACAGCTCTCCGATTCCCGCGCCCCTGGGCCCCGGCAGCGCCCACCTGTGCACGTAGCCCAGCCGGTGCACCGAGTCTATGGCCATGACAATCTCGGCCAGGTAGAAGCGCGCCATCTCGGCCGGTATCCGCTCCCCAAACTTGCTCAGCAGCGTTAGCAGGTCCCCGCCCACGTAGTACTCCATGACAAGGTACTGGGAGGGGGAGTGTTATGGGGGTCGGTACCCCGACTGGGCACCGATCTCTGACATCCCAGGACAAAGACTCCCAGAGACGCCCCATCCCTGGGCAGAGACCCCGCAGGCGCAGCCACCAGAGATTTCCCAGGCCAAAACAGACACCCTCCACCACCCTCAATCCTCGTTCCTCCAGGATGTCACTAGACAGAAATTCACTCCCCACCAAGAGAGTCAGGGAGAAAGATAACCCAAAGACCTTTCCCGATGTCCAGAATATGGAACCCACAGTCGCCCAGCCCGGGGCTCACCAGGTAGTTCTCGTCCTGGAAGGCGAAGTGCAGCTGCGTGATCCACCGCTGGTCCCCGTTCACCAATACGTCCCTCTCTTCGCGGAAGCACGACACCTGCGGGACACCCGGAGCTGAAGCGGGCGGGGAAGGGGGCGACGCAAGGGGGGATCCTCAGTACCCTGCCCACCCAGCCCGGCCCTCACCTCGCCTCTCTTCAGCATGTCCCACTTATTCATGATCTTCATAGCATACACCTGGCCCGTCTGCTTCATCTTCACCACCGCCACCTGAAGGCCCAAACAGGGTAACGGGGCGGAGGTGGACAGGAGACACCCAGGCTCGCGGGGATAGGACTCCGCCCGTAACCCGGCCCAGGAGTGGCCCCGCCCCCACAAGCCACGCCCGTTGGCCTCAAGCCTCGCCTTAGGCTCTAAACTCAGTCATTCATCACTTTCTCAGGCCTGTCTCCTACGTCCCCCTCCCACTGTAGGAAAAGGCAGGTTCCAGCCCCACTGAGCTGCCTTGGCTGCTCCAGGCTCACCTCGCTGAACGCCCCGCGTCCGATCACCTTCAAAATCTCGAAGTCATCTCTCTGCAGCCGGACCTCCTTAAGCCTCGCAGCGATGGGCTCCACTGGAGGCGTGGAGGGAACCAGAATCACAGGGACTGACACTGGAGACGAGGCAGTCCCACCCTCGGTCCCCTGTCCTTGCCTCTCCCCTGAGGGCTCTCTGCCTCCTTCTTCACATAAACGTTTTGTGAGGTTTGGAGGGCCCTAAACTGCCCTCCTATGAAGAGAGGTGTGATGTCTGTGAACCCCTTTCTGGGACAGACATTAGGCCAGAGGGCTCTTCAGGGTGCAGGATGAACGGGTTGAGGTAACAAGTCTGCTGAAAGCAGTCTGTGATAACCAGAGAGAGAAGAAACAGGCCCAGTTCACAGAGCTCCTGGGGCTTCAGTCCCTACTCCCGGTGACCTGGCCCACCCCCAGCGCGCTCTCTCATTCAGTCTGTCTTGCGTTATGGCCCAGAGCCTGCAATTTAATCCAGCACCTTAGGCTCAGATACAGGTGGCTTGTGGCCCACACTTTGGGAAATCCCGAGTTTAGGGTTGGGGCCAGGAGAAGGAACAGGAGAGGGAGACGAAGCCAGCGTGGATCTACAGCCTGGGCACCAGAGCTGCAGACGCGGTCAAATGCGTTCTCTCTGTGTTCTCAACTCCAGGAGGAGGTTTTACTATCACTCCTTATCTACAGATAGGGAACCAAGACCCAAGACAGGTGAAGTCCTCTGCCCAAGGTCCTAGAGCCAGCAATGTGGTAGAGAGCAGTTTGGGAGAGAGAGGGCAGAGGGTGGAGGCAGGAGACTCAGGGGCAGGGGGACAGGGAGGCCTGGAAGAGGCTGGGAGCCTCCGAGGCAGGAGGGAGAGGGAGATGGGTACAGCTAAGGATGAGGGAAGATACTGTGGGTTACGGAGAGGGTTTGGGGTTTGAGGTTCGGGGAGAGTGGGCCGGCCAGGAGGCAGCAGCCAGGGCCCAGGATGGGGGAGGGAGGAGAGAGCCAAGACATTGAGCCCTTTTAAGGCAGCGGGAACCCAGGCCCCCTCCCCCGCCCCGGCAGCCTGGCAGGGGAGGGGCCGCAGGATGCTGCCCGGGCCACAAAAGGAGCGCTCCTTACAGGAGTTCTGATTCCTGTCCCCACCTCAGGTCTCAGTTTATCCTGCAGCAGGAAGGGGGCTGAGAGAGTTACTAAGGGCTGGGGGGATGTGGGGAGAAGGTTCTCCCAGAGGCCAAGTACTTGGCCTCCACCTTCCCGTCTGCAAAATGAGAAGGAGAGAAGCAGGGCCTGGGTCAGAAAGAGATGGACACGAGAGGGAGCAGAAGGCAGAGAGAGAGGACACAGGGACGGGGACAGGGACACACAGGGTCCCAGGACCAGGAGCAGGCTACTGAGGGCCAGAATGGCAGATGTCAGAGAGACAGAAACCTGAGTGCACCAGAGCCCTGGCCAGGAAGGGCTGAAGGCAGACGAAGCAGGAGGCTGAGGCTAAACCATCTTCCCTGCGGACCTGTCTCCAGGGGAACACTCAGCCAGAAGGGACTTGATCGGGGGGGGGGGGGGCATGCAGCACGGAACCTGCAGAGAAAGTGGGCCCTCCCAGAAGAACCCTGGTTGTTCCTCCTCCAACCAGGGGGTGCTGGGTGATGCCTGTCTACAGAGCTGGTTCTCCCTGGGGCCTGAGTCATCGCGCCCTCCCAGGGCCTGGGCACCTGTTGGGGCAGCTGGAGAGGCTGGCGCCGAACACCTGCCCGTCGGCCGCGCCCCTGGCAGCTGCCCTGTTCTGTCTCTCCCACTCCCCCTGCACTCTGGCAGGGTGGAGGGCCATGGAGCCCATTTTGGTGGTGGTGGGGAGCTCCCTAGGAGACAGGGCTCCCCAGCAGGTCCCTAGGCCTAGACTCGGGGAGGGGGTACAGGGGGGCCACAAGAGGCAGCGCCCAGCCCAGCTGACCATGGCGCCCAAGTCTTGGTTCTGAGTCATGGCTACCCTGGCCTCTGCTGACCCCGCTCTGCCCTGCCCAGTGGGGCACAGGGGGAGGCACACGTCGCCCCAAGTTCTGGGCTCCTGAATGGGAAGCTCGCCCTATGTCCATCCTGCCCCCAGCAACCAGCCCAGACCCACCTCCTCCCTCTGCCCTGCCCCCATCCCCAAACCTGGGCCGGGGGTAGGGGGTGGAGGGTGGAGAAGCCCCTGCAGAAAGGTGGGCACTCACCCCACTCCAAGAAGTCGGCCACATACTTGTCCTGGGCCAAGTCGGAGGCGCCCAGCTCCTGGTGGACGCCCAGGAGAAGGTCGAGCAGGGGCTCCAGCCCCAGGAAGCCGGGGTCCAGCACCAGCTGCTGGAGCCGCCTCAGCCGCACCTCGGCTGACATGTCGGGCAGGCAGCACCATGGCCCCCTCCCCGGGCCCAGGGCTCAGGGTCCTCCCGTCACGGGGCCTGAAGGGCCCTGTGAGGGCCCCGGCCGCATGTCTGCCTGTCCCTGGCTGTCCCCTGGGCCTCTCTGGCCACTTCTCTCCGCTGGCTGCTCCCTTTCTCCCCACCCCAC
>NW_011494885.1:2471930-2474709 GCF_000754665.1 Bison bison bison
CTTTTTTTTGGGGGGGGGGGGGCAGGAGGTGGGGAAGGGGCAGTGAGAGAATCGGGAATGGAGGCCCTCAGCAGCCAGGACCAGGGGTGACCCACTGGCCAAAGCTAGGGGAGCCAAAGGAGCCCCCAAAATAGCTCCCTGGACCCTGGCTGCACAGCCACATTCCTGCCCAGGCTAGGATTAGAAACAGAAACATTTCGGGGGGTGAAGGGCGGAGCGGGAAGACACTACTCCCTGTGGCTTCAGAGAGCCGCCAGGAGGGATTTTCGTTGTTCTTTCCAGGGTGGACAGTCCTCCCAGAGGAAACCGTGGTCTCTGGTCGGCCCTGGATGCCAGGGCCCCCCTGGCCGAGCGAGCAGGCCAAGGCTTGTGCTGGCAGCAGGTCACTCAGGGGACCTCGGGGGCTCTCTGGGGACCCATCACTTATGATTTGGACACTTTGAAAAGGCAACTTTAAAAACGCCCACTGAAGACCTTGAAGGGGTACTGGCGGCTCCCTTCCCTCTGAGAGTTTGGGGGTGGGGACGGTGTGAGGGATCCTCCCCATCTGAAGGGCCCTGCCCCCGGCCGGCCAGCAACTGACCCACCAGCTTTGTGCCCCTGGCACCGGCCTCCTCCAGTCTTATTTTTCCTGCCATCGAAAGGGGGTTTGGGGGGAGACTGGGCCTAGCTCTTGCTCTGCATAAAGTGGACTGATTCTAGGACTGCACTGAACACACACACACTCCCTCCACACCTCCGCGGAAGGGAACAGAGACGTGGTGAAAACAGGGAACTTTAGTATAAATAAGAGGTCCCAGGGGACAGGGAGGGCACCCCCCCCCAAGGGGCTTCCATAATTTAACACTCTTCAAAAGCACAAGGAACGGCAAGGGCAGGGCTGGGGCCAGGGGAGGGGTGGGCCGCCCCCTGCCCTGCGCACAGGACGGAGGGGCACACTGCAGAGCTGGGGCTCTTGTAGGGGGCGGTTTCTCCCCCAGGAGTGACCAGTCACATGCTGGGGACAGGGAGGCTAACACTGATGTCTCGGAGGAAGGGGTCATTGTATTTGGCAGTGGGTGGGGACGAGGTGGAGGCCACACAGGCCACTACATCCCCCCAGTGTCTGGGCCAGTCTGAGGGACCATCTACCCCCAAATCTGTGCAGGGCGAGGGACCGGAGCAGTCCATCTGTCATGGTTAGTCTTGTTAATACGTCGATCCGGGAGTTCAGCGGGAAGGGTTACACTAGGAGGCTGGGGGCGTGGTGTGTGGGGACCCCAACATCCACGGCTTCACACCACTGTGCCGCTTGGGGAGTTGCCTGGCTGGGAGGAGATGCCCTGGGGAAGAGGAGAGGGGAGATAGGCAAGGGTTAGAGACCACCTGGGGTTCTCACCAGTCCCGCGGGGAGGGAGCCAGCCCGGCGTCTGCCAGGCTGCTGCTACCCTGGCCTTGCCCTTGAACCCACCCCAAACACCCCCAGAGAGGCCGCTGCTCTGGGCTCAGGAACTTAAATCTCAGCTAGCTTCCCAGTCCCAGCAAGCGGCACTTTTATACAATAATTAAAGTCCTCGTTTGAGCCTGAGCAGAGAGGATGGGGAAGGGGTAGGGGAGAGGGAGGAGAGGGGGGAACTGGGGTCCCCTTCTGACTGGGGGGGGACCTGAGATTCTGGTGGGGAAGGACTTAGGGACAGTCCTACCTCTACCACTGACTTGCTGGGTGACCTGGGCCAACTTCCTTCCCCTGTCTGGGCCTCGGTCTCCTCATCTGTGAACTAGGGAGATAGAGGGGTCTCTTTCAGGGCTCACCAGCTTCCCCAGATCCCGATGCCCCTGCCTCAGAGACTATGCTTTAAGTTCTAGTGATTCAGGAACCTACGACTCTAAGACTCTTCCAGGGAACCAAGGCACAGCCCTCCCATCTGGCCTCCTAGCCCCCAAGCCCGAAGCCCAAGGAGACTCCTGACACCCCAGCTCCCAAGTCACACAGCACCAGGCCCCCACTTCACTCACTGGGGCCTCTCTGAGCCCCAGAGCCAACCCAGGAGGTGGGCACATCCATGTCCCTGTCCTCAGAGGTGAGAAAGGTTAGAAAGAGGCAGTGCCTTGAACTAGGTCACACAGGGAGCCAAAGTGCAAGCTGGAAGCCCAAGCCTGGATCCCACAGCCCATGCCTCCGGCAGTGGGCTTGCATCCCAGGAGTCTGACACCCAGGCTGCTAAGCTGGGGCCCACAGGCTTAGTCTTGCCCATAGAGCTGGACCTGCAGCGTTAGAAACATCTCACCATTCCGGTAAGACCTGGCCATGAGGAGCCCACTGACTGCCCTTCAGACAGCCGGCCCCAGTCTCCACCACTCCCAGAGGCTTCTCCTACCTGACCTGCTGCTGGTGTTGCCTGGCAAGCGTTCTAGAAGCCACTCTAAGACCTGGGGAGCCTTTTTCTGGGACAAGATTTCCATGGCTTCCCCATACCCCAGGGGGCTGGAAGCTGTGCGCTAACGAAGCCCTCTGCCAAGGCCCACCTCCGCCTGGGTCCCGGTGGGCGGGCAAGGGGAGACTCACCGCCTTGCCCGGCCGGGCCCAGGTGCAGATGAGGCCCTCCTGGCAGGCGGTGATGATGCAGTCCTCCAGGAAGAGGAGGACCGTGAGCCGCTCCTGGGCGATCTTCTTGCATACCAGTGGCTCCAGCAGCGGTACCTCGTGGATGCGCGGGCAAAGCGCGGTGCCCAGCACCTTGGCGGGGTCCAGCCGGCTTCGGGGGGCGGCACCGCTGGGCTTGTCCCCGCCAAGGCCCCC
>NW_011494885.1:2475092-2479520 GCF_000754665.1 Bison bison bison
GAGGGTGTGGGTAGAGCACGTCTTCGGTGAGGTCCCACAGGCAGAACTGCGTGTCCTGGCCGGCTGAGCCGAAGCGGTACGTGATGGAGCCGGCCTTGGGCAGCGGGGAGAGGGGGGCGCCCCCGCCCGAGCCTGTGCTCCCGCCCTCCGGCTCCTCCTCCTCCTCGCCACTCCGCTCCTCATCAGCACCCGCGGCCGCTGCCTCCTCCGCCCTCGTGGTGTAGGGGTCGAAGGCCACGGCGTTGACCCAGGACTTGTGGCCGTGGCCCCGGGCCACCACGCGGCCCTCGGTGAAGGACCACACGGTGACCAGGTCGTCTTCGCCCCCCGTCACAACATAGCGCCCGTCGGGGCTCCAGCACACGCAGAGCAGGCCCCCAAAGTAGCTCTTCATGAGCCCCCGCAGGAGCATGGAGTCGAAGTGGAAGACGCGCAGGCAGCCATCCTGGCTGACGCAGGCCAGGTGCCGGCCGTCGGGCGAGAAGGCGAACTCGTTGAGGGGCCCCTCGCCCACCGCCCACTTGGCCAGCGGGTTGCGGGGCGCCTTGCTCTTGGCGGCGTAGACGGCGAAGCCCTCGCCCTGCTTCAGCAGGCTATACTGGGGCGGCGCCGAGGCGCACGGGTGGCCGACGTTGTACAGGTACAGGTGGCCGCTGGCGTGGGACGCCAGGAACAGGCTCTCTGACTCGGGCAGCCACTTCAGATATGTCACCTTGGTCTTGTCAATGAGCCGCTACCAGGGGAGAGAGCACGGTTGGGAGAAGGCCACCCTCCCCTGGCCCACCTCCCCCCCAGCCTGGTTCCTCACATAAAGTCATCATCCCCAGCCTGGATCTCCCGGGAGAGGAGGGGCTGAGTTAAAAGGACAGACACCAGGTCACGGGAAGGCAGGGGGAGAAGGGCTGCGTGAAGGGCACTCCATAGAGTCTCAACGTCCGTTTTTCGGCAGGAGGGCAGTCCTGCGTTCCAGAGCAATGTCTTCTGTCTAACCCCCTCCACCATCTTTACTGTGTCGTGCTTAAGGCAAGAAATTGATTCACAGACTATCAGCTCCCCTGAGGAAGGGACCTTTGCTTATTTGGTTCATTGTTCTGGCCCCACAGCACAGAGCTGTGCAGATAGGAGTCCTGGAAAGTAGTTCCTGGACTCATGAACAACAACCTCCGTCCTGTCAGCTAAGCATCTTTGCTCCTTTTTGTCCTCAGCACTCTCTTCCACACCTGCAAGAAATCCTGTGGGCTGGAGCTTCAAAATTCACCCAGAAACGGACCTGTCCTCACCTCCCCCCATTGAATCCAACCACCCTGGTCTCAGCCGTCATCAGGCTTCTGATGGCCTAACCCGCCTCCCGGCCACCACCGCCCAGGTCTCTTCTCTACACCATTGCCAGAGAGATGCGATTAAAACCTAAGCCAGCAACCTAGCACTCTCTCCCACTCTGAACACACAGGGCAGCCTCTATCAGGCAGGGCTCCGGAGAGAACCAAGCCTTGAAGCCCTTAGGCATCCAGTGTCTGTAACAAATTAACTTCTTTCCCAGGTATCTAAGTGGATTCCCTTTCTGCATTCTCTGGAGAATTTAGAAATCAATCAAATTGTTCCTGCGTTCTATGGCTCAGGTGGCAAGCGTCCATGACCTTCCAGACCCTACATCTCCTCTCCCTTCCGTGCCGGGTTTCTGAGAACTCCTCTACTACCCTCCCCCTCAACGCTGCTCTGGCCACCCAGCCTTTCTGCTCTCCTGCTTTGGGCACCTGTGCTAGCTGTTCCCTCTATGCAGAACATCCTTCTCCCTAGTAACTTCTCCTGCCTCCTTCAGGTCCTTTATTTCCCTGTCACTTTCTAGCGAGACCTTTCCTAACCTCGCCAAGCACTCCCCATTCGCCTCCCCTGCTGGATTTTCGCCCACAACTTGCTGACACACAGCATACTTAGGTATTTGATAACTGTCTCTGCCAGCGAGATGAAAGCTCCACAAAGAGACGGCCCTCTGTTTTGTTCACTGACATATAATACTCCTAGTGCTTACAGCAAAGTCTGGCAACGAATGCGAATGCTCAGCTAATATTTTGTGAATGGATGAGCTAGTCCATTTTTAATCCCTTCCCTTTTCGACTCACTTTTCTCTGCCATTCATGCTTTCTGTACATTTGGGACACCCTCTCTGAACACAGGAGAAAGAGGACAAGAGTAATTCTGAACACAGATAAGCTCTTCCACTGGCATTTCCCTTTATGCCACGACTGAGCAATCTCCACATGTGATTTTACAACAGTCCTGTGAGGTAGGGACAGGAATCCCATTTTGCAGTGGAGGAAAACTGAGGCTCAGGAACAGGCACCTTCCCAAAGCCACACAGTGAGTAGAGGATGTAGTCCAGAATGTGAAGAGCAAGGGCTCTGGCTTCAAACAAATCCCAACCAGTGACCAGCCTCAGTTTTCTAATCTGCAAAATGGGTCTCACAATCCTAACCCATTGGTTGATGAAAATGCCAGGAGTGATGTGTTCAGCATAGAGCTAACATAGCTCAGGGCCTGGGCACCAGAGGTGCACCCGTCGTCGTTGGCTGTCATCAGAGTAACTGCTGTCACCCCCCTCGACGTATCTGTCAGTCCATCCCCAGTCTCTACCTCACCCTGCCCCCACTCAGGCTGACACTGCTCCCCAGGCAGCTGTAGTCTCATGGCAAACAGCGTGCGGGTGGGTGGGATGGGGAAGGAGTTCTGAGCCATGGGGACCCATAATCACCTCCTCATTGAATAGTTTGCTGGTGTCCTTCTTGATGAGATCCAGGTACTGGACTTGACCGGCTGAGAAGCCCACCAGCAGGGAGATGGTCTCCGTGGCAGCAGTGAACTGGTTGAAGTCATGGCAGGGGGGCTGAGTGCCCTTATAGATCCGCTTGTCAATTGGCTTGTTGAGGTCAATGGACTTGAGTGGTGGGAGAAAACGAGTTAATGGCTTCTACCACTGAGAGGAAGGAAGAGGGTGTTGAGGTTGGGGGGAAAACCACAAAGAGGAAGCAGGGCTAAAGCCCTGAGGGAAGTGGGTAGGTGGATGGGTAAATGAGGAGGGAAGGGGCAACCACAGACAGGAAGGACGACCCAAAACACAAACAGAGGAGAACACCAGGCAGGAAGGTTCCCCCGCTGCCACCACATAAGACCACTAAGTGCCTCCTTCCCCAGGTTGGACGACCCTCCCAGCCCAACTTCAGGGACTCTTGCCTAGAGTATCAGTGCAAGGTCCCCACAGTCCCTGAGCTTCTATACCTTTCCTGTCCTCCCCCATAATTTCAGCAACTCCCCTAGGTCTTAGCACCACAATATTCCAAGACCACCAAAACTCAGGATCACCCAATCCCTAGAACGCTAAAGCCCAATGTCCCAGGAGTCTCTTCACTCTGGAGTTCCTAAATCTCAGAATTCCCATCACACAGTTCAGGAACCCATTAAATCTCACAGTCCCCCCAAATTTTAGGTGCCTTCATCACCTCTGAGCTCTCAGAATCCCCAACACTTCCAGCGGCCACCACTTACTCCAAGGGTCTCACGTCCTCTGGGATGGACATCACTTTAGAGACACCTGTCATACCTGAGGATATCACCTCCGTATCTCCCATCAGCTCCGAGATTCTCCTTTCCTCCAGCACCGTCATTAATCTCCAGAACCCCAATTTTCTCTAGAATCCCATTCACCTTCATGATCCCTATTACCTCTAAGCCCCCGTCACTTCTAGAATCCTCCTTAACTCTGGGCTCCCTAAGTCCCCCGGACACCCCCAGAATGCAATATCCCTGGGTATCACTTATGAGCCTGCAATTCCCAACACCTGCAAAATGCCTGCCAGCCAGAACCCTGGAGGACCCCACAACCATCTCGGATTCTCCATCATCTCCACAATAGTCACCATCCCAGAAGCCCCACGCATAACCTGGGGATCTCACGTGATCTCAAGGCCTCCCACCACCTCCAGGATGGCCAGCACTCAGGGGGCCTCCCATCACCTTTTAGAACCCTGCATCACCTACAAGAACCCTTTCCCCTAGGACGTCCATCACATCCAGGAGGCTTGTCTCCAGGCCCTCTGTCATTCAGGTACCCTCCTGTCACTTGTGAATCACCTCAGGGGTCCCCATCCTCAGCCTGCATCCAGGGCCCCAAGATGCAGGCCGCTCACCCGTTGGCTCCCACGGCGACAGCAGCCCGGGTAGAAATAGAGTTCGCGGCCCAAGTTGAAGCAGACGCGGTCTCCCCCGGCGCCCAGTCCCGCGGGCGTGGCAGGCGGCTCCCCGGCCCCGGCGCTGTCGGGCTCCCCGAGACGCACGAGGCTTAGGCGCACCGCAGGCAGCGCGGGCCCGGGCCCGGGGCCTGCAGGCGGAGGGGACGGAGCGGGGCCCGCGGCGCCTGGGCCCGAGGCAGAGGCA
>NW_011494885.1:2479862-2488359 GCF_000754665.1 Bison bison bison
AACACAGTAGGGAGGCGGGACGAGCTCCAGCCGTCGCTCCGGTAACGGTTCTGGGTCTGAAGGCGGGGCTACAAGGTGGGCGCGGCCTTCGTGCCTGCGACCGTCTAATGGTTGGCTGTGGGGGCGGGGCCCTCAGGGAAAGGGGCGTGGCCATTAAAAGAGCCCTAGTCCCTAGCAACGGCGCCCTGGGAACCGTTTTCCTAGCAACGGGAGTACCCTCAAGAGGAGGCCTGGTCCACAACTTGTCTTTCCCATGACGTCACAGAAATGACTTCAGGTGACCCTAATGTCTCCTGAAGACTCCCAACATACACCCTCCAGTGTTTTCCACTTACATCTTAAAGTCCCCGACTAGCCACAGCATCTCCAACCCTTCCTCCCCACCCTTGATGATTCTGCAAATCTCATTGATTTCCAACGTCTCCATAAAACTCCAGTGACTTCATCTGACCCAATACTGATTAATTGATTAACAGCAAAAAGACCCTGATGCTGGGAAAGGTTGAATGTAGGAGGAGAAGGGGACGACAGAGGATGAGATGGCTGGATGGCATCACCAACTCAATGGACGTGAGTTTGAGTAAGCTCCGGGAGTTGGTGATGGACAAGGGCGGCCTGGAGTGCTGCAGTCCATGGGGTTGCAAAGAGTCGGACACGACTGAGTGATTGAACTGAATTGAACAGCTCCACATTTTCCACCAAACTCCTATATGTTTCCACAACCTCACTCACTCCTCCAACACCCACCAAAATTTGATTGATCCCTGCAATACTCTAGGTGTCCCAGTAATCCACTGGTAATCCAAAATTTCTTCCTGATCCCAACAGCTCCCTAATAGTCAGTGTCCCTCCCTTCCTGCTCCCATCACAGATCTTAAATGAAACTGACAATCTTACTTCAAACCCCACTCCTCTCCTGTGTCATTTTAGAGGCAGCACTGCCATTCCTTCCAGTCACCAGGCTGCAGATTTCGGTGTTTCCCTAGACTTCTGCCATTTCTCTTCACTCCCTGATTACAATCCCCAAGTCTTTTGCATTCTGTCACCTGAATTCCTCTATTCCAGTCCATTCCTCTTTGCAGCCTCGGTCGAAACTCCTCTCCTGCTTGGACTCTCCCTGTATCAGCCTTGTCTCTGCTCTCCCAGACCCATGTCTCCCCTATCTACACTCCACTTGGGATCTAGAGAGGTCTTTTTAAAGCATAAATACGATCAGGCCCGGCCCACCGCTGTTCAAAGCCCATCCATGGCCTCCCTAGGGCTCTCAGGACAGAGTTCAACCCTGGGTAATCTGTTCCTGCAAACTTTCCAGCCTTATCTGTTGCCACTGACTCCTCACACCATGTCTCAAAAATGAGGTTTGAGCATCTACCCCAACACATCACACTCGCTCTTGCTCTTGGATCTTTTCACACCCTGTTCCCTCTGCTTGGAATGCCTTCCTACTCTGTTCTTGGCCGTTTATGAGCCAGAGCTCAGCAGCTCTGTCAGTGCTCTGGGCTCCCCCTTCTGGGTTGTCATTCCCTGAGGTAGGCATCTGTCTCTCCTGTAGAGTATCCAGCCCTGGGAGAATAAATCTTGGGTCACTTGGTCGCTGCTGTGTCCCCAGCACAGGGCTGGCCTGACCAGGGGCGGCACTTCAAGAGTTGTTTGATGGCCAGATGAATGAATAAATGAACAGATGGGAGAGACTATGCCAGGCAATGTCTGGGTTCACAGCAAAGTGCTACAGTCCTGACTCTGAGGTCCTGTCAACAGACGTGGTGAACAAATGATTGAGTGACTCACCCAAATGCCTTGGGAAAATTTTATTTAGAGCAGCTGTCTTCCTCTTCTACCCCTGTCCTCTAGGGTCAGAAAGCAAACCTACTATGAAAAAAAAAAATCAACCTATAAGTCTGTATAAGGGAAAACCTGCTGGCTACCTGCTTGAGGAGGGGGCTAGGGGGCCTCAGTCATCCTGGTCCTCATCCTCATCTTCCTCTTCGTCTTCTTCCTCTTCCTCCGCAGCCGCCAGGGCCTGCTCCTGGGCAGCCTTCAGGGCCTGCTCCTCCTCCACCGTGGGGTCGCTCATCTCTATAGTGTCCGGGCCGCTGGGGTACTCGTGCTGAATGGGGGCTGGCAGGGACGGGTTGAAGTTCTCAGGACTGTATTTGTGACCCCAGCCGATGTAGATGTTCTCAAATTTCCTGGAGGGGTGGAGAGGTGCTGGCAAGTCCTCCCTCAAAGACCCCAGCCTGGACTTTTGTTAAAGGTGGGACCCAATTTAGGCACAGCATGCTGCAGAGTTGTGGGCGGTAGAGTGCAATGTGCCCACCAGGTTTCCCTGTTCGACTGTTCTTTCACTATTTCCTGGGCATCTTCCTAACTGCCAGATTGTGTCCAGAGCTGCAATGTCTAACAGCACACATAGCTGGTGAGCACCTGAAACAGGGCTGGCCAGACGGAGGAACTGAATTTTGAATTTTATTTAATTTTCAGATTTCACTTGTGGTTTCTTCTTTGACCTGTTGATTGTTCAGGATTATGCTGTTTAATTCCTACATACTTATGAATTTCCCAAATTTCCTTTTTTAAGAGATATTTTGTTGTTGTTGTGGACTAATTTTTTTTTTTAATCTTGATTTAATTTGTTACAATATTGCTCCTATTTTATGTTTTGGTTTTTTTGTCTTCAAGGCCTGTGGTATCTTAGCCTCCCGAAGGGATCAAACCTGCACCCCCTCTATTGGAAGCTCAGTGTCTTAACCACTGTGCCACCTCAGATTTGCTTCTTTAATTGATTTCTAATTTTATTCCAGTGTGGTAAGAGAAGATATTTTATATGATTAATCTTTCTAAATTTATCATTTGGTCTATCCTGGGGAATGTTCCATATGCACTTGAAAAGAATGTGTGTTCTGCTGTTGTTGGATGATGTGGATTTTATTTAATTTTAATTAATCTAAATTATAAAACCAATACTTCATTTATTGGAAGACATCCAAATATGTCTGGGACAACCTGGGCACATAAATCTACTTTTTCAACTGTAAATGTTGTGAAATCTGGATACAGGTCAAGTATTTCTGATGAAAATTTAGTACCTAAGGGACTTCCCTGGCAATCCAGTGGTTAAGACTCTGCATTTCCAATGCAGTGGGGTGTGGCTTTGATCTCTGGTTGGAGAACTAAGATCCCACTGGTCGCAAGGTGTGGGAAAAAAAATGCAGCACTCGAATTGAGATCTACTAAAGGTGTAACCTTCACTCCAGATTTTGAAGACAGTATGAACAAAATACAAAGTAGCTCATTAACAATTTTTACATTATTGATTTCATGTTGTAATAAGAATATTTACGATATTTGGAGTTGAATACATTATTAAATGAATTTTGCCTGTCTATTTTTATTTCTTGAATGTGGCTACTAGAAAATTTTAAATGACATATGTGGCTCATATTTTATATACATTGGCCAGCACTGGTCTAACTGTGGGAGCCTAGCAGTGAACAAATTAGACAAGAATTAGAATTGCTGGCAGAAACCAAAGCAATATTGTAAAGCGATTATCCTTCAATTAAAAACAAATCAATGTTAAAAAAAGAAAAAGAATTAGAATTGCTGCCTTGGTGCCTACATTCTAGAGGGAGGAGACTAATAATAAACAAGGATGTAATTGGTTGGGTCAATGGCACCCCACTCCGGTACTCTTGCCTGGAAAATCCTATGCATGGAGGAGCCTGGTAGGCTGCAGTCCATGGGGTTGCGAAGAGTCGGACACGACTGAGCGACTTCCCTTTCACTTTTCACTTTCATGCAATGGAGAAGGAAATGGCAACCCACTCCAGTGTCCTTGCCTGGAGAATCCCAGGGACGGGGGAGCCTGGTGGGCTGCCGTCTATGGGGTCGCACAGAGTTGGACACGACTGAAGCGACTTAGCAGCAGCAGCAGCAGCAGCCCCACCAACTCACCTCTCCCCAGATTTTTAATGGGTGAAGCAAAGAGGAGTAAGTGGGAGAAAGGGGAAGAGACTGAGAGACAGGGAGACAGCCAGAGAGTTCGCCCTGGGGAGCAGTTTGGATTTGACCTTATTTTCACAGCCTTGCTGTTCCCTCGAGAATCCTTTTCCTCCAGATCGCTTTGTCGGAGGCTTCAAAAATCACTGCTTCCTTGGAAACCCTTGACCTCTGCCAGCCCTGGTTCCTGGGGTCCAGGAACCAGCACCTCACTCAGGAGGCTGCACTTGCTAGGAAGGCAGAGTCTTGGGCTCCAACCCAGACCTAGGGGACCAGAAACTGCGCTTTAACCAGAGCCCCTGGTGAGTCCTAGCCACTCGAAGTTTAGGAAGCTCCAGTCTAGAATGTCCTCCTGGGGAGCCCCCTGGAGGTCCAGTGGATAGGACACAGTGCTTTCACTGCCGGGACCTGGTTCAGTCCCTAGTCAGGGAACTAAGATCCTGCAAGTCTCTCGGCCAAAATAAATGAATAAGTCTGATTTGAATTGTTAAAAAAAAAAAGAAGAAGAAGAAGGGGAATGTCCCCTAGTTACTTTTCTCTTTCCCTCAAAGGTTTCAGATCAAGGTTGCTTTTCCAGGAATCCTTCCTTGATCCCTAGACATGACAGTTGCGAGCTGTCATCTGTCCCTCCACTTTCCCTAGTGGTACTTGTCTCCATTTGGAACTGGATATTTGACTGGGGTGGGGATGGGGGTGAGGGAGGGTGAGGCTCCATGTGCCGTTGGCAGCTATGCCTCCTCTGCCTGCTCCCAGATTCATATCTGCTTTTTCAACAAAGTGCTTGGGGCCCAGCATACAGCTGGCAAACAGTGACATTCCAGAGTCTTTTATAAAGAACAAAGTGGGGATAGACGGATGCCTGATTGGGTGGTGGATGGGAGGGTGGATGATGGGTGGTTGGGGACTCGGGGGTGGAGGATGGGTGGGTGAGACCAAGTTTGGATCTTTTGCTTTCAGAGGAATGTTGGCAAATCAGGGTGTGGCCAGAGGGGCATTGGTAAAAGCGAGTATGTCTCTTCCACGCTTCTGGAGGCGAAAAAGAAATTGCGAAGAATGTGGATAAATTATAAAGATTACATCAAATCCCACCTTTCCTTGTGAATCCCAGTAGCGAACCCGGTGCAGGTTCATCATTGAGACGGAAAAGGAAAAGCTATGAAAAGTCGTCGTGCCATCTGGTGGACAGCGCTGGTAAGTGCATGCCCGGGGAGCAGAAAAGCTGGAGAGAGGCGGAGGGACCGCCTGGAGTGTGTAACTGAGGTGAGAGGATATGGAAGTGATTTTGGCTTGCAGATCTTTTGGAAATGACCGGTGAGGGAATCCTGGTGGGGAAGATTTCTGCCCATAGAGAGAAGACCCTCCAGGAGACTTAGGGAAGCAGTTAGCTTCCCCAGAGATGAGACTCTGTCCCTCTAATGGCCACCCCAAAGGGGACATCTGAGTGCTCTCTGGCTCCATGCCTCATACAGCACGGAACCCTGGGCCAGGGGGGTCAGATATCCAGGTTTGAATCCTGCAGGTGCTGTGTGACCCTGAGTCAATTCCTTTCCCATTCTGATCCTCCATTCTGTCATCCCAGAGGCTCACACCCTCTTGGTTTGGGATTTCTTGGTCTGGGATTTTAATCCTCGTGGGACTCCTGGATTCTGAGTGAAGACATTAGCCCCTAGGGGCTTCCTTAAGGGAGCCTATCCGATCTTTGCCCACCCTAGTGGGTTGCCCCAGCACGTCAGACTCTGAGGAAGTTGTAGGAGCGCCCTCTGCTGGGGAAAACTAGAAGAAGACCTACTTGCCACTGGCGTAGGCATAGGCCCCTGGCCAGAGATTGGAGCGCACGACGGCCACGGAATACTGCGGGCTGAGAGTGCAGGACAGGCGGGCGGTCCACGGTGCCATGTGCATGATTTCTGTGGGGAAGCAGAGAGCACCAGGGAGGTCAGAGACTGGCCTGCAGCCCCCTGCCCCGCTGCAATGCACAGCCCCCGAGAAGGGAAGGCGGCGAGAAGGATGGGAGGGAGCAAAGAGGGAGGAAGCGGAAGGGCATGAAGGGAACTGTGGGAACCAACAGCTCTGGCTTCCGTGTTTGAACCCTGGCTCTGACCACTCCTTCTGTGTGGCCCGAGGAAGCCACTCCACCTCTCTGAGCCTCAGTGATCACACCCAGGCAATGGAGACACTTATCTCACCTCCTGTGCGGAGTGGCATGAGTCCCGAGGGCCCCTGACAGGGGTGCCGCTGTGATTCCCCTTCTACGTTGGCCATCAGTTTGAACCAGGGCTCAGAGGACGGCCTACAGGCTCCAGACTCATGGAAATCTGCATTCACATCCTCACTCTGCTCACCCACTCTCAGCCTCTCCTCCTTCCTCCCATCAGTTACCTGAGGTCCCAACCTCAGGAAATTCCTGTCCAGTCTTCCAATATCCAGCTCAAGTCCTGCCTCCTCTGGGGAGGCCGCCCTAGCTCTCGCTCCCTTTTTCCAAGCCCACATGGGACTCAAAAGATCATGTGTCACCATCTGGGCCGTTGCATGGGCCAGATACGGCTCACAAGATGGACATGCTCCTATAACCCCATGGGCTGCCCATTTTATAGAAGAGAATGTAACAGAGGCTCAGAGAACTGCTTCCCCTCCCTTTCTCCCAGCCTCCACTGGCCTGTGTGTGGGGCTGTTACCTGCGTCTTCTGAGAGCGGGGTCAGCAGCGGGGGCCCGACCTCCTGCTCCACTTCCTCTACGCCTTCATCTGCCTTCTCTTCCTCCTCCCCCAACTCCTCCTCCTCTTCTGTCTTCTGCAAAGGGTTCACCCAAGTGCACCGGCCCTGCAGGTGGGGAGGAGGAGGTCAGCTGGTAGCCCCAGGGAACAGCCCAGGCTCTGTTCCCTGGGAAGTGGTGAAGGGCCAGGCAGGATGCTGGGGCCCAGTCCTATTCCCAGGGACCCAGGTGTGGGTAAAGGTCAGGGTGAGTTGCACAGGCAGGAGGGCGGGGGAGAATGGGCCGAGAGAGCTGCTGCGGTGAGACGGGAACCCCTCCTCTCTCAGCCTCTGTGGGCTCCGTTTAGGGAGCCATCCATCCATTCATTTATTGTATATTTAAGGAGCACTTACTATATACATGCAGTGCTCCTGGTGCTGGAGTTACGTCCTTGAGAAAAAGAGACCCCCACATCTCTGCCCTTGTGGAGTTGACATTCAACAGCCCATATGGCACTCTGTTTGCTCATCTGTGAAATGGGGGTGTCATGGATGCCTCTCTCATTGGATTATTGTTGGGTTGAAGGAAGTACTGAAGAGTTAGTAAACGTCTGTTGAATGAATGAGTGAACCTAAGTGCAGACCATATAGCAGAACTCAGTTTCAGCAACTGAATGGGAATGGCCATTATAGCAATCTCAAAAGCGGTTATTCGGAGTCCATAATCAATGTTTATCGAATAAATGAATGAATAAGAAAGTTCCTAGCACACAACAGATGCGTCCTTGAATGGACAAATAAATGTATGTAAAGTTTAGACAAACTAGGCATTCAGTAAATGCAGGTCCACCACATCTTACCCACACTTTCAAAATTTGGAAAGCTTTGAAAACCAAGTTTTTTTCATGAGTCATTTGGCTGCAATCCTGACTGACAGATGAGAGGCTTTTCAGTGTTGCTGCAGAAAGTGACACCTTTAAAAATGGGCTGCAGCCCCAGTGCCTCCTTGACATGTTATGTAATATATGGTATGTGCACTGTGTCATCTTTTTATTTTTGTGTATTTTTAAAGTGCTCTTATTTTTATAAGTACTTTTTTTGCCATGCCACTTGTCTTGTCAGATCTTAGTTCCCTGACCAGGGATCAAACCCTGGCCCCCAGAAGCCTGGAGTCAGCAAGAATACTGGAGTGGGTTGCCATTTCCTCCTCCAGAGGATCTTCCCCACGCAGGGATCAAACCCAGGTTTCCTGCATTGCAGGCAGATTCTTCACCGCTGAGTGACCGGGGAAAGCCCCTCCTAACCACTGGACCACCAGGGAATTCCAATATCACCATTTTTAAATCTGAAAAATTCGGGATTCCAAGAGGCATCTGGTCCCAAAGGTTTCTGACTGGGGACTGTCAACCAATATCTGTTGAATGAATGGATGGATGGATGCATGGAGGACTATTACGGAGCACAGATGCCTCGCTGCCAGCAGGTGCTTGGCATAGCTAGTTCCGGGGTCACACCTGGTCCTACACCCCACCCCGCCCTCACCTGCGGCAGGATGTGCTGCGTGTGGTGCACCCAGTTGGCCATGGAATCCACCAGCTCGAGGACCGGGATGCCCTCAAAATCGGGGTTCTCCTCGTAGGAGTCGCGCCCGGCTCCACCTTCCTCCTCTTCGTCGCCCTCCTCCTCGCCAAACTGGTAGAAGCCGAGGGGACTGATGTGCGTGGCGGCCGAGATGCGGGCGATCTGGGCCCGCAGGTAGTTGGCCTCGTTGCCCGGGAAGGGCGGGTAGCTGATGACTGGCGCGTGC
>NW_011494885.1:2488459-2490919 GCF_000754665.1 Bison bison bison
GGCAACCCACTCCAGTATTCTTGCCTGGAGAATTCCATGGAGAGAGGAGCCTGGAGGGCTACAGTCCATGGGGTCACAAAGAGTCAGACAGAACTGAGCGACTAACACACTAATATTATATATTATTTATATTCTGTATTATATGTTATATATTTCTATACTACTGTAAATTTTATTCTGTGTTATATATTATAATTTCTAAATTGTATCATATAATTTATATAATTTCTATATTATATATAATATATGTAATTTCTACAACCAGTTCTATTTCACCTAACATAATTATTTTTACTTACCTTTCTTTTTACTGTGTCAGCATGATATAAATACAACCTGTTGAAAAGTGAAAATTGAAAAATCCAGTCAACTGTGCCTCTTTTCCACACATTTCTTTCTGTGAAGTGAATTAACTGAAAGATTGGATGACTTGTAGAAATAATGATAGAATACATTGAATGGTAAATGAAAACTATATCTGTCAAACTATAATCATTATAGATCTTTAGAATTGCAAAAGAATTTAGACATCATATAATATAATCCTATCTTCCAGGAAATGAGAAAACTGATTAATCAGTAGTCTTTTTGAAATATAGTATGGACTTTGAACATGTATTTCTCAAAAGACTGTATAAGAAACAGTGGAAACAACAAAACAAGCCATACAAATTAAGAAGCAAACCACTGAAACACCAGCTACAATGTTCTGGCAATTCTTTCCAGGTCTATGTAATTTTGGATTAAACTAAACTGTCCCTTTAGAGATAGGGTATAAATCAGACCTAAGGAGTTGTTTTCAAAAGGAAAGGCTGATCATCTTTTTCTCCGTGGCTTATCCTCATTCTTAAACTTGTACAAAAATTTCTGAGCCTCATAGAAAAACTGTCTTCACTGGTACGGTGGTCAGATTTCCAACAAATTAAAATTCTCAAGTAATTCACTTGGAACTAAGGCAATGGGGAAAAAGAAAAGATCCACAAGTTCCAAAATCTTATGGAAGAAGACTCTGCCCATAAAACAGAAAGAAGCACAATGTACTGAAATTTCATTGAGGTGGTAGATTGAAGGCAGAATCACCATGATGATATCACAGGCATGCAGAATTAGAATAGAAAGTAAAATCAATATAGAAAGTTTTGTTGTTATAAAACAATTGTCACAGTGGTAAAGAATCTGCCTGCAATACAGGAGACAAGGGTTCCATCCCTGATCTGGGAGGATCCCACATGCCAAGGAGCAACTGAGCCTGTGTACCACAACTACTGAGTCTGTGCTCTTAGTGCCCAGGAACTGCAACTACTGAAGCCCAGGCACCCTAGAGCCTGTGCTCCACAATAAGAGAAACCACCTCAATAGAGTAGCCCCTGCTTTCTGCAACTAGAAAATAGCCCATACAGCAATGAAGACCCAACACAGCCAAATTAATTAATTAAAAAAATTGTCTATTACCATTCAAACTGCATCCATTTTTGTAATCAAAATTTATGATTATTTTTAAATTTTATTTATTTATTTATTTATTTATGTTGTTGTTGTTCAGTTGCCCAGTCATGTCCAACTCTTTGTGACCCTATGGGCTGAAACAGAGGCTTCTCTGTCCCTCTGCATCTCCTGAAGTTTGCCCAAGTTCATGCCCTTTGCATCAGTGATGCCATCCAGCCATCTCATCCTCTGATACCCTCTTCTCCTTCTGCCCTCAATCTTTCCCAGCATCAGGGACTTTTCCAATGAGTCAGCTGTTCACATTAGATGACCAAAACACTGGAGTTTCAGCTTCAACATCAGTCCTTCCAACAAGTATTCAGGGGTGATTTCCCTTAAGATTGACTGGTTTGATCTCCTAGCTGTCCAAGGGACTCTCAGGAGTCTTCTTCAGCACCACAGTTTGAAGGCATCAATTCTTCGATGCTATGCCTTCTTTATAGTCCAGCTCTCACAACTATATGTGACCACTGGGAAGACCAGAGCCTTGACTATAGAGACTTTTGTTGGCAGAGTAATGTCTCTGCTTTTCAACATAATGTTTATGTTTGTCACAGTTTTCCTGTCAAGAAGCAATTGTCTTGTAATTTCATGACTGCAGTCATCATCTGCAGTGATTTTAGAGCCCAAAAAGAGGAAATCTGTCACTACTTCCACCTTTTCCCTCTCTATTTGCCATGAAGTAATGGGGCCAGATGCCATGATCTTCTTTTTTTTTTTTAATATTTAGTTTTAAGCTAGCTCTTTCACTTTCCTCCTTCACCGTCATCAAGAGGCTCTTTAGTTCCTCTTCCTTTTTTTGCCATTAGAGTGGTAGTATCTGCATATCTGAGGTTGTAGATATTTCTCCCACCTATCTTGATTCTAGCTTGTAACTCATCCAGCCCAGCATTTCTCATGATGTGCTCAGTGTATAGATTAAACAAACAGAGTGACAGCAGACAGCCCTGTCGTACTCCTTTCCAATCTGAACCA
>NW_011494885.1:2491019-2492203 GCF_000754665.1 Bison bison bison
GCTGATGACTGGCGCGTCCAGGTAACCCGTGAAGAACTTCCTGATCTTGCGGGCCTGCACGATCTGGATCGGTGTGACGTGGGGCAGCCGCATCCACGGCCTGCCCGGCTCGTTGCACACGAAATACAGGTACCTGTTGGTGCCGGTTCGGCTGTCTTCCTTGGGGATGACGGGCGGCGGCTTCCACGTGGGCTTGGGGATGACGTCCGTGGCCTGATCCTCGTCCTCGTCGCCCTCCTCCTCTCCGTGCGCCTCCATGCCCTCGCCGCCCTCCGTCATCTCCTCCACCTCCTCCCCCTCCGCCTCCTCTTCGCCCTCCCGGAATTCCACCTCGGCCACCAGGTAGCTGCGACTGAGCCCCAGGATCTTGCCCCAGAAGCGGCAGGTGTGGATGGGCTGCTGCTCCACCAGCTGCTTCAGGGCCATGAAGACGCGGAAACTCTCATCGGAGCTCAGGCCCACGCCGGCCTGCTCGAAGTAGAAGGCCTTCTCCATTATGTTTGGCACCGCGGTCTCAGCCTGCAGCGGGGTAGGGGGCGGATGGCAGAGGGAACCAGGTTGAAGCCCTGCTCCCCATGCTGACTCTCCTAGAGTCCGGAGACTTAAACTACTCGGTAATCCAGTTGCTCAAGCAACCATTTCTGGCCACTGATGGAGGGGTATGTGTGCCAAGGAACTATGATGCTTACTTAAATTGTACCTGCGTGAGTACTCAGTTGCTCAGTTGTGTCTGACTCTTTTGAAACCCCCATGGACTGTAGCCCGCCAGGCTCCTCTGTCCATGGGATTCTCCAAGCAAAATACTGGAGTGGGGTTGACATTTCCTCCTCCAGGTGATCTCTCCAAGCCAGGGATCCAACCTGCATTTCCTGCACTGGCAGGCAGATTCTTTACCACTGAGCCACCTGGGAAGCCCTTAAATTGTATAGTTGATGTAAAAGATTTGGGGACAAATGTATTGCATTTTTTTTCTTAAAGTTGTATAGTGCATTTCCATTTTCTTTAAAGCTCCATTTGTGAGCTCAGTGTTATTAATAAAAGGAACAAGTACTGCATTTGCTTTCTGTGAACACTAGACTGGTTCCTTATTCACAAATATCAGAAGTCCCTCTCCACAGGGGGATTATACATTCCCACCCCCACCCCTGTGCATTAGGAGCGGTCATGTCACTTGCTCTGACCAC
>NW_011494885.1:2492303-2498660 GCF_000754665.1 Bison bison bison
ATAAGAACCCGTGTGGGGTTTGTTATGCCTTGTTTTTCCTGCTCTGCAACTGTGGGAGCCTGAGTCACGGCGGCATCTCCATCACCGTTCATCTCAAATGGCTGATGAGCCGAGCCTCCTAGCCCAGCCTGGATGGGTAGGAAGTGTGAGCGAGAAATAAACTGTGTGACGTTAAGCCGCTGTTTGTTATCTCAGCTTGACATGGCACACCCTGACTAATACTCTATAGGAGGAACACCATGATTTTGAAAGTGATTCTGGCAGTTTCCCGCAATCTAAAACACAGGGCAAAAGCTTCTTTGCCTAATCGACATTTACACCAGCAGCTCGGTGGGACAGAGTCAAAACTGAATCCCCAGACTCACTGTGCTGCCGGCTGGGAAGCTAAGTGAATGAGCAAAGGAAACCCTCTTTGGAGTGTGTGCCTGGCCCATGAGCCAGTGGCCATCACCCTCTTTCTGGGAATGTCTTCCACCCACTTGGCAATGGAGTGGCCTCACCAACCATGATCAGATTATGTCACCCTGCCCTCTGGTCACTGTTGATTGGAGCAAGTGAGGACAAAATGGCAGTTCAGGCTCTCCTTTCTGTCCCTCTGCAATTTGTAACTGGGTGGAGAGAAACTACAGCTGGTGCCCTCCAGCTTAGAAATGACTTCTGTGGGTTGGCTGGGTTTGAACCCGGGTTGGTCTGGCTCCAGAGGCCATAGTCTTAGCCCCTACTCTGTAACTCTTCTATTAACTGTGGAAGCTTCCTCTTTCTTTCTCCCAGTTTCCAGAAAGATCCTACCTATGACCTGAAGGAAAAGATTTCCTACTGGCAACTGGATGAAATTTAAAAAATTAGGAGCAGAGGGGAATCTCTGAATGCCAGCTTGGCCTAGGGTCCAGCTACATTCCTGCCCTTGGGTTTGTTGGGTTCAGTCCACCAAATCAGGACCATTCTCAACCCCCTTCTCCATTGCTTGCTTTCTCCAGACTGGAGAAGTGGAGAAGTTCCACAGTTACTTTCCCAGCCTCCCTTGCAGCCAGGGATGGTCATGTGACCCCATCTGGCCAATAAGATGCAAGCAGATATTTTCTGAGGGGCTCCTGATTGACTGACTGATTTACTGGACCATGCTGCCCAGCTTGTGGGATATTAGTTTCCCAACCAGGGATTGAACCAGCACCCTCAGCAGTGAAAGGGCCAAGTCCTAACCGCTAGACTGCTGGGGAATTCCCTTGCTTTCTGGATTTTTAAAAAAAGGGAGTCAGTGGGTGGGGGGGAGTTTATTGGTGGCCTAGTGCTTAGGACTCAACACTTTCACTGTTGTGGCCTGGGTTCAGTCCCTGGGCAGGGAATGAATATCCCACAAGCCGCATGGCTCAACCGAAAAAAAAAGGTGGGGGGCATACTGAGAAGAGCTCCCCACTCCCCTTTCAGGGCACTGGTGTGGAAATATGATGTCTGAGGCTGTAGTAGTCATTGTTCAAACATAAAGTGATAAACTCAAGGTACCAAGCGTCAACATGATGATAACCCAACAGAAGGGAGGGAAGCGCTGGGCCTCTCCATGATCTCATGGAAATGCTGCCCCAACTGTACCCACTCTCAGCCCAGTGAAGCAATGAAATGTTCTGCTGCACTGCTTGGGCCAAGTCCCTGCAGCCCAAAGTGAGCTTTACTGACTGCCTTGGTCAGAGATAGGGTTTACGCCCAAATTCTTATGATCCTGAAAGGTGCTTTCTTGGTTTGGATGGAGTAAGGGCAAGGGATGAGGGGGAGAGAGGGGGAGAAGATAGCCCTCAGTATCCCTTCTCTGGGGAGCCACCTTGCCAGCCACAGACTGCTTGCACCTGACTGTTGTGTGTGAGAAAAACTATCTTGTCTAAGCCACTCGTCTTCATTTCTGTGACATCTATTTCCTGTCTTAAAGTGAGCTCTGTTGACAAACAAGTACAAGAATAATACTAAAGTTTCTTTAAAACTATAAACGTGAGACTAGTGAGGAACTTTTCAAAACAGAGGTGCCGTGATGGGGAGCCAAATCTGCTATGCAGCGATTGTACACAACAGGCAGGAGAGTCCCAGAACAGAAACCATCTACAGAGCAAGGCACAAAGCAGGGACTCCAGAAACAGACTGGAGTCCACACGGGTGTAAGCGAAGGGTAGGGGTGGCATTTTCAAAGCGGGGAAAGGACAGTTTTCCCATAAATGCTGTTGGGGATCATAAAAGAAACAGAAATTCTTTCCATTTGAAAGAAATAGAAAATGAGAGGAATGAGAGCCCCTCATAGAGAAAAAATAAATACAAAGTGCTGAGTAACAAATTCGATTTTCTTCCTAGAATCATGCACAGGCCACAGATACCCGCACTAATTTTGCCCTTTTACAAACCTCATATTAAAAACTCCAGCTCCAAAAGCAATCATCAAAAATACGGCGACCAAAGAAACCCCGCCTCCAAGTTCTAAGGGGTGGGGCCTCTAGTGACTTGGCTTCGAAGAGGGCAGAGCCTCCCTCAGGATTATAGTTCAGGGGGCGGAGCCGAGGGTGGAGCCTCCAAAGGCACAGCGTTCTAAGGAGGCGGGGCCATCAGGGACTGGCGATAGATGGGGTGCGACCTGGAGGAGTCGGGGAGGAAGAGTGCAGTTCTAAGGCGATGCGGCCTCCTTAGAGACTTCGAGACTGCTGATCTAAAATTTAAAACCGTATTTTCAGGTAAAAACTGTTCGTGTCTAAGACTTGGATTCCCACCTGCGCTCTGCTCACCCAAGGGCTCATTCATTCCTTGGTCAGATGGTCGTTCCCGGTTCTCTCAGCATCTCACCCCATTGTGGCCAGAACCCAAGAATTTCAGAAGCATGAGACGTGAGCACAGACCAACAGCATCTGCAGAGATGGCCGAGATGATAGCCCAGGCTTTGGAGGACACAGCCCTGCTGAGAGAGTCAGTTCCTAGGCAGGTTGATAAGGAGTCTAGGGGTCCCCAAGGAGAGAGGGGTCTGGAATTCTCAAGGAGGAAGAAAGGACAAACTTTTTTTCTTTCTCCACATTCCTTAGGATTATATAACAATAATGTATCCTGCCTAAGGACAGTCTTTGGATTCAACCTTCTGTTATCTTAAAATGTTAATTATGGGAGTAGACCTGGTCTTTACATGGATGTATCTTGCCTGAGGACAGTGTTATCTTAAAATGTAAATTATGGGAGTAGGACTGATGAGGTCTTTACAACCTCCAGATATTCTTTGGATTATATAACTTCATTGTTAACACTAGCAAGCGGGTACCCTTTCTGCCCCCTTCTGATGCCTATGTCAGAAGCTTTCTCTATCTCCTTTATACTTTAATAAAACTTTATTACACAAAAGCTCTGAGCAATCAAGCCTCGTCTCTGGCCCCGGATTGAATTCTTCTCCTCCGGGGGCCAAGAATCCCGGTGTATTCGCGTGATTCAACAACAATCTTTCACTGCCTTCTTCGTCCCGGCTTTTCTAGTTTTGAGCCCTCTAAGTTCTCCCTCCATGAATAGAAATAATAAATGGCACTTGCCTTAAGGTTGCTTCAGGGATGAAATGAGCCTACACTCCTAAGCCTAGGAGATGTCAGAATTATCGTAAACAGAGAGTTCTCAACAAATGTTTCTTTATATTTCTTTCTTTTTGGCTGCATCACAGGGCTTGTGGGATCTTAGTTCCCTGACCAGGAAAGGAACTTGTGCCCCCTGCATTGGAAGAGTGAGGTCTTAACCACTGGACCACAAGGGAAAGTGAAAGTGAAGTCGCTCAGTCGTGTCTGACTCTTTGCGACCCCATGGATGTAGTCTATCAGGCTTCTCCGTCCATGGGATTTTCCAGGCAAGAGTGCCAGAGTGGATTGCCATTTCCTTCTCCAAGGGAAATCCACAAGGGAAGTCCCCCCAAAATGTTTCTTAAACCAGTGAAAGAACATTTCAGCCAAATTTTAAGCCATCGTCCAATGCTGTATCCAATGCAGGAGATACCATCCAATGCAGGAGACGCAGGTTCAGTCCAAGGGTTGGGAAGAGCCCTGGAGAAGGAAATGGCACTCCAGTACTCTTGCTGGGAAAATACCATGGACAGAGGGGCCCGGTGGGCTACAGTCCATAGGGTGACAAAGAGTCAGACACGACTGAGCGACTGAACACAATGCTGGAAAGAAAATCATGGAATTAAATATTCCGAGGATAGTAGAATGTTCATGAGTCGTGGGTGGAAGACTTGTTAGCAGGTCTCAATTTGCAAAAGAGGAAACTGAGTCCAGGGGATAGAAGACACCTTCAGTGTTGAAAAACTCCAGAAGGTAGCAGGTTTCACAGAAAATATCCACGAAGCAGTTATTTTGCAGAAAGGAGGAAACGATGGCAGGAGAAACCAGCCTCTACCTCCATGTGGCACTGGAGTCAGGTTTCTACAACTTTCCCTCTGCTTCAAACCTTCTGGTGGTGCCCCAGTGGCCTCGGGAGAAAGCCTAAACCCCTTAGCCTGGAGTTCAAGGCCCTCAGTGGCCGCCCCCGCCACTCCGGCTCTTTCTGCCACTCACGCCTCCCCACTGGCTCGCTCACCGTCTCCTCCTCCATCTCCTGCTCGCCCTCGCCACTGCCGCTCCGGCCGAACAACGCCTTCTGCCTCTCGGCCATCTCGTAAGTGGGCTGCATCTCCGGGTCGTCCCGAAGCGTATCCAACTTGGGGTGGAACCATTCCCACTGAGTGGTGCGGTTCAGCGACTCCAGGAGGAACAAGGGGTCCTCCGGCCTCTGGTTCAGGATCTTGGTCAGCAGGTTCGCCAGGTGCTCATACCTGCCTCAGGGAGAGGGGAGTAGGAGGTGGGGGACACTGATCACTCAGCTTGCTGAGCTCGCTGTTGTGTATGTGGCCCTGTCCCTGGCACTAGGGACACCATAGATAACAGAAAAGGTCCCTGCCCTGATGGACCTGACAGTCTGGCGATAGAGACAGATATTAACCAAATGGGCAAAATATACAAAAGTGTGTAATTATAGGGAGGTAAACAAAGCAGGGAATGGGGATTGGGAATGCTAGGGATAGGAAATGGTTTGCAGTTTTAAATAGGGAGGCCAGGGGGAGCCTCACTAAGGTGACCTTTAAGCTGAGATCTGAATGATCTTATTCACTGAGGGGGCGTACTGTGCAAATATTAGAAGGAAGAGTGTTGCGGTTGGAAGGAACAGCATACGCATAGGTCCTGAGACATTTCATGAGTCTAACATAATCTTGATATCAGAACTCAAGGAAAGTAGGAGAAAGGGAAAGTCCATGCCAGTCTCATTTAGAACTACATATGCTGAAATCCTAAGCGAGTGGTACCTGGCATTCTTAAAAGGATGTTGTTGTTGCTGTTTAGTTGCTCAGTCCTGTCCGAATCTTTGCAACCCTATGGAAAGCCTGTAGGGCGCCAGGCTCCTCTGTCTCCATGGGATTATCTAGTCAAGAATACTGTGGGATTATTCAAACAGTTCCGGAAGTCCTAGCTACAGCAATCAGAGAAGAAAAAGAAATAAAAATAATCCACATTGGAAAAGAAGAAGTAAAGATCTCCCTGTTTGCAGATGACATGATACTGTACATAGAAAACCCCAAAGATAGTATCAGAAAATTACTAGAGCTAATCAGTGAATTTAGCAAAGTTGCAGGATACAAAATCAATACACAGAAATCACTTGCATTCCTATATACTAACAATGAAAAATCAGAAAGAGAAATTAAGCAATCAATCCCATTCACCACTGCAACAAAAAGAATTAAATATCTAGGAATAAATTTGCCTAAGGAGACAAAAGAACTGAACACAGAAAATTATAAGACACTAATAAAGAAAGGCAATGCCAAAGATTGCTCAAACTACTGCACAATTGCACTCATCTCACACGCTAGTAAAGTAATGCTCAAAATTCTCCAAGCCAGGCTTCAACAATACGTGAACTGTGAACTTCCAGATGTTCAAGCTGGTTTTAGAAAAGGCAGAGGAACCAGAGATCAAATTGCCAACATCCGCTGGATCACTGAAAAAACAAGAGTGTTCCAGAAAAAACATCGATTTCTGCTTTATTGACTATGCCAAAGCCTTTGACTGTGTGGATCACAATAAACTGTGGAAAATTCTGAAAGAGATGGGAATACCAGACCACCTGACCTGCCTCTTGAGAAACCTGTATGCAGGTCAGGAAGCAACAGTTAGAACTGGACATGGAACAACAGACTGGTTCCAAATAGGAGAAGAAGTACCTCAAGGCTGTATATTGTCACCCTGCTTATTTAATTTCTACGCAGAGTACATCATGAGAAATGCTGGGCTGGAAGAAGCACAAGCTGGAATCAAGATTGCCAGG
>NW_011494885.1:2498760-2499097 GCF_000754665.1 Bison bison bison
AAAACAGACTTGTGGACACAGGCGAGGAAGGAGAGGGTGGGACAAATTCAGAGAGTAGCATTGAAACATATACATTATCATATGTAAAATTAGATAACTAGTGAAAATTTACTGTATGATGCAGAGAGCTCAAACCCAGTGTTCCCTGGTGGGATAGGGTGAGAGGTATGAGGAAGGTTCAAGAGGGATGGGACACACATATACCTATGGCCTGATTCATGCTGATATATGGCAGAAACCAACACAATATTGTAAAGCCATTATCCTCCAATTGCAGAGGAAGGTAAACTTCCAAACTCATTCTATGAGGCCACCATCACCCTAATACCAAAACCTG
>NW_011494885.1:2499197-2500351 GCF_000754665.1 Bison bison bison
TATGGTTTTTCCAGTGGTCATGTATGGATGTGAGAGTTGGACTATAAAGAAAGCTGAGCGCTGAAGAATTGATGCTTTTGAACTGAGGTGTTGGAGAAGACTCTTGAGAGTCCCTTGGACTGCAAGGAGATCCAACCAGTCCATACTAAAGGAAATCAGTCCTGAATATTCATTGGAAGGACTGATGTTGAAGCTGAAACTCCAATACTTTGGCTACCTGATGCAAAGAACTGACTCACTGGAAAAGACCCTGATGCTGGGAAAGATTGAGGTGGGAGGAGAAGGGGATAACAGAGGATGAGGTGGTTGGATGGCTTCACCGACACAATGGACATGAGTTTGAGTAAACCCTGGGAGTTGGTGATGGACAGGAGGCTTGGCATGCTGCAGCCCATGGGGTCACAAAGAGTCAGCATGACTGAGCGACTGAACTGAACTGAATGAAAGAAATCAAAAGGTGACATAAACAGAGGGGGAGATATTCCATGTTCCTGGGTAGGAAGAATCAATATTGTGAAAATGACTGTACTACCAAATGCAGTCTACAGATTCAATGCAATCCATGTCAAATTACCAAAGGCATTTTTCATAGAACTAGAACAAAAAATTTCACAATTCATATGGAAACACAAAGATCCCAAATAGCCAAAGCAGTCCTGAGAAAGAAGAATGGAGCTGGAGGAATCAACCTTCCTGACTTCAGATTATACTACAAAGCTACAGTCATAAAGACAGTATGGTACTGGCACAAAAACAGAACATAGACCAATCAAACAAGACAGAAAGTGCAGAAATAAACCCACGCACCGATGGGTACCTTATTTTTGACAAAGGAGGCAAGCACATACAATGGGGCAAAGACAGCCTCTTCAATAAATGGTGCTGGGAAAACTGGACAGCTGCATGTAAATGAATGAAATTAGAACACTTCCTAACACCATACACAAAGATAAACTCACAATGGATTCAAGACCTAAATGAACGACCAGAAACTATTAAACTCTTAGAGGAAAACATAGGCAGAACACTCAATGACATAAATCAAAGCAAGATCCTCTAGGACCCACCTCCTAGAGTAATGGAAATAAAACAAAAGTAAACAGATGGGACCTGATTAAACTTAAAAATTTTTGCACAGCAAAGGAAACTATAAG
>NW_011494885.1:2500451-2500864 GCF_000754665.1 Bison bison bison
ATCAAGATTGCCAGGAGAAATATCAATAACCTCAGATATGCAGATGACACCACCCTTATGGCAGAAAGTGAAGAGGAACTAAAAAGCCTCTTGATGAAAGTGAAAGAGGAGAGTGAAAAAATTGGCTTAAAGCTCAACATTCAGAAAACTAAGATCATGGCATCTGGTCCCATCACTTAATGGGAAATAGATGGAGAAACAGTAGAAACAGTGACAGACTATTTTGGGGGGCTCCAAAAACACTGCAGATGGTGACTGCAGGCATGAAATTAAGACACTTACTCCTTGAAAGAAAAGTTATGACCAACCTAGACAGCATATTCAAAAGCAGAGACATTACTTTGTCAACAAAGGTCCGTCTAGTCAAGGCTATGGTTTTTCCAGTGGTCATGTATGGATGTGAGAGTTGGACT
>NW_011494885.1:2500964-2511189 GCF_000754665.1 Bison bison bison
AAACTCTTAGAGGAAAACATAGGCAGAACACTCAATGACATAAATCAAAGCAAGATCCTCTAGGACCCACCTCCTAGAGTAATGGAAATAAAAACAAAAGTAAACAGATGGGACCTGATTAAACTTAAAAATTTTTGCACAGCAAAGGAAACTATAAGCAAGGTGAAAAGACAACCCTCAGAATGGGAGAAAATAATAGCAAATGAAACAACTGACAAAGGATTAATTTCCAAAATATACAAGCAGTTCATACAACTCAATGCCAGAAAAAGAAACAGCCCAATTAAAAAGTGGGGGAAAGACTTAGACATTTCTCCAAAGAAGACATACAGATGGCTAACAAACACATGAAAATATGCTCAGTATTGCTCATTATTAGAGAAATGCAAATCAAAACTACAATGAGATATCATCTCACACTGGTCAGAATGGCCATCAACAAAAAGCCTACAAACAAATGCTGGAGCAGATGTGGAGAAAAGGGAACGCTCTTGCACTGTTGGTGGGAATGTAAATTGATATAGCCACTAAGATGGTATGGAGATTCCTTGAAAAAAAACTAGGGATAAAACCCCATATGACCCAGCAATCCCACTTCTAGGCATATACCCTTAGAAAACTAAAATTAAAAAAGACACATGTATCCCATTGTTCATTGCTGCACTATTTACAATAGCTAGAACATGGAAGCAACCTAGCTTTCTATTGACAGATGAATGGATAAAGAAATTGTGGTACATATACATAATGGAATATTACTCAGCCATTAAAAATGAATGCATTTGAGTCCGTTCTGATGAGGTGGATGAACCTAGAATCTATTATACAGAGTGAAGTGAGTCAGAAAGAAAAAGTTAAATATCATATTCTAATGTGTATATACAGAATCTAGAAAAATGGTACTGAAGAATTTATTCATAGGACAGCAGTGGAGAAGCAGACACAGAGAAGAGGCTTATGGATATGGGGAGAGGGGAGGAGCAGGTGAGATGTATGGAAAAAGTAACATGGAAACTTACATTACCACATGTGAAATAGATAGCCAATGGGAATTTGCTATATGGCTCAGAAAACTCAAACAGGGGCTCTGTATCAATCTAGAGGGGTGGGATGGGGTGGGAGATGGGAGGGAGCTTCAAAAGGGAAGGGATATATGTACACCTATGGCTGATTCATGTTCAGGTTTGACAGAAAACAACAAAATTCTGTAAAGCAATTATCCTTCAATAAAAAATAAATTAAAAAAGAATACTGTGGGTTGCCATTTCCTACTCCAGGGGATCTTCCCAACCCAGGGATGCAACCTGCATCTCCTACATTGGCAGGCAGATTCTTTACTATTGAGCCACCATGGAAGCCCCTAAAGGGTGGCACACCATGATTAAATAGGGCTAACAAGAATGCTAGACTGGACCTATATTAGAAAAATACAGAAAAAAATTAATTAATCACATTAACATGTTAAAAGAGATTATGGGAGATCACCTCAATAGGTGCAGAGAAAGAAACTAACATTCAGTATCCACAAATGATGTTTAAAAACCTAGGATACTAGGAATAGAATAATATTCTATAATCTCATAAAGAGGAGACATGTGTAAGCTGCAGCCCACACCAAATGTAATGGTGAAAGACTGAATAATTCTATGAGATTGGAAAGGTAGAAGCCTTCTTTTACCATTTCTATAAAATGCACTGGAGATCCCAGCCAATGAAATATGACATGAAAAAGAAAATGTAAAATTTTAGAAAGGAAGAAGCAAAACTACCATGGTTTGCAGATGACATGATTGAGAATGGAGTGTAAAGACCTTGAGCTGAGGGTGTGCCTGGCATGTTGGAGGAATATTGAGGTCATTGTGGCTGGAGCAGAGTGAGGAAGATGGGTTGAGATAGGAAAAGGAGGCTGGAGAGTTAACAGTACCAGCATGACTTCCATTCACCTGAGTCAGGCACTATGCTGGGCCCTTGAAAGCAATGTTGAATTCTCACCACAGACACCTGAGAGAAAATTATGATCCTCACTTTCCGGATGAGGAAACTGAAGCTTAGAAAAGTTGAGGTCATGAGGTCACCCAGGGGTAGCACAGCCAGGATTGAAAACCAAGTTGGCTTAATTTCTGAGCCACCTGGTGGCTCAGACGGTAAAGAGTCTGTCTGCAATGCAGGAGACCCAAGTTCAATCCCTGGGTTGGGAAGATCCCCTGGAGAAGGAAATGGCAACCCACTCCAGTATTCTTGCCTGGAAAATCCCATGGACAGAGGAGCCTGGAGGGTGGCTACAGTTCATTGAGTCACAAACAGTCAGACATGACTGAGCAACTCCACTTTCACTTTCACTTTGCCTAATTTCAAATCATGTATGTCTAAGCCTCTTCAGTGTGCAACCATTTGGCAGCAGTGCTGGGTGTGGTTGAGAGCCATCATTGACTTGGGAAGGGCAAGAAGGAGAGAGAGCTTTTCAACAGGGGACTTGAGGGAACTCACTGGAGCTCACTCTAACCTACTGGTTAGAATTCAGGCTTTCATTGCTATGGCCCAGGCTCAATCCCCAGTCAGGGGACTGATATTCTGCAAGCCATGCGGCATGACCAAAAAAAAAGAAAGAGAAAAGACCCATTAAGGGACCTTGAAACTCCCAAGGGCTGGGTGCTGTTGGGGCAGAGCTGTGGGTTATTTATTTATTTTGAGGTTAATTTTGACTAGATTCTAGGATCTGAGGTAGGAGCTGACTAGAGATGACATTTGGAGAGGGAGGAGGGGTTGAATTACATAGGACCTTGAAGGCTGTTCTGAGAAGTAGGAACCTTCTTCTGAAGGCACTGGTGAGCCATGGCAGGCTCTGAGCATGGGAGGAATGGGGGTCAGCTTTGTGCTTGAGCAAGACCTGCTACTCCTCCCAACTCTTTTCTCATTCTCCTGCTTCCTCCCTTGGTTCCAGTTACACCAGCCTCCTTGCTGTTCCTCAAACACAGCAAGCTCCCAAGCCTTTAAGCTCACTGTGGCCTCAGTTCAGTTCAGTTCAGTTCAGTTGCTCAGTCGTGTCCGACTCTTTGTGACCCCATGAATCGCAGCACGCCAGGCCTCCCTGTCCATCACCAACTCCCGGAGTTTACTCTGTGTCCTATGTCTGGACAATTCTTCCTCCAGTTTACCCACATGGTGCTCTCTCTCTCACCTCTTTCAGGTTCCTGATCAAATGTAACTTCCTCAGAGAGGCCTTCCCTGACCTCGTATGATTTAACATCCACTCCCATCCCCCTTACTCTGCTCTATCGCTCACCTTAGCTGTTATCACCTTATACTTATTGTCCATTCCCCCACTAGAGTGTAAGCTTCATGAGGCTGTGATGGGGGCCTATGACTGCATCTATATGGCCTTGGCAAATGCCTTTCTCAGGCAGGAAATGTTAGTGGATAACAGGGCCTCAGGAGCCAAATCACTTGTGCTGAAATCCTGGATTTACCATAGCTAAGCTGTGTTATTTTGCACGTGGGACCTAATTCCTCTGTGTCTGTTTCCCTCCCTGGGTTAGGCAGTAACTAACTAAGTACTGGCTTAGACAGTAAAGAATTCACCTGCGATGCGGGAGACCTGGGTTCAGTCCCTGGATTGGGAAGATCCCCTGGAGAAGGGAATGGCTAGCTACTCCAATATTCTTGCCTAGAGAATTCCATAGACAGAGGAGCCTGGCAGGCTACAATCCATGGGGTCGTAAAGCCTCCAATTGGACTGAGCGACTTTCACTTTTCTTTCAAAATTGGAACAGATGTGCTAAGCTCAGCCATGAGAACCAGCTGTTAACCTGTGAATTGCTGGCACAGTCTGGTTAAGTAAATGCTAGCTAGTGTTGCTATTTATTCCCTAACTCTCAGTCTGAGTTAGATGCCCCCAGAGTGGTCGCTGGTTCTCAGTGAAGAGCAATCTCGTCTAGACAAGGAGGTGGGGCCTTGGCTGAGGTCTCTCCCTGCCTGGGTCCCTCCCTCGCCCCACTTCCAGGGCCCTCTCTCACAGGCTGAGGTCGCTGTTGACGCTGGTCTGCAGCAGGTAGGCCTTGGCGTTCTGCACGGCCAGCTCGCGAGGTTCTGGCTCGGGCAACTCCATATTGAAGGACATGAAACCCAGCTCAGAGGGCGAGAACTGAAGAGTGGGGTCATCCCTCATGTAGGGCCCATGCTGGGTACCCTGGCTGAATGGCAGGTCTTCTCTCTGGTACATGGTGAACTGGCCCGGGAGGTCTGCCGGCGGCCCCTGGTAGGCAGACTCCAGTTGCTGGAATAGGTTGCCTTCACCCTGCTGTAGCTGGGGCAGCATTAGGCTGGCGTTGTGGCTGGCCTGGAGCCTGCCCTCGCTCAGGTAAGCTTGGGGCTGCACCTCTGCGGAAAAGCCTGGGTTCACATAAGGGTCCTCGGCCTGGAAAACCAGGTTCTCGTTTGGGGTCAGGCTGGCCCTCTGTGGCCAGCCACGGAGGTTGCTCTGATTCGACAGCACCTCCTGACTGCCGCGCAGGATCTGGGGGTCAAGCGGTATCTGCTGCAGCTCCTCGGGGACCAGGGGCCTGGTGCGTTCCCGACTGCGCCGCCGCTCGGAGACCTGTGAGTTTCTACTGCTGGAGGTCGGCTGAGAAGGGGGCTCGGGGTCCGGTGGAGGGTCCCCCATAGTTCAAAGGGATCGCAGACTTCCAGGAAGAAGGCTTGCAGATAGGCAGGCCAGATCAGTCGCCCGTTTTGTGTGCACCCAGCAGCCGCTGGGCTAGCTGCGCCGGTTGCTAGGGACGGAGGGGGCGGGCCGTTACCAGGACAGGGCACGCGGGGATGCGCGACCAAGAAGCGGCTTTTCGCGCAGGCGCAGCCCCATGCCAGAGGGGCTTGCAGTCTTCTCCGGCGGGTTGGAGGGCCTCCTGGGCACGCCCACCAGCCTCTGCACAATCCCACAGCTGACACGGAGGCAGGCATCAAGATGACACGCATACCCCAGACCGGCGATCTTTTTTACTTTTTTAATTTTTAAAGGCAAAGCACCGTCGGCCAAGCCCCTCCCCGGCCTCCCTGAGCTCCCAGTCCCACTCCCCGGCCCCCCAACAAGCTCCGTCAGCGATTCCCCTTGGTCTCCGGTTCGCCCACTTCCTCAGTGGCGGGGCTGGGAGTCTGCACTGTGTCTTCTCCAGCAGCTGTGAGGGGCTGGGGGCTCCGCTCCTCCTTTGAAAGCAATCCACCTGCTGCAGTTTCCTGGTGACAGAAGCGGGGGCAGGTCAAAGACAGCGTGGTCGCACCTCCAGTACTTCTTCAGGCCCTACCCTTCCCGCCCCCTCCCCGCCTTGGACACTAGGCACACACACTTAACCCCGGCCCCTGGTTTCTCTCGTCCTCTGTTGCTCTGGGGCGGTCATCCCTACCTTAGGTAGGGGTCCCTCAAGACTAGAGTCCAGCAGTGCGGCCTCAGTCAGCCCCGAGTCATCGTCCATGCTGATGAAGATGGCCGGGGTCTCACACTCAGGCCCCTCCTCCCGGAAATCAATGGCTTCCTCTGGCTGGGGGGGGCCTGGCCGCGCCGAGGAAGAGGACGAGGACGAGGAGGGGCCTCCCAGTCCCCCAGGCTTCAGCTTCTGTTCTTCCTCCAGTTGCCGCTTTAAGGCCTTCTCCTGGGCCAGCCGCAGGCCGATGAGATCTTGAGGGGGTCGGGGGGCCGGAGGTGGTGCCAGGGCCAGAGGCTCTAAGTCATCCTGGAGGTGCGGGGTGACACACAAAACCTCAGGGACGGCTGGGACCCAAGACCCAGGCTGCTCTGAAGGGGATGGTGGGGGAAAAGATGGAAACCACCCTGAGGCAGACAGCAAAGAGGGCTGGTGTGGGTAGGAGGAGGGGCGCAGGGCACTTCTGGCTTGGGGAGGGGGCTGCAGACCCTCACCTCTTCCAGGGGCCCGGCAGGTGCTTCCTTAGTCTCTGGCTCCTGCTTGCCGCTGGCCTCCAGGATGGCCATGATGGAGTTGGGGATGTGCGCTTGCTAGGGGAAAAGCAGATGGGGGCGCTGTGGAGACCTCCGATCCGGACACAACCCCCTCCCCCAAGTCCCACTCAGACCCTAGGTGTCCTTGACTCTCCAGACCCCAGGACCTTCGTGACACTGCCAGGGTGCCCCTGCCCGCACCCCCGCCTCAGTCCCCCAGGGCTGGACCCATGGGGCCACCCACCCCACACCCGGGGGTACCTGGTGGGGGGTGAAGGAGCGGACGTGGGCCAGCAGGGGCTCCCGGAGCTCTGGGCACTTGTCAAAGACGGCCCCCAGCTGCTGGGGTGGGAGCTGCAGGATGACCTGGAAGCTCTGAGGCTTGGTGCGCTGACAGCACTTGATGAAGCCCTCCCACACCTTGGGATACTTCCACACCTGGACCAGGCAGGGAGGGAGCAGTCGTGAGGGGGCCTGCAGGCAGCCAGCCGCACCAGAAGTTGGGACAAAGACCTTAGCAAGAAGGCCATGCCTCGCTGCATTCTCACCGCCACCTCTAGAGGGCGACGTTAGCCCTGCTAAAGCTAGGAGGCCCAGGGAGGTGCGGGACTCGTCCAGGGTCACACAGGTACCAAGGGCAGAACCAACCCCCAGATCTGCCTGCATCTGCACTTAACCTCTAAGCCAGATGTTGCAAAGTGGCAACCTGTGGTCTGAATCCAGTCTGAAGGCTTGTGGATAGAGGGTTTTTTTTGTTGAAGTTTCATAAAACATTTCTAGCTTCTCTTGAAAACTGGTGCCATCTTTCAGCTCAAGATGCCTCTTGTCTGACTGAGTGCCAAATGATGGGGGGCAAGGGGCAGCTCTGGTGGCTCAAATGGTAAAGAATCTGCCTGCAGTGTGGGAGACCCAGGTTTGATCCCTGGGTCAGGAAGATCCCTTGGAAAAGGGAATGGCTACCCCCTCCAGTATTCTTGCCTGGGAAATCCCATGGAGAGAGGAGCCTGGTGGGCTACAGTCTAAGCAGCTGCAAAGAGCTGCACACAATTAAGTGACGAACACTTTGACGGGGCAGCCACACCTCCTGGACGTGCACCTCTCGAAGTCTGCTCCTACCACCCAGCAGCCTCACTCGCCACCCTGCCGCCCTGCTGCTGTCTGACACAGTGACCCCTAGAGGGCTGTATTGTCTCAGCAGTCTGCCAGTCATAGAGCAGGTCTCTGCACGAGGGCTCCCTTGGGACACTGGCCAAACCGGCTGGAAAAGCCTGCAGTTCTGCCTGAAGTCTGTTGGCAGCACATCCTGCGGCAGTCCCCTGCCTGGGAGACCAGGGTGGTCGGGGCGGGTTACCTGCTTCATGATGAGCCGGGACAGGATGTTCATGACGAAGCCCCCCAGGCGGGGGTACATAGTCAAGGACTGGATGACGGTCCTCATGAGCAGCATGGGCAGGGGGCTCTGCTCCATCAGTTGCTGCATCACCACGGCCAGCACCTCCGACGTGTACACGTTCCGCTCCGCAAAGCACAGGTTGGTGGCTGTGAGGAGGCGGAGAGGGGACCTGTCCCCTTTGCCCAGCAGCCCCTGGGAAGTGGGAGCCCCACATCCCTTAGAAAGCCTCAGCCCTGTGATCTGCCTGCATGAGGTGAGATCCAGCCCCAACTCCCTGAAGCTCCAGGCAAGACAGATTCCCTCCCACCCAGAAGTGGACACTGTGGTCTGATCCTTGGAAAGCCTGGGAGCTGGGGTAAGGGAGAGGACACGTCCATCTCCTGGAAGCCCCACTGGGCCGTGGGAAGACATTGGTCCTTTCTCTTGGAGAACAACGTCCAGAAAGGGTGAGGGGAGAAAGATATGTTGCCTACCCCTGGGGACCCACTGTGGCTGGACTGGGATGGCGTGGCACCTCCACCGCTACTGGAAGGAAGCAGCTGTGGCTTCCATAAGCAGTCCCTCAGGGGACACATGTCCCCTCAGGGGACATGCTGCTCATGGTCTCCACGAGCAGACTGGTCAAGAGACTGCCTGCTCTCAACCCAGTGCACGAGGCTCGTGCTGGTGCTCGGGCGCTACCAGGCCTGGGGGGATATGGAGGTCATAGTTCACAGAGTCATGAAGGAGGGGCAAGAGGAGGAAGTCTGGGCGTAAGATGAGCACCAGGAAGGGCCTGAGGGGGGCTGGTGCAGCAAAAGCACCCACAAGGACAGGCCCCTCAGGAGCACGCTGTGGGACTCCAAATCAGTGAGATCAGTGGTGCTCGGATCCACTGTTAGTGGGGAGACTCTGGGAATTGCCTCTGAACCCCTTCTGCCCCAAACACCACTTGCCAGGTGAGTCTGTCAACCAGGAAGTCTTTATTGAGCTAGAAGAGAGGCCCCCCAATCCTTGAGAGGCTAATGGAGAACAGAGGTAGATGCCTATAAAGAATGGGGGCTGGGGAGCTCCTGTAAGGAAGAGAGGGAGGCTGGAGGCATTGCAGACAGACAGGCAGGGAGGAGGCTGGAGGCGGGGTAGGGAGGGCACCTAGGCTGCAGGGAGCGCAGAAGGTGAACACAGTGCAAGAGGACCCGCCCGAAACAGAGGCTGTTCCTCCTCCTCCCATCTAGGTAGCTGTTGGCTTCTGCCTGCTCTGCCAGAAAGCCTCCAAAATCAGCCTTCTTCCCTCTCCTCTCCTTCAGCTCCACCCCAGCCTCCTCCTGGGCCTCCCACCCACCCTCTAATCCACCCTCCATACAGCAGCCTGAGAGGGTGTCTGAACTTGAACTCGGGTCTATGAGAGACCAGCTGTGGGCAGGGCCTACACCATTACAGCCCGACTCCATCCCCCACCACCATCCTCGACCAGATCCAGCTGGGTCTGCTCTGCAGTTCCAGAACCAGGCCTTGCTAGCAGGGATCATCTCTCCTGCTTCCTCACCCCTGTTCATCCTGCGGTCTCAGCTCAGGTGTCCCCTCCTCCAGGAAGCCTTTCCTAACATCCCACCCAAGGGAGAGTCGGGGGCCCCTTTGGGCCCCCTGCCCCAGTCTTGCTCACTCTGGACTGTTACTGGAGGGATGGACTGTGAGCCCGGGGAGGGCAGGGCCAGGACAGTCCCCATCCCTGCCATGTCCTCAGCAGGGCCCAGCACAGGGCTGAGCAGAGGTGTGTAGTGAGTCTTAATCGCTGGGCCAGTCCACTGGACAGGTCTGGCTATAGAAAAACTCATCAGAGAGGGTGGTTTAAGGGAAGTGAATGCCAGTGATGACTGCTTATACTGACAGACAGTGGGGAGTCCAATGGGGCACAAAACAGGACCTGGAGCTAACAGGCAGGCAGGGTTACTGGTGCAATGGAGAAAAGCACGAGTGGAGCGGAGAAGCGTGCTCTGGGATGAACAGCCAGTAGGGAGACCAGCTGAAGGGCTGCTGAGAGCGCAGCAATACAGAGGCTCCGCGTGGGCGTGGGTTTAGGGAGAAACCACTCGGGGCGTCGCCAACATCTCCAGGGCCTGGCTGCTGGCTGCACGGGTGACCTGTGGTCAAGCCCTTTCCCCCTGGGCCCCAGCTCCCTTGTGTGAGATCAAGGACCAAACCCGGGGTCTGTGAACGGGCATCACTGGAGCGGTGGGCGGGGCCCGACGGTTACAGCCTGACCTCCTTTCTTGACCAGACCCCTGCCCCCAAACCACCAGATCCAGCCAGGGGCCGCTCTACAGTTCCAGAATCAGGCCATGCTAGCACAATCTGAGTCCCCTCAAATGGTACACAAGGTCACGTGTGGGTACGGTCCTTGGGAATGGGCTCATAACTTCCAGAGGTCACCTAAGGGGCCAGGGCGTGTAAGACGACCACTCCTGAGCCTCAGCTTTGAGACACTCCACCGCGTGCACTAGAGGCCTGAGTTCCCTCTCAGTTGTAGTGTGTGTTTAGTATTTTCAGAAGCTCCTCTCTTGACCTAAAGGTTTCTGAGAGAATCTGCTGAGGAAGACTAGGAAATATGTCACTGAAGCTACTTCAGGCAGGACAAGACACTAGCAAGGAGGGAAAACCCCCCTCCCTGCTTTTAAAGGAGAGAGGAGGAAGCAAGACCAGCTGTCTTCTGAGAAGAGCAGGGAACAGTAAGGGCTCCTGCCTCCGTGGGAAAGCGTGGTTTCTGGACCAGCAGCCATGGAGGACGTGGAGGGGAGCATGGAGGGAGGGGAGGGGAGCGGAGGGAGGGAAGGGCGCGCCGAGGGAGGGAGGGGAGCGTCCCCCTGGGACCCAGGAGGCCATCTGCAGGCAGAACCGGTTTCGGGCTC
>NW_011494885.1:2511289-2527259 GCF_000754665.1 Bison bison bison
TCGGGCTCGGGTCTCCCAACTTCCGATTCTGTTTTGTCCACTACACCACTTAGCTTCTGGGTGGCCCTGAGCAAGTTACTTAACCTCTCTGGAACCTCCACTCCGACTACAAAACGGAAGTCAGCATACTTACCAGGAACAGAGTGGTGTGGCTGGGCGGGTGGGCCTCTGAGGCGCTTGGGAAAGCGCAGCCCAGACTAAGTGCTAGGTGAACAGACAGGCTGTCATTAGGGAACTGCTCACTGTGGGGGGCCGGCCAGGTTGTCACCTACTGCCTCGGGCCGCTCTCCAGGCTCAGCTCTCCTGTTGGTCACTCCTCAGGCCCCTGGGGGCTGGGGAGGAGGGCTCCCCACCCTTCCTGAGGAACGCTCTGTGCTGGTGTACAGGGGGTGCATCAGTTCCTTAGATGGGGCAGGGGAGGAAGGAAGGAGAGGAGGAGAGGAGGAGGGATGGAAAGGAGCGAGGCTGGCGTCCGGAGCTCTTAGACGGGGCTGCGGTGGGCACAGTCTCCGACTTGGCTGATTCCACAGGGGGCCGACTCCAGTCCAAGGTTCTTCCCCGGGTCCACAATGGCCAGGCCACTGAAGAGGGGGTCGGGGCGGGGCGGGGGGTGTGCCTCACCTTTGATGATGGACTTCATGTCACACTTTGCCGAGTCAATGTTGTGTAAGGCGATGAGCAGCTCTCCAGGGTTCAGGGGGGACAGGGCTGAGTTCCCTTCACCTGCAGCATGGGGAACGGGGGGAGGAGGAGGAGACAGTATGGAGGCCTGAGAGACAGGTCCAAGCCCCCCTAGACTGGGGGAGCGGCAGAGAAAGACAAGGCGCCCTCTGGGATTAGGGGTAGAGAGGGCTGGAGTGGCAGGAGGAGAGACTGAGAGCACCAGGAGGTGCCCCAGTGAGGCCGCGGCTGGTGACCATTCCAACCAGAGGCCTTCAGGCCTGCACTGGGCCCCCAGCACCTCGCCTGTGACTCAACCACTCTCCCGTCCCGGCCCAGGCTGTGCACCCACAAGGGCAGGGAGTGGACGAGCTCATCCCAGGTCCCCAGCACAGCAGAGAGGCACAGGGGCGCCTGCTAGAAGGGACAAGAGGGGGCCAGGCAACAGACCTGCACACAGCGCTCGGGCTGAACGCCACAGGGCACGAGGCTGGGGGAGACGGCACTCTTCTGGTGGGGTGTCGAGGGTCCCAGACACTCGCGCGCGTGTTTTGAGTCGCCAAGTCATGTGCGGAACAGAGAGCTTCCACCCTCCCTAGCTCCAGCCCCTGGGGTGAGGGCTGAGGAATCTACCCTATGCCATCTGGTAGTCTGTCTAGGTTGAAAGTTTTCTTTCTTTTGGACCAGGGCGAGTCCAAACTCGAACAAAAGGCCCCTCACCCACAGCCAGAGGGGTTCAGGCAAGACCTGAGGTAGGGCAGGGATGGGGCCCGTGTTTGAGGTCCTGGAAGGGAAAATGCTTATAGAGAGTCAGCCCTCAGTCCCACAGTTTTGTCCCCAATGTGGATGAAACCATCACCCAAGTATCATGGGAGGGTGGCCCAGGAGCTTTGGGACAGATGTCGAGATGTCACCAAGCCTGAATGGCAGCCTCAGAGAGCAAGATGAACACCCCCCACCAAAAGGTGGTGGCATCCCTCCCCCAGCTCTCACCTCTGGGACCTCTTCCTCCTTCCTGCACCTGAGGTGGGGTCTCCTGGGGGAGCTGTTGGGGAGGGAAACGAGGGCCAGGGTTGAGCTGGCCCCTGGTGGGGAGGCGAGCACATCACCTACCGTGCTGGGTGCCCAGCAGGCGATTGAAGACCTCTTTCACCACGATGGGGTTAAGCTTGATGAGCTTTGGCAGGGCCTGGATCACTTCCTTCTACAAGGGCAAGGCAGAGGAGGGCAGGTCAGATGCATCCCCTGCCCACTCCAGAGAAGCCTGCCCACTGCTCACCCTGGGGCGGTGAGGGGCAAGCTCTGGCCTCACCTAGCCCCCCAGTGCCTTCCCTCTCTCCTCTCTTTGGTCCCTCAAGGTTTAGCTTTCCCAGCTCACTGGTCTAACCCAGCCCCAGCCTCATCACCCCCAGGTGAGCCCCTGGGCCGGCTTGATGGCTCCTCCTACAAGAGAAGATGGAGGTTCACGCGAGGTCCCATAGCCTGGGAGGAACAAGACCAGGGCAGGGGAAGCACACGCTCAAGGGGAGGTGTCCCCTGCCCTGCTTCTGTGGCTCCACTCTGTTCTCAGGAGGATCGTGTGTACAGGGTGGGGCGGGAGGGGAGGAGGGCGCGTGGTGGTGGATAACTGGGATATTCACTCACAACAGGAAGAAGCTGAGGCTCAGAGAGGGGCGGGGCTTGCCAAATTGAGACTGACCCAGACAAGACCCAGACTGTGCTCACAGCATCTGATGAGGGTGCCCGGGAGCCTCCCTCCTCCCCGCCCTGCCAGGCATGTCCCCATGGGTGGGGGCATCCAGGTGTGCAGCTCCGTACCTTCTCCAGCCCATTGAGCACTGGGATGAGGAAGCGGACGTCTGGCAGTCGCTTGTGGTAGAGATCCCTGACCCGCTTTACCAGCTCTGGGGACGGGGGCACTGCAGGCGGAGGAATAAGCAGGAGGCTCAGGGGCTTGGGGTGGTGGGGTGGACATTGAGGAGGAGAAACGAATGGTGGTGGGTGTGTGGCAGGGGCGGGGAGGGACTGCTCCACTTCAGAGCAGAAATCCCTGGCCCTCGGTTTCTCAAATGCATTTTAGCAGTGCACCCTTGCGCACGGAGAAATTGAGGCCCAAGGATGGGGAGAGACTCACAAGAGGGCCAAGCGTCTCGGGACCCAGTGGCTCTGATCCCCAGGTCCTGAGAAGGCAAATGGGGAGGGCCTGGACAGGAGAGAAGGAAGAAAGATGGGGTCCCGGGAGGCACCTTTGTCCGTGAGGCTGTGCAGACAACGTGTGACCAGTGTCTCCGCCCCCTTGGGACAGTTCTCCACCAGCAGGAGCAGCTCTGGCGAGTTCATGCCCATCCCCCGGATCTACAGGCGAGAGATGAGAGAGGAGACGTTGGGCAGTGTGAGGGGATGCAGGCCCAGGGGCAGAGCTGGGGAGGCATCAGAGACCAGGCAGCTGGCGGGACACTGGGACTCTGGAGGAGGAACTGGCAAGAGAGGGCGGATCTCAAATATTCTCATCGTTAGAAGAAAAGCAATAATTCTTTGAGGTAATGGATGTTAATTAAACTTATGATCATAATCATTTCACAATATATACATGTATCAAATCACTATCTTGTAGACCTTAAGCTAAGATAATGTTGTGATCAGTGGTATCTCAATAAAGCAGAGAGAGAAAAGAATGGGTGTCAGGCTTCAGAGAAGTGGGGGAAATCTGGGGAAGGTGGGCAGGGCTGCCAGAAGTGTCCAGGTCTCTTCTACCCGACCTCATACACACACAGGCTCCTGCAGCGCCTTCCTGCACTCTTATCATGCTGCCCTCCCACCAGGCAGGCCAGGCCTGGCCTCTGGGACTCAACCTGACCTTTGATGCCCAAGCTATTCTTCAATTCCTTGGTGAAGACTTTTTTTGCTTTTGCAGGCACAAGTGACCCCTGCCCACCTCCCTGTGACCACCCAGGTGCCAGCTTTGCTGCTGGCTCAGATCAGGGCTCAACCTGTTGCTGCGTCTGCAGCCTCCCCCTATCCCCTCCACGGGCACCGAACACAGGGAGCGGAGGAGGGCCAGGCATCAAGGGCTCGTCCCTTCCTCTGCCCAACTGCAAGTGGAGCTGACAGTCATTGCCCTCAAGGAGCTCACAGTCCCTTGGGCTCACCGTGACAATGAGGAGAAGAATCTGCTTCCTCCTCACAACCAGATCACTACCCCCACGTTACAGGTAAGGACCCCATTGACTCTGGGAGGCAGGTATGTGGGAATTAACCTGCCACATTTTCTCCTTTGGTTTATGGTGGAATTCTCAGTAATAAAATGTCAGGAACAGAGATAGAGAAGAGCAGTTTCAAATCTGGCGACAGAAGGGAAGAACAGACATTCTGAATTTCACAGGCCAGCCTGTAACTGCATTGCTTCTCTTGTGTGTGACCCTGTGGCTCCAGAGAGGAGCAGGAGGGACTCGGGCCACGACAAGTAAAGATTCCTGTCAGCAAGGCAGGGGAGGGACGGCTCATACATGACAACAGGGATACAGGTATTCACAGGCAAGAGGTCACAGAATCAATCACTCTAACAAGCTTGCTGGTCTGAATTATTTGCTTGGTTTTAACTGAAGGGTGCAAGGTCACGCAGTGAGAAGGGGAGAGATGGAATGTGAACTGAGGTCTGTCCGACTGGAAGCTCTTAACTACAGGGCTACCCTGCTGTCTTCTCAGGAGTGGATGGAAGTGGGGGGTCGGGGGGTGATGACCCATAGCCTCAGCACTCAGCAGGGGAAGGACATCCAGGGGAGGGGCAGGTGCGGGGCTGGAGTTGGTATTCGGGCCAGGGGCCTCACCGGCTGCTCGATGACCCTCAGCACTGTCCTCTTGATGTCAGCGATGGCCTCCGTGTACACGGCCGCCAGCTCGTGGATCAGCTTGTGGTTCTGAGGTAGGAGAGCCAGGTAGAGGTACAGGCACTGCTTCACCGTCTCCTCGGTCCAGGGTGCGGCCACCTCTAAGAGGGCAGGGGTGCAGGGGGTGAAGATCAGATGGACCCCACTCCCCCTCGCCCCTGCCCAGCACCTGGCTCTTCTTGGGGGGCAGTAGGCACAGAAGGGACTGGGAGCTGGGCCTGGGAAGCAAACTGTCCCAGGGAAGGAAGCCAGTCCTTTGGGAAATGAGGTGCAACCAGACCTGCTCCCCTTCTAGAAGTCTCTGCCCTACATTCCCATCTGGTCTCCTCTGACCACCAACCCAGACGGATCTTCCCAAGAGCACATCTGGCCCTGCCCCTCCCCTCCTCAGCGCTCTCACCACCATCCGGGACCCTCAGGGGACGCCTGGCCTTGCTCTCCCTGACAGCTCCTGTTCAGGGCTGCCCTGCCTCTGGGGGTGTGTGCTGGGCTCACAGCCTCCTTCTGACGGTCCCTTGGGGCCCCCACTTTGGAGCCTGTGCACGTGCTACTCTGTTGCCTGGAACCCGGCGCCCAACTCTTTTTTATTTTTAACCTCACTGTGTGGCAGGATCTTAGTTCTCCAACTAGGGATCGAACCTGTGATCCCTGCATTAGCAGCATGCGGTCATAACTACTAGACCACTAGGGAAGCCCTCCAGTTCCTCTTTCTGCACCACCTCAGGGTCATAGAGCCAGCACACCTCCTGGGAAGCTGGCCCGGCACCCAAGCTGCACTGGGGCTCCTGTGCTCCTAGAAGCCCCTTGCTTTCTGCCATAGCCAGAACCTTCCAGGTTAATGGGCCCTTCCCTGGGGGCCTGGGTCTCCCGGTCTGCAATGCCAGAGGACCCAGAGCTCTGCTAAGGGAATGGTCTGCAAAGAACCTGCCTGGCCCTTCCTGGAGTCCCATCACTGGCTCATTCTCCTGGTCCTCGGCTTCCAGCCCAGCTGCGCCCTCTTTCAGGACACTCTCCCTGACCCCTCAGGCTGGGCCAGGCACCCGTTCTGGGTTCCCACAGGCTCCTGCTTTCGCCACCTGAGCGCGTTCCAGCTCTTGCTGTCTGGCTGTCTCCCCCAGCGGGCCATCCCTCAGCTCACTGCACCTCTGGAGAACCTGCGCCAAACCTGTGTCCTTGTCAGCTCCAAACAGCACCGACGGCGGGTTGGGGTGGACCAAGAGCTGCAGGTAGTTGAGGGCAAACTTCTCCACGTACTCTCGCAGCTGCTCCTTTTCGTACATGCGCTTGATGAACAGCAAGGCCTGGGAACGCACCTGAGGAGTGGGGTCGGGGGAGGACGGCCGCTCTGAGCTTGGCGGCATTGGTGTGAAACAAGCCGAGGTCTGAGAGAGGCCCGGCGGGGCTGAGTTGCCGTGCCCAAGGCTGGTTACCAGCTTGGGAGAGAGGCTTCTGGCCCAACCCAAGGCCCTGTACCACCCCACCGTCTACCTGCCCCATCCCGTCTCTTATCGTTCATTCTTGTCTTGCTTGCTACACTCCAACTGGAAGCAGCTTTCCTTAGTCGCTCGAAAAAGTGAAGTCGCTCAGTTGTGTCCGACTCTTTGCGACCTCATGGGCTACAGCCTACCAGGCTCCTCCGTCCATGGGATCTTCCAAGCAAGAGTACTGGAGTGGGTTGCCATTTCCTTCTCCAGGGGATCTTCTCGACCCAGGGATCAAACTCAGGTCTCCCTCATTGCAGACACTTTACTGTCTGAGCCACCAAGGAAGCCCTCACTTTTTTTTAAAGTGACCACATTCTCCCCAGCTCTAAGACTTGGCACAAAAGGTTCCCACTGCTGGCATGCCTGTCACTGGCTAGATCCTGTTTCACTCAGACATCCCCTGCTGGGGGCCTTGTGAACAGGGCCCGGTCTTGGGCACCGCTTTGTCCCCAACAGTACCACGGAGCCAAGCCAGCAGGGAGGGCTTGCTGAGCGAATGGCCATGAGATGTCAGGAAGGAGCTGGCAGCAGGCAGGAACAGGGACGGACCGAGAGCCTCTCAATCACACGCTGACCCTCTGTGCAGGGCACACTCGTCCACTCAGCGCAGGTCTTGGCTCACACCACTCCTCCTCCAGAAGTCTTCCTTAGACCGCTTCCCTTCCCTGGCTGCACACCCAACTCTACTCCAGGCACTGAACACACTGTGTGGTCACAATGGCTCCCCTCCTGGTCAGTGCCCCCCCCAGGTCCCAGCACAGCACCAGGCCTTAAGAGGGGGTGCACCAACATGGGCGGAGTAAGAGCGAAATGGACTGCCATCCTGGGCGGGGGGAGCGGGGGCGGGGGGGTTGTCTATGTACATTCTAAGCAGCCTCGTGCCATCAAAAGTGGAAAAGCCACCACCACCAAGTTGTCACAAGAAGGGCAGCTGGCCCAGAAACCTTCAGGGCCATGTGGAAAAGATGGGGCTGGTTACTCGGGACAGAGGATGGGCTGAGTGTAGCCCAGCACAGAGCAGGGGTGAGGGGTCACCTTGTCCTTCTCGTGGGAGCTGAGGTCTAGCAGGACATGCAGGTACTGGAACTGGCGGGATGGGCGCTTGAAGATCAGGTCTCGGAGAGTGGACATGCCCAGGTAGGTGCGACTCTGTGGCAAGAAGGAAGGGAGCCAGAGCTCAGGGCACCGCAGTGTGTCTCTGGGGTGTCTCCCTTGTCTCAGTCAGATCACGTCCCTCACAGAACCCCCGACGCCACCCCAGGCTGCAGCGAGCATGGCCCCAGCCGCGCCCATCCTCACCTCGTCCTCGCAATACTTGCGGATCACCTCCAGGGCACTCTCGGTGATCAGCGGCGCCTCCAGCACAACCTTGGTGAAGATCCTGCCGGGGTGGGGGGGACGGGGTACAGCTGCAAAGGAGAGGCCCCTGGGCTTCCCCCTCCTGCTGACTGTAGCTCAGAGCTGGCAGGACCCCTCACAGAGCACTCGCTCAACCCCCTGCAGACAGAGCTACAGAGCTCTAGAAGCAACAGAGTAGGGTTCAAATGCTGCCTGGGGATGGACTGGCGACATGGGCAGAGACTGCCTCTCTGAAACTCAGTTTTGTCCAATGGGGATTCCTAGCTTGTTCAAAACAGCAATGGGAGGGAATGATGGAGGGGAGTTGGGAAGGGTGTTGTATTTCAGACACGGTGACCATCAAAGGCTGCTTTGAGATGCTTTAGTCAATGCTGGTAGATAAGAAAGAGCTGGCCATGCAAGGAGTAGGTGGAGAGGACCCCAGGTAGAGAACAGAGAAGTGCCAAGCTTGGCATGTGTGAGAACACAGGACTGAAGGCTGGCGCGGCTGAAGTCGGGGCAGGGGGTGGGGGGTGGGCAGGGAAAAGCAGAGAGGCCAAAAAGAGGCTCGAGAGGGTTGGTGGCGACTAGATTATACAAGATCTCACAAGGCCTATTAAGGACATCACTTTTTTTTTTTTTTTTTTTTTTAGGACGTCACATTTTATCTTGAGGACAGTAGAAGGTTTTTAGTGGGGAAATAAGAGGCTTTACATTATCAAATGTCACCTGTGCTGCTGGAGAATGGATACGCTAGAGGTCAAGAACAAGGAGGAAGCTACAGAACCAATTCAGGCAAGAGATGGGGATGGCAAGAAGTTGACCCCCAGAACAGGCCTCTGAAGCAGGCACTGTCATCACACATCACGGGAGAAAACGGAGGCCCAGAGGTGAGTGACGCAGCTCGGTCAGAGGGCAAGCAGCAGAGCCGGGGACAAAGTGACACTGCAGAGACCTGTTCTGTGTGTGGGGAGGGCGGGGAGAGGCGGCGGCTCGGGGCGGGCGCGTGGAGGACCCACTCGGTGCTGAGAAGAGCTGCTCAGAGCCCAGAAAGCAAAGGCAGGACACGGACAGGGGACCCCTGAGGACGGCGGGTGCAGGGCTGCCCCCTCACCCGTCCTTCTGGTCCGGCTTCTCCTGCAGGCCGGAGAGCAGGCGGATGAGGCAGTCCTCATACTTGTCCAGGGCGCCCTTGACGCCAGCTGCGAGGTAGGCGTTGTACTCCTGGTAGAGCCAGGCGAAGGCCAGGTCCAGGCGGGCCCGGACGTCCTCCAGGATGAAGGACAGGACCTCGGCCTTCAGGCCCGAGTCGAACTGCGTCACCAGGCTGGCCAGGATCTTTATGCGCACCTGAAATGGGAGTGAGGATCTGTGTCGGCGTGGGGGGCGGGCAACGCCGGGCACCCCTCACTGTGTCCTGCTTCTGCTCCCGCCCAGCCTCAGGGAGCCAGCGCAGACCCGGTATTAAGTGAGGAAGGAAAACCTAAGAACCGTATTTTCAGGAGGTCTCCTTTATATGAAGAAAAAAACTGCAAAGGGAGAAAACAATAACAATAAAACTAGGAGTAATAGCTAGAATTTCTAGGAGTAATATCTAAATCATAGATACATAAAATTACAAATAGCTACACTGTATCTAAAGTGCATCTAAAATATAAATATCTAAATTTTTAGGAGTATTATCTTGAGTTTACAGAAAATGATCCTGAAGGACTCCCCGAGTGTGTTTGTTGGTTGCTTCTGTTAGGGGGATGGCTCGCAGATGGGGGCCAAAGAAGACTTATGGTCCCTTTATGGCCTGGAAATAATTTGAACAGAAAGCATATGTTCATATACTATTTGGTTAACTAAAACTAAACTTCAAAAATTGGGGAAACAGCCACTTGACTGAGGCTGCAATCCCAGCAAGCAGCAGAATCAGAATTAAAGCAGGTGTGGGTGTGTGAGTGTGTCTGCGGCGAAAGAACAAGAATGCTGTGAACCGCAGCAAGAGCAAGCACCCTGAGAGCCCACGTGCAGGCGGCTCTTCCTTGCAGCCACCGCGCTGGGGGACAGAGCACGCGTGTCCACACATCTTCTTCCACGTTGCCTGTGAGGAGCTGCTGCTATCATATCTGCCTTATGGGAGGTCAGAGTGAGGCTGGGAGAAGCGGCCGGTGAGCGGCAGTGCTGGGGTCTGGAGCCAGGGAGGGTTAACCCGGAGGTCCGTCTCTCCGCTGGGACGTGCGGCAGGCTCTTGGAGAGAGGGGCTGGGAGGAGGCACTGGGAGGACGGGGGCACACCTGGGCGGCCCCGCTGCAGGCCACGGCCTTCTCGGCCCGCAGGATCCGCTTCACAGCGCCCAGCTTCATGGCCTCAACCTGCGCGTCCGTCAGGGGCTTCAGCACGTCACTTAGGCGGAAGATTTTCTTGCGCCCGCCAGCACCCGCCAGCCTATGTGCGAGAGTAGGGACAGGGACTTGGTGACTCCGAACGTCCTTTCTGGAACCCGGGCCCCACCCCAGGCCATACAGACAGAGACAACCCCACACTGTCCCTCCAACTCCCCCGTGACCCCGAGGCACTGCAGGGCAATGAGAAGGCAAAGGATGCTATTCTGATTTGGTACATGGTATCTGAGGGGAGGCTGCTATAAGGAGCAGGCAACGGATAACAACGTGAGACCTGAATGAAGTGAGGGAATCAGACCCACAAGTGTCTGGGGATGAGCTCTCTAGGCAGAGGGAACAGGGAGTGCAAAGGCCTCCAAGTGGGGACATGCTTTGCCGACCAAGAGGTTGGTGTGACAGGAGGAGGGAGCAAGGCGAACAGAGAGCCTGGAGGGGCAGCAGATCAGGGCCTGCTGGCGAGCCTGGGTTGGGGACAGGGCAGGGAGAGGCTGGATTCTGTGGTCTGTAAGACAGGTGATGATGGGGACAATGATGGGAACAACCAGGAGCACTTCCTACGTGCTAGAAACCACGCTAAGTGCTTTTTACCTCATCATCACTGTCCACCCAAGAGCCATCTGATTTAATCCTCTAACCAGCACTGTGAACTCATTTAATTCTCTCTTATCCTCAAAGACAGAGAGATACGATCAGCCCCATTTTAGATATAAGACAGTAGTTTTATATACAAGAAAACAGCAGATAAGGTTCAGTGGTTACGGCACTGACCCTGGAATCTGAGATCCTGGCCCAGACCGATCTCTGTTTATCTGCCTTCGTCTGTCACATACACACCAAAACCAGGCCCCAGTTTCCTGCACCAGCACCTGTCAGGGGACTCACCGGGGCTGCGTGACGGGGATAATGGGCTCCGGCCTCCTCTTGGCCTGGGGCGCCTCCTCCTCCAGGGAGGACATGGAGCTCAGGGAGCCCACTACCGAGATGGCCTGGCCCTGGGCTGGCAGGCGCCGCTTGATCAGAACGCTCTCTGGCTTCACCACCTTCTCCTCCTTGGGCTCCTCCTTGCACTGCTTGGTCTGCTCCACGCCTGAGGGGAAGGCAGCAAACGGGCTCTTGGTGTGTCAGAACCACCTGCTCCCACCCAAGGACCTCCTGTGGGCCAGGTTCCACTCTAAGCCTTGCATACCCGAAATTCATTTCAATCTGTAAAGCATGGGTTGGATCCCTGGTTGGGGAATGAGGATCCTGCAAGCTCTGTGGCATGGCCAAAAAAGCAAAAAATTAGGAAAAAAAAAAATTCTGCAAAATGCTTTTCTGGAGCAGGAATATTTTTCATCCCTACTTTGCAATAAAACGATTGAGGTTCAAACAAGAAACGTCATTGTCTTTTGGTTGGAGTGATACCAGGTATCGCCACTTTAGAAAGCTGATGAGCAGTTTCAAACAGCACTGAACATGCCCCAAATCAAGACCCAACAATTCCACTGCTTCGTATAAACTCAACACAAATGAGGGCACAGCAGCTTTACTCATAACAGCCAAAAACTGTATAAAGAGCCCACAGGTCTGTCAACAGAGGAGTGTGGATAAACAAATGGGGGCCTGTTCACATAAAGGAAGGCTAATGAGCAATAAAAAATAAACACTTGGTTTATACAGCAGCATGGATGAACTTCAAAAACATGCTGAGTTTATAGTAAGCCAGAGGCTATGATCCCACTGATATGAAGTTCATAACTAAAACAACTCACCTATGAAGACAAGAGTGGGGACAGGGGATGCACTGAGTCTCTACTGGAAAGGAGCAAGAAGGAACTTTCCAGAATGCTGGTGACAGTCCTTCTCCACCTGGGTAGTGCTTACACTGGCGTGTTCACTTTGTGAATATCCACTACGCTCTACACTTTGAGCCATGAGTTTCACTGTACATAATTTATACCTCAGCAGCACTTTGAGAATGGGAACCCACACGAGGCTTGGAGAGGTTAAGTAACTTGATCAAAGACACAGTTACTAAGTGGCTGAGGTAGTCTGGGTCCTCTCAGACCTCAAACCCAGGTCTGCTGGACTTCAAAGCCCAGGGCCTGAAAATATTGAGCACTCACTCTATCTATGGGACCTGTGACTACTGACACCTAAGATTTCACATGGTTTTCCATTTGCACTTTGACAAGGAGGCGCTCTCCCAGTAAGGAGAGCCCAGTGGCCACAGTGCCAACCCCGGCCCTGGTCAGCTCCCTGCGGCACTCACCTGGCCCCAGTCCTGCGGCCGTCATCTGCGTGGCCATGAGCCGAGCCAGGTGCTTGATCTGGGCTTCGGTGCCTGCTGACTCCACTGGGGTGTAGATCGCTTGGAAGGAGGCGGGCATGGCCTCGGGCAGGTACACCATGCTGATGAGGACCTGCAAGATGCCAGGAACCTTCCTTACTTACTGACCCAATGGACACTGGTTCCACACACTGCTGGCAGAATGGCAGTGATGCGGACAGGCCTGGGCCGCCTCTCATGGAGCACAGATTCTTGTGCAAGTGAGAGAGAAAACGAGTACTGATGCAGTGTGGGTGGCATATGAGAGAGGGAAAGGGGGCGTCACCCCAGGAAGGCCAAGGACTGCTCTGGCTCCTCCGGGCGGTGGCATGTAGGCTGGGAACTGAGAGGTAGGCCGGAAGCAGACTGACAGAGAGTGAGGCCTTGCAGCGGTGGGGGCAGGTGGGTGGGGAAATTCTAGGTGTGGGAACAGCATGGGAGAAGGCTAAGAGGCACCAGAGCTGGTACTCTGCCCAGAGAGTGGAAGGAGGTTCAGCGACAGAGTGTAATATGAGACAGAAATTCATTTAAAACAAACAGACACAAAATCAGTACCCTAATAGAACAACATATCCACGTCTGTCAGGAATCGGTAACAAAAGATAACTTCAACCCCCTACAGGCTTGGAAGTTTGAATGCATGCTCTTAAATAATGACAAGAGAAAGATAATGAAATAAAACATGGAAGATACAGCTACAATGGTACTTAAATGGAAAATCAGACCCTCAAATGCTTACATTGGAAGAAAAGTGGAAGTGACAGTCACTCAGTCGTGGCTGACTCTTTTGTTCCAGGCCAGAATACTGGAGTGGGTGACCTTTCCCTTCTCCAGGGGATCTTCCCCACCCAGGAATCGAACTGGGGTCTCCTGCATTGCAGGCGGATTCTTTACCAACTGAGCTATCAGAGACTGAACACTAATAAGCCAAGCGTTTACCTTTGGGGAAAAACATTGAAAGAAAGTAACATGGAAGAAAGCAAGCCAGCAGAAACAAAAAAGAAAAAAAGACAGCAGAAATAAAACAAAAGATTACGAAAGATGATCAAAAACTTAAGAGCCAGCTCTTTGAAATGGCTTAAAACAAGCAAATCTATGGCAAGAATATACAAAATAAAGAGGAAGGACACAGTATCAGGGACAAAAAAATGGCACGTTACTACAGAGACAGCAGGTATTACGAGAGCAAAAGAATCCTGTGAACAACTACATGCTAATAATTTGAAAAAGACAATTTCCTGAAGTGTGACGGGGATAGATAAGATACAACAAGTTGATGGAAGCCAAATCAGACAGGGCCTAAGGCAAGCTGAATTTAAGTTTTATCTGGAAGGAAGCAGAGAGCCCTGGCAGGGATCTGAGCAGGGGAGCTTTATGACTTGTACTTGACAAAGATGCCTCTGGCTGCCGCAGGGAGGGTAGAAGGCAGAGCCAGAAGAAGTGGTCCTCTGTGGGAAGAGGGCGGGGCCTGGACAGGGCAGGGGTCAGTCACAGGGCTGGGGAAGAGGGGAAGGGCTGGGGGGAGGCGGAGGCAAAGAGTTGAACTTCCAAGTTTCTGGTGTGGGGACGAGAGGCATGTGTGCCAAGAACACAGGAGGGGCCATGGGCCTATACTGGAGTGGGAGGAGAAATTTCACAAGTTGAGTTTTGACATGTTAAGTCTCCTTTCACTCAAGGAGAGAAAGATGCAGGTGGCCAGACACCCAGGCCTGGAGCTCACCAAAGAGATGTGAGCTGGAGAGTAAACTCCTCGCTGCCCCAACTGCCCAGCAACTAACCCCCTTGGAGCCTCTAGGGAGACAGAAGGGAAAGCTGATGGTGACTGCCGTCGAGCATGGGAAGAGATATTCTCCAGGAGGGTCCAACAAAAAGGTCTCAGTGCTGCTACAGCCTGAAGACTGATGTGAGGACCACCACCCTCCCACCTCCTCGCCCCTCCCCCATTCCAACTGCCTCATCAACTCAAACCAATGGTTCTGTTACTTTGGAGCAGGACATCTTTGAAAATCTAAAAATAACACTGGTCATCCCACCCCACCAATGCCAATCCCACACCACATAATGAACAAGTCATGGGGCTGATGCTCCAGTTAATAGACCTAATAGGCCCTCCCTGCAAAGGAAAGGAGAGAGAGTGGGTGGGTCTTAGATTGAGACTTAGAAAACCTGAAGGGGAACTATGACTGGGGGGTGGGCGGTATGACAAGTGACCTCTTGAAGGAATAAAGATCATCTAAGAAGAGGTCCATCCAAGGTGAGGAAGGCCCCGTGGACCACACCCTCCCAACCCTGAAAAGAGAAGTGTTTCAGGTCTGATGTTATGTGCAAAAGGTGGGCAGCATGGAGCGGAAAGGCAGGGAAAGACTGGAGACCCTTCCTCCCTGCCTTGTGGGAGAAGGCCCCTATGCGTCCTTACCAGATTGGCCACGTTGTCGGGTGTCAGCAGAGGCTGGAGGAATTCGGCTGTGATGTCTGTGTCTGACTGGCCTGAGATCTGGGCTGAGGCCTTCGAGGTTCCCGAGGGGCCTGGCTCCAAGTCCTTGTCCTCATCGTCTTCCCCCAGGTTGGGCTCTGGGATGGAGGAGACAACAAGATGCTGGCTCTCTGGAGGGAGCACCAGGCCCTTCTCTCCTCTCAGGTACCCCTGGTGGTCCCTGCCCCGAAGCAGCTTCAGTAAACAGGAGCAGTGTGGCCACGTGACCCTGGGGAACTACCCACCTCTCTCTAGGCCTCAGTTCTCTTCACCTGAGAAATGGAAACACCAGCCTGGCTGATCACACTAAGCTCCAAGAAGACGAAAAGGTTAACTAATAAGCTCACAGAGCTTTATTGTTTAAAAACACCTATCTTTGAAATAGTCTTCAGCCTCACAGGGAATCAAGAAAATGTAAAACATCCTAATAAGACAACAAATTTGCCTATATGATGGACAAAAAAAAAAGTAGTGACAGTTGTTGTGGGGGTGTGAACTGCGGAAGTGTAAACTGGCATGGCCTTCGGGAAGGGCAGTTTGATAGCAGGTCACAATTTTAAACGTGTATACCTCTTCAACACAGCAGTTCCACTTATAGGATCTACCCTAAAAACTTACAGATACAGCCAAAGTAAAATGTACAGCAAATTCACAGCAACACTGACGGTACAGAGATACAGCATACAACTTCTATCAAGAACAGGCTGGGTGAATACAAGTACAGAGGTTCTAGCTCAAGGGAAAAAACTAATTTAGTATGAACCTTAGAGAAAAGCTTTGTGTGCAAAGATGTTCCCTGAAGCTGTAGTTATAAAAGTGGAAAAGCTGGAATGTTCAATAGAATGATGATTTAAGTAGATTAAGGCAAAAATATGACATGTTACACAATTTTGTCAAGTCTGGAACACATGTAACAAAGAGCTGATACCCTGCATTAACCAAGGGCATCTCCAATTCAATTACAAAAGGCTGAACAGCCCAATAGAACGGGTACTTCACATAAATGCAAACAGCTAATAAATGTAAAACAATGCACAGCCTAACTCCAAAACAGGCAAGAAAGCAAATTTAAACCAAGGATACCATTTATACCCAGGGTTTACCCAGTGGGGTATCTGGCACTCACACACTGCTGGGGTGGCATACACTGATGTGAGTTTTTTTGGAAAAATGCTATCAGAAATTTACAGAATTCCCTGGAGATCCAGTGGTTAGGACTTCCTGCTTCCACTGCAGGGATTGTGGGTTCAATCCCTGGTCAGGGAGCTAAGATTCCACATGCCACAAGGAGCGGCGAAAATAAAGAAAAAAAAAATTAGGTGGATAGGTGGAGAAAAACAGATCTCTACCTCAATCTTCATACCCAATAAGTTATTTTTCAAAATGAAAAAAACAAAAATAAAATTCCATCCTTTCTTTTTTTTTTTTTT
>NW_011494885.1:2527359-2546137 GCF_000754665.1 Bison bison bison
AAATTCCATTTTTTTTTTTTTTTTGCGGGGGGAGGGGAGCATCATGGGATCTGTGTATTGCAGCACGGCCGCCCCCCACCCCCCAGCAAATTACTTCACAGGAAAGGAGAACTCTACACATCAAAGGCATTTCTGAAAGAAAACCTAAGTGTTAATACTTGTGGTTTTGTTACTTTTGGGGAGAGGGATGAAAGGGAGACTATTTTCATTTTACTCCTTTCTGTATAACTTAAGTAATTACTTTTGCGTATGTTATATTCCTTAATAATTTTACTTTGACATCACTTATTATATGTCATCATATTTATACAATATAATCTATCATGTAAATTAAGCTTACAGTTTCCTGTAAATAATTAGACATTTTGGACATGGTCAGTCCCTGCCACCACCTCCTGCCAGGCCTGACCCAGCTCCTCAGCTCACCCAGCTTCATCTTCTTGAGTGTGGAATCCGAGTCGTCTCGGGGCCGCTTGCGGGCATCCTTGCCACTGGGCATGTTTCGGGCAATCTCCACCTGAGGCGTGCCCAGGTCCACCAGGAGGGTGGTGATCTGAGCCTGGAACTCCAAGGACGCTGGGTGCTTTAGCACATTCAACAGGTGCAACTTGAGATTCTTACGCACGCTGCTCACCTGAGATTTGGCCAGCGTTGGGGGCAGATTGGCTGCGAGAAAAGTAGCAAGAGCTTTATGCTGTGGACAGAGCTCATGGGGCCCTGCCCACCTGACTTCCTAAGCCCCACCTTGGGCAGTGGTGGCGGGCATCTCCTAGCAGAGCTCCTTCACTCTCAGATCTACTGTATGGCCTTCCCCCTGTACAAGCTGATATTCCCTTGAGAGGTCTCCCTCAGTATTAGTCAACCTTAAAACAGAAAACCCAGCCTCCTTTTATTAAACATTAAGTCTCATCTCCCTCTACCTGTGGTCTGGAAATTCCAACACACTTGTCCTGTGGAAAGCAATAATCACCTGCAGAATGTTTCAACTGAGCTGCCACAGCAGTGCATTGTTGGTCCCTGACACCAGAGTGACCTTCAAACGTCTTAACAATCACCTTGAGAGGTGAGTCTCCCCTGTTCCACAGCAAAAGAGGATGCCTGCAACTGTGTCTGCCCAGCATCCTTTCCCACTTCCTCAGCCAACAACACTCCCATTTTCCTTTGAGGGAACCATCCCAGCTCCATTCTCAGTCCAAGGGGACAAGAGTCTCAGAGCAAGTAAGAACACTGCAATCCTTTGGCCATTGTGATTGGTTGGGAGATAGGCTCACAATGTCTTCTTGGCCAATCAGAAACAATGAGCCCTTGGACCTCTGTTGGAATGGCTGGGAAGGAGTCATTCTCTTTCCCATGGGGTTGCCAAGTAGATGGGATGGAAGTCTGGAACAACTGGGGGCCATCTTTGCTACCCTAGGGAAGAGACACATAAGAGCCAGGAGAGGGAGAGGGACTCCTGATCTTCACACACTCATGCCTCTGCTCCACACCTTTCAGTTTCACACATGCACAGAAGTAGAGAGACCAGGGTAATGAATCACCATGTAGCCATCAACATTTCCCTGATCTTGGCACGTCTATCCTCCCTGCTTTTTTAGGGGAGACAGGGGAAGAGCTGGAGTATTGTAAAGTACTTAGACACCAGGTCACTTCACCCACACATACCTCAATGTTAAAGCAGCTCTGAACCACGTGTCTGTCATGTGCAATCACTGAAAGATATGTGTCTCATCTAGAGAAGCCTTCCTTATGGCCATAACCTACTAGACTGATGATGATGAAAGCTTTCGGGGCCTGCTGTTTAGCTCACATAAGAGGAGATTGGTCTGTGGACAGGGGAAGTGGGGGAGGGCACCAACCTACCGTGGAGGGTTTCGTAGGCCTGAATCACCTCTGACATGAACATGGGCCTCTGGCGGGCAATATTGGCCAGGGAGCCCAGGGCTGTGGTCAGGTTGATGGAGGAGATAGCGGGGTGCACCATGAACTTGAGCAGCTGCTCCAAGGCTGCCTTGCCTTCTTCCCACAGCACATCTAACGAGGGAGAGAAAAGGACCAGTTAGTAGGCGGCTTTCTCCCTGGCCTCCAGAGAGAGCAGTCTTTGGGACCAAAAGGAGAAAGATCCTCGTACATGGATGGCTGTGACTGGCTAAAAACACTCAGGAGATTTAGTGCGTGATGAGTCTGACTATAATACTATTAATAAAAATCTAGAGATGACGCTCAAAGCATGGGCTTGCAATCCTGACCAAGTAGAAATAATTTAAAATATCCAACTATAAGGAATCTGTCTGAACTACACTAACGTAAAACTTTGAATATGTACACACGTGACAACACACAGATAGAGGACTCAAAATTCTCTGAACCACCAGGGTCCTTGATCCATTCACCAAAAGTGAACTCTGAAACTGTGGCAAATATCTTTCCTGACATTTCTTGTGCAAAAACCTACTGGATGCGACATTATACAAAACAGTGAATAAAATACAGAATGTAATGTAGCCATTCTAATGGAATATTTTGTAACATCTGAACATGATATTGTTTGGGAAAGATGCAACTTAATTTTTGTTGAGTTCAAAACGTGGTCAAACAATATAGAAGAACAGCTAATATCTGTGGAATGCTTACAATGCCAGCCATATAAACTCACCAAAAGCTCATACTAACACCCTAAAGTAGATGCCATAGTAATGACTCCGGATTTACCAATGAAGAAACAGGCTCAGAGAGAATAGGTCGGGTGCTCAATGGCAGAGCAGAGATTCAAACACAAGTCATTACACTTTCATGCCTCTCAGCTGGAAGTATTAAGCATGGCCCTGTTTTCTATAAACAAACCCAACAAACACAAAACTATGAATATACACATATAAATACCTATCTTTGCATAGAAAAGACCTGAGAGGAAACAATACTCTTGGCAGTATTCATCTCTGAGAAGCAGGACTGGGGAAAGACGGAATTTCCCTTCCTACTCCTCCATATTTATTGCTTGACACTAAAACGGGCATGTACTACTTTTATAATTTGCAATCAGAAAAGCTGCAGAACTAGCTGGTATTTACTACTGGGTGCTCACATTCCCATGGAACAGCACTACCAACCTGGAAGGGCACTACTGCCATTTCATTTTACAGAAGGAAGATAAGGTTCAGAAAGAAGTAATTTGCCCAGGCTCACGTGAGGAAGAGGTAACACTGATTTGAATGTGGCATCAGGGCTCTTAAGCACTGTATCAAACTGATTCCAGAAATGAAAAACTACGAAGAAAGGGGGAAAGGGGGAAAGGAGGAGAAGGGAGCCGGTGCAGTGGCAGACCAATGGCACCAGCTGACGGGGCACTCACTGTACTGGATGTAGGGGTGGTCACGAGGGATGCGGTCCAGGCTGATGTCGTGCTCCTGGCGTCGGGGCACCTCCGAGTCAGCCATGCGGGGCGAAAGGGTGACGATGAGGCCCTCCACGAACTTGATGGCATGGGTACGGATGCCGTCGTTGTCAGAGTCCAGCAGCAGGATGATGTCCCCAGCCATGGCCGACACCATATCCCAGCAGGCCTCCTGGAGCTCACTGATCACCCGTGACTTCACCATCCACTGTGTGTGGGCCGGGGAGGGGTGGACAGACAGGCAAATGGGGACAAGACGCCAATCACTGACTCCACCACAGCTCAGAGATCCATCAACGATGATACATACGTTCACTGGGGACACGTTCACCGAGTTACAACTCCGTCCCTGGCCCCGGGCTAGGTGATGCGGGGGACAGGACCCAGGGTGACCAAGCCAGGCCTGGCCCTGCCCTCATAAGGTTCAGAGGTAGTGACAAGGCTGAGTGTTGAAGGCTCAGATCTTAAAGAAGCCAAAGGAACAACAATGCCGACCTCACAAGGTGGTGGCAGAGAGCAAACGGATTTCTTCCTTTTGATAATGTTAATGTACATCACACCACAGTGTGGACCCAGCTGGCCCATTTGATCACAAGACCTGGTTCTTGGGGAACGTCTGCGGAACGCATAAATGGATGGATGGATGCAGGGAAAGAGGGATTAATGGCAACTCCTGGGCTGTTAGAATTTAGAGCCCCTCGTTGTCTGTTCCTAAAGATCAACAGCACATCTTGACCTTGAAAGATGTGATCTGACGCTGGTTTTGAACTCTAAGAGACGAATGAGACCTGTCAGGCTGGGAAGGGAGCTCCTACCTGCAGGGCCACCTTGTAGAGCTGGGTCATGGTGAGGATGGCCTTCTTCACCACATTCACATTCTCATCTCTCAAGAGCATGTTGAGGTTCGCGATCAGTTTCAGCAGCAGCTCAATGTCTCGCTTGCTGGGGATGGAAGAAGAAAGGCAAGGTCAAGGTGGCCTTTGCGCAGGTGATGGGAGCCTGCAGCCTCCAAGGAAAGGGAAATCAGGGCCGATGTGTCAAAAGAACGGAATGCAGGTGGGCACCTGTCGTGTGTGCCAGCATCTGGTACCTTTGGACATAGGTGCACTCGAACACGGTCTAGGTGGGTCCTACGACGCCCACTCTCTCGTACTATTAGGGCCCCACAGTTCACCTAAGAGGCAGCAGTGCCAGACCACTGGTGTGAATCTGAACAAGCACCTTTGTCTCATTTTGAATAGCTCCTACCTGGAGGCTTGTTGTGAAAACTGCAACAATACATGTAAAGCTCTTAGAAGGCTATAAGAAAGCATTCAACAAATATTAGTCATTAATATTTTAAAGCACTCTGCCTTACGTAATCATGAGTCTTATTTACTAATTTTTTTTACCTAAGATGGAGGGCTCTGAAAGTAGGGGATTCTTTACCATCTAAGTACTAGCAGAGTCTCATTTTTTGTTGAAGGAAAGAATGAAAAGGCCTTCAATAAATATTTGTTCAGTGAATGAATAAATTCAAGGCTACACCTAGAGCTCAGAATGTGAATTTTCACATCATGTTACAATCTCAAGTTAAATATTAAGCTAATCCGTTGAAAAATATGAAACTCAACTATCAGCTACATGAAGGCAGAAACAATATCTGTTTTTATCCAGTTCTATTTCTACAGCCTGACACAAATGCCTGGCACACAGCAGTCATGTGATACATATCTGGAACAAAAAGTGTTTTGGCAAACTCAGAAAATGTACCATTGATTGTCCCAGTGATCTATGAAAATTCTGAATCACTATGTTACTTATCTGAAATTAATATATTATAAATCAACTATACCTCAAAAAAATATCACTCTTCTTTTTTGCTTGTTTGGAAAAACAGTTAAAATTTTAAAATCAAAAGTGCTATATATACTGCTGCTGCTGCTAAGTCACTTCAGTTGTGTCCGACTTTGTGCGACCCCATAGACGGCAGCCCACCAGGCTCTCCCATCCCTGGGATTCTCCAGGCAAGAATACTGGAGTGGGTTGCCATTGCCTTCTCCATATGCTTCTCTATATATGCTAACATGTTAAAAAAAGACAAAACTAACATTTATCAGTGTGGAGAGGGAATGGGGGAGGGGCAAGATGGGGTAGGGGGATTAAGAGGTACAAGCTACTACATAAAAAATGGATAAACTTCAAGGATATATTGTACAGCTCAGAGAATATGTCAATATTTTATAATAGTTGAGTGGAATATAATCTATAAAAAATTTGAGTCACTATGTTGTATATCTGAAACTAATATATTATTATAAATCAAGTATACCTCAATTGGAAAAAAAACTCTACCAGTAAAAGATGGGAGACTGAGAATCTGGGCAATGGTGTTATGGACATGGGTTAAAATCCCAGCACTGCCATATACTGGCTGTGTGACCTTAAGAAACTCACTTCACCTCTCTGATTCACAGTTTTCTCTTCAGTTAAATGGGCCAAACAAATAATCCCATGTATGAGGATCGAATAAAAAAGTATTTGGTACAGCAAGGGAAGTGGTTGAAAAATGGTCAGATGTTGTTTACAGCTTGAAGGCAGAGTCGACAGTCCTTACTGATGATGCAGATGTGAAGTGTGGAAGAAGTAGAGGAATAGTGGACGATCCAAGATTTGGACCTTATTAAATATTTGCTGGGGAATCAGAGGGGGAGAATGGGTGTGGGCAGCAGAGGGCAAGACTCTCAGGGCAGGGCCAGGCCAGGAGCCCGAGAGGCTGACTCCAGTAGGGGTGCCCCCACGGATGCCATGCAACACCCCGTACCAAGCCTCCTCGATGAAGCCGATGACAAATTTGCGCACTTCGATGGACTTGTCTGCCTGGAAAGCGATGATCTCCTGCCAGGGTCAAGAAGAAGGTGGGTCAGAGTTGTACGAGGATCACCTCCCTTATCCCCACACCCATACCCTTTCTCTCCTGTTGGCCACTCACATCCAGGAAGTTGTCCAGTAGTGTGGGATCTTTGTTGATTATCAGTTCCTGCACCTGGAAGCAGATCGGGAAAGAGGAGGAGGACACACTTATGAAACCAGAGGCTGGTCAGTACAGACAGGCGTGCGAAGGAGAAACCAGCATGGGGGAGCAGCAGATACGTTCAGTTCAGATTCAGCTCAACTCCCAGCATGGCCTAGGGAAGCGGCTTCCCCTGAGTCTCAGTCTACTCTTCTGTAAAATGGGAACCAGAAACAACAGCTTGTAGGGCTACTGTGAGGCTTCAATAAGAAGATGCTACAAGGCGCAGGTCCTGGTGGACCAGTGAGTATGTGAGAGGTGCCATGGGACTCCTACCTTCCTGAGGCGCATCCAGCAATTCTCTCCACGCTCCTTCTGTTTCTACTCCCCATTCAACTGCCATAATTCAGCAAGCATTTTATCCCAGTGAGAGCCCACTTCCTGAGGCCCTTGTGTAATACCTGCCAGGCTCTTTGGAATAAGCCCTTCCCAAAGACACTCTCACAGAAGCTCAGTGCCTACGAGCCAAGGCACTATTGGTGAACAGCCCTGACAACCACCCCATGAGGGAGGCCCTGTCAGAACCCCACTCACTGCTGAGGTGGCGTTGGCTACCCAAGGCCATGTGCAGAACAAGCAGAACTGGGGTCCCCTGAACTCCATCTGCCTCCTGTTCTGAACCACACTCAGCACTCCCTAAATCCCCATCCTCTTTTGCTTCTGTACCAGCTATTGTGCCCTCTGCTCAAGACACTCTCCCTCTCTCCCTTGGCCTGGTTCTCTCCTTCTCCTCCAGGTCTCAGCTCAGACATCCCTCTTCTAGGAAGTCCTCCTTAACTGCCCGCCATTAGGCTGGGTCAGAAGTCTCTGGGTTCCACATCCCCCTAGGCGCCTCCATCTCAGCCCTGCCCACTCTGGGTCCCCACTGTTGGGTCACCTGTACGTCTTCCCCACTGGACAGGACTCTGGCGGAGAAGAAACTTGAGGATCAAGAGCATAGCATTTGGAGTCTGAATCCAGCATTCAGGTCCTAATTCTGTCAGGTCCTAGCAGAGTGACCTTGGGCTAATTTAAGCTCTGAGACTCTACTTCTTTCTCTGTAAAACAGAGAAGAAATTACCCTGCCTCAGAGAGCTTTTGTGAGAATTAAACGATGGTGTGGCCGAGCAGCGCTGCGTGCCGTATCCCAAACGCTTAGACGTGGATGCTAGTGTTAGTACCAGTGCCCTCTTTTCCGAGGCTCCCATCCCAGCTCCTCTCATCCTGCTTAGCCCGGCGTCACCCTCTTCCCCTCACCTGTTTGAGCACTGTGATCTTTGAGTCGTTGGTGATCAGTGCTGCCTGGTTCAAGAGATCTACCACCTGGAAGGAGGGTGAAAGGCAGGTCAGGCCAGCTCCTACAGCACTCCTGAGATCTTCCAGCTAGGGGTGGGTCACCCTGGAGAGGGCCCAGGCCTCCCTACTCCACACCTCTCTCTGTACTCACTCTCTCTGATGTGGTCATGCCATCGATGCCCGGCCCCTCCTCTTGAGTGAAGAACTGTGATGCCACGCTCCGGCGTGTGACGCTGTCCCCACTGCTGGCTGCCATGGCTGCGGCCCGGTACCTGCTGGAGAGGAGGATGGAGCGAGCTCGGCCATTACTCCACTATCTCTGAAGGGCTCTGTATTCGTGGGGTTGTAATCTGGGGGAGACTGATGTCTCCTGGCTAAGAGGCTGTACCCCGTGGAGAACCAAGCCTCACCTCCAGTACTTTACAGAGAGCAGGCTGACCACAAACACCTGCTGGAGGACTGAACAGATGCACGCAGAGCAGCCGCCTCTCTCTGGTCTCAGTGCCCCTCGTCTCTCCAGTTGGGTCCTCCACACAGTAGGTAAGTACTCAGTACCTCAGAGAAGGCCTAATCAAATAAATTATACTTCTGCCATTTTCTGGAATATTATGACATTGTGTTTCAAAAGAAGTGGGGGATATTTCTGGACATCTCTCTCAAAGGCACACTGGCAAAAATCAAGAAAGAAGAAGGATATCAATTACAGCACTATTCCTAGTAGCAAAAGACTGCTGTCAACCCGAGTCTTCTCAAATAGGGAAACGGGCTGCAGAACTGTGATACATCCACAAAATAAAATACTTCGCAACTATAAAAAGGAATGAGGCAAATCTCTCTGTGTGCTGATAAACAGTGTGCTCCAGCACATATTAAATTAAAAACAAGCAAAGTGAAGGCAATGTTTACTGTATGTTCCCTTTTCACAAAAGAAAGGAAAAATATATGTATTTGTTAAAAACATCAAAAACGAATGGAAGGAAAAACCAAAAAGTAGGAAAGGGAGCAAACAGGAAAAAAAAGGATGGGTCTCAAAGAATTATCATCATGAAAAGATGACAGTGACAGTCTGCTGCCTCACAGAGGAAGGTATACGATTCAACTGAGTTTTGTCAAGTTTGTGTGTGTGTGTACACAGAATGACCTGAGGCAAGAAACAGCTGGGGCTCAGCTGTCTCTTCTGTAAAGCACGGATGGCAACAGTGGTGATCTCCCAGAACTATTCTGAGGATTAGATGAATTAACAGACACAGTAAACATAAGTATAGCTATTTTCACGTGCGGGGAAAGAGATCTGAAGGCTATTGCATAAACTGTTAATAATTTGAGGAGGTGAAAAAGATGCATCTTTTGAAAGAATCATAATATACCGTACATAGCAGTTTATACTCAACAGGTATCTGCTGAATGAATGACTGTCCAACAGCCTCCTTCCTAGCCTCCCTGCTGCCTGTCACCCCCATATCTTGCTTAGAGTCAAAGCCAAGTAAGTCCTCACCAAGGCCGGGCAGACCTTACATGATCCGGCTCTGCTGTTTCTGCTCTTTCTCTTGGCTCTTTCTGCTCCAGTCACTCTGGCCTCCTCGTCATCGCACCAACATACCCCTTCCTCTAAGCCTCTGTGCTTCTCTTCCTGCTACCTGGATTACCCCTCCCTTCAGATACTGCCACAGCTCTCTTCCTCCTCATCTCCTTCAGGTCTCAACTCAGATATCCCAGCAGCGAGGTCTTCTCTGACCATCTGATTTCAAATTTCCATTTACTCTCCCTCACCATCTGTGTTGCTTTGTTTTTCTCCATGGCGTGGATCATTATAAACACACTACATAGTTATAAGCTCCACGAGGGAAGAGGTGTGTGTGTTCACTTTATCCCCAGCATGGAACAGTGCTTGGCACCAAGTGAAGAAGGAGAAGAAGTGAAGTCACTCAGTCGTGTCCAACTCTTTGCAACCCCATGGACCAGGTTCCTCCATCCATGGGATTTTCCAGGCAAGAATACTGGAGTGGGTTGCCATTTCCTTCTTCAGAGATCTTCCCGACACAGGGATTGAACTCAGGTCTCCAGCATTGTAGGCAGACACTTTACCGTCTGAGCCACCAGGGAAGTCATCTAGTAAGTATTCAGTAAAAATCTGCTGAGTGTGACTTCCCTGGTGGTCCACAGTTAAGACTCTGAACTTCCAATGCAGGGGACACAGGTTTGATCCCTGGTAGGAAAATAAGATCGTACATGCCACGCAGTGTGACCAAAAGATTAAAAAAAAAAAATCTTTTGAGTAAATGTCAAATGGCTTCAACAATCACTGGGCTTAGTATCCCTCAGTATGCCCTTTGGCTCTGGGAATGCTTGAAAAATAACAGCTAAATATTTATTGAACATTTAGTATGTCCTGGGCACAATTCTCACACAGTAACTTATTTAAACCTCACAACACCCTGTAGCCCATCAGGGGATTTCCCAGGCAAGAATCCTAGAGTGGGTTGCCATTTCCTCATCCAGGGGATCTTCCCAAGCCAGGGATTAAAGCCGAGTTTCTTGCACTGCAGGCAGACTCTTTGCCACCGAGCCCCAACGGAAGCCCCAGTTCTCATGTTACAGATGTGGATGTTTGAAGTCCAAGGATGTAAAACCACTTGATCAAAGGCTCACAACGATTAAGATGCAGACCCAGCAGCCTGGCTGCAGAACCTAGCCTTCTCAGTCCCACGCGGGACTGCCTCTCTAAAAAGAACTGCTTCCCCTGCCCCCCAGCTCTGTTCATGCAAATTAAAGGTCATGGCCACCCAACAATTCAGTATACTGCTGTTTCCCAGAACACAATGAACGCTTTCATGATGAACTTTTCTTCTCTTTTCATGATGAGAATACACTGAGTCACCCAAACTTTTTACTTGGTGTCCTTCCTCTTCCACATTTTTTTTTTAAATGTATATCCGTATGTCCTTTGGGCTTCCGTTGTGGCTCAGCTGGTAAAGAGTCCACCTGCAACGCGGGAGACCTGGGTTCGATCCCTGGGTTAGGAAGATCCCCTGGAGAAGGGAAAGGCTACCCACTCCAGTATTCTGGTCTGGAGAATTCCATGGACTGTCGCAAAGAGTCGGACACAACTAAGCGACTTTCACTTTCAAGTATTTCCTTTACTTTTGTCAAAAGGAAGCATACGATAAACACTGTTTTCCATTCTGCTTTTCCCTTAATATATGCTGCAGTCCATTCTTTGTCTCTGGTTCCTTTTTTACCCCCTTCCCTCATTCCTTTTTACAATTCCATGATATTTTATTTTCTGAAGGCTATCTGGTTTTTTCCTGCCAGTCTCCCTACTAAAGAACATCTGGGGGTGTCTTGCAGTCTTTTGCTATCACCAATAATCATCGTTTCCCCTTCCGTCTCGCTGTGCTCCTTATAGAGTCCTGCCGCCCCACTCCCACCTGGAGTACGACGACTTCCCTTACATTCACAGAGTGGCCCCCTGAGAATCTTTCATTGATTCAACGAACCTTAACTGGAGTTTTCAGCGCGATTCCGCAGTGCTGGGAACACAGCGGAGACCGACACACACCCAGTCCCTACCCACCATGTGGCTCATGGTCACAGACAGGACTAACAAGCCACACAAATAAAGGTTCAATAACAAGTAAGACCCCCCCCCCCCGTGGCATGAAGGAAAGGAACAGCGACCTATGAGATCCTCCAACAGGCGGATTTCGGGACGGAGGGCGGGAAAGGAGGGCTTCGCAGAGGAAGTGACGTTGGTGCCAAGATCCGAAAGATGAATGGGAGTCAGCCAGGCGGAATGAGTAAAAGGATGTTGCAGACAGAGGGGACGGCATGTGCAAAAAGCCTGAGGCGGGAAAGCGTATGGCGAGTTTGAGGAAATCGAAAGGCCAGTGCAGCTGCGCGAAAAGAGGGACAGCAAATTGGCAGAGCTGAGGCCGGGGAGCGCGGACGCGCCTTGGCGGCCACGTTGGAACTTTGCCCTGAGGGTACTGAGGAGCCACGGAAAGGTCCAAAAGCTGGGAAGAAACTGGGGTCCCGAGCGTCACTGCTCCCTTCTCCTCTCAGTGTCCTCACTGGCCCCGACAGCGCCCCTACCCTTTCAGAGTCCTTCCTCCCTTCGTCCCTGGCCCCCACGCTGCTCGCCCCCCGCTCACCGCGGCTCCGGCTTCCGTCCCCCTCGCGCCCCCTCAGCAGCGCCTCTTCACAGACACCGCCGCCATCTTCCGCTCGCCGCCGTGACACTACGCAATCACTGCATTCGGCGGGTCGCTGGGAAATGGAGTCCACTCTGTACCAGCGCCTCCGCCCCTGCCGCGCGAGCGGCCCTCCGCCCTCTCCTTCTGCGAAGCCCGGGCAGCCCTTCATTTCCGTCTTTCGGGCGCCATGCTCTTGGGAAATGTAGTCCTGTGACAGGGGGGCGGGACGGAAGGGGGGCTGGAGGCTTCTGGGAAATGGAGTTCACGAAGACTCTGGTTCCCTGGACGGCTGGTGTTAGATTGAACAGAGTCGGATAGGCGAAGCTCCTAGGTCTTGCAGGTTATCTCCAGTCTCAGCGGGATATGAGCAGAGGCCCCGATCCCCTCCACCTTTTGTCCTGGCCATTTACACAATCTGGAGCACTTCCAGTTATCAGACGCTCAGTCTTCCAGTCCGTCCAAAGGGAAATGTGGTTTCGAGGGTCTCCTACCGGTCCTTATAGTAATAGTAACACAACGGGACCTCTGGAGACCACTCGGCTCTGAGCCCCCTTTCCACTCCAACAAGTCTTGCTGGCTGTTCGCCTGCTCCAGTTGAGATGATGAAAACCCTAAGTAGAAGGGACCTAGAGTTCTGCCCTCGAGGCTTTTAGAATGAGCAATTGTTTCCCAGTTATAGCTCCCTCACTCTTCAGCCGTCCCCAGCTCTCTCGTCCCCAGGCTGCGGATCCCGGCGCCTGAGGTCTCTCTCCTCGCAATCCCGCAGGGGGCGCCCCAATCCGGGCGCACCGCCCTCGGGGAGGCGGGAGGGGAGCCTAGGGCGGGCGAGGGCGGGGGTGTCCCGGCTATAAAGCGTGGCCGCCTCCCGCGGCGCCCGGGACGACTGGGACCCTGGGCGGTCGGACGGACGGGCGCGGGTCGGAACTCGGGCAGTGCCGGCCGAGAGATCCGAAACTCTCGGTTCTCCCCGGGCCGGAGAGGGGGTGGGTGGGGGCGCAGGCCCGGGGGATGCTGGGCTCGGTGAAGATGGAGGCCCACGACCTGGCCGAGTGGAGCTACTACCCGGAGGCGGGCGAGGTGTGTCCTCGGGGATGGCGGAGCGGGAATTGGCGGGGGAGGGGGGGGCGGGCAGGAATCAGGGTGCGGGGTTAAATGGGGGTAAGGACCTGGGTGTGGACTCAAACGGTGGCCCCAAATAGACCTGGGAGCGGGGAAACTGGACACACGGAGACCAGGTGTAAGGAGTCAGAGACGGGGGACAATGCATGGGAGCGCGGTTTAGGCAGACTTGTCGGAGTGAGGGCTTAAATGGGAGTAAGGAAGATTCTGCCAAGGGTCAAGTCATAGCTCATACGTGAGGGCTGAGTGTCAGGGACCCAAAGTAAAAGGAATTAAAATGAATAAACCAAAGATAGGAATCAGAGCTGAGGGATTAGGCAACGGAGTTCAAAATTAGGGGGAAATATAGTGAATGAGAGATGGGAGAGGGAGGTCACCATTAAGAGAAGTCTGAGCTGAGAGCTCAGGGTTAGAATTTAGTGTTAAAGATGGGGGTCTGGGGTAGATGTAAGAATTGGGGTTCTGGGATAAGGATTGGGGTTGAGTTCTATTTTAAAGTTAGAAATAGGGGTAGGTGCTCAAGGATAAGAGATGAAGGTGGTCAGAGATGAAGCTTGGTTTGGGGAGTGTGAAATAACAGGTGATTTAAGAGCTGGGGCTCAGATAGATAAGGAGCCAGATGCAGTCAAAGTCGGGATCCTGAGAGCAGGGGGTAGGGGCAACAGCATTGGCAGCAGAGGGGGTCAGTCTCCACCTAGCAGGTCCCTACTATTGACCCTCACCCCTCCCAGCTGAACTTCACGGGTCTAAGTGTTATTAGAGAAACCCTCAGCAGGGATTCTCCTTGCTGGAGTCTGGAGAGTTTCAGATTTCGCCCACCCCCGACCCACCCCACCTTCCACTGATCTCCACAAACTGCTAATGTACTCACCAGTCCCATCTCGGACAGGACAAGACTTCCCTGGAATAAGAGGCAGAGAACAATAATTCGCTTGCCCTAGCTGATGGAGAGTCCTCCCCCAGGTCTAACTTGCATTCCTCTTGCTGCAAGGACTCCGTCTTAGCCTGCTTGCTCTCTAGTCAACATTATGAAGTGGAGGCGGGACAGGGTCCTAGCCAGAAGGTTATGGGGATCTGGATACTTGGGTTTCTAACCTGTATGGGGACTGTGGGCCTGAGGTGGGATGTGGGACTGCAAGGATTAAGTTCTCCAAAGACACTAAGATCTGGGGTTTTCATGGGCCCCAGCGTGCCTGAGTTCTGGGTCTGGGGTTTGAGCTGTAGGGTGGGACTCCTGGATACCCAGGCCTGCGAGGCTTGGCAAGGTGCCCAGGAGGGGCCAGTCCTGGGGCTGTGGAGGTGTGAGGTGCACGTGGGGTGGGGCAGGGAAGGGGTTGGGAGTGTTGAGAGGTGGAGGCAATGTCGGTTCTAGGGTGGGGAAGGCAGAGACCAGGTTGGTGGTGGAGGCTCCCAGGTGGTAGGAGAATCTCAGCTGAACGAACGCCTTGCATAGTTCAGATCCTGGGGGTGTGCTCTAAGGATACCAACTACAAATCAGTGTTTTGGAGGTATATCTTAAAAAGTAAATTGTGGGGCTCTAGGCGGAAGGAGTCATTATTTGGGGCACAGCCTGAAGCTTAGGGGACAAGGTGTGTGGAAACTGTCTCTGAAATTGAGGGACAGTCTAGAGATAGTCAGCATTTGGGGGCATATTTTGGAAGAGATGACATGTAGGGGGCTGGAAATGGACGTACTGTGTGAGGGTCTCCTCAACCTTCCCATCAACAAAACCACCTCCTCCACCTGGGTCAGAACAATGAGAGGAGAAACTTCTGCACTCACTCAGCAACTGAGCACTGGGGGGAACCCCACACTGCTTCTTGCCCACCACACCCTTCTGCTGGGGTCATGGCACCCCCCTCCACCAGGCTGACTCTTTGTCTGGAGGGAAATTGGAAAGTTATAGTCCTCAGGCATCACCCCCAGACGCCCAGTTCTCACAAATCAGCTGGTCCAACTGCTCCCCCTCCCCCCATTTTCTAGATGGAGAACCTAAAGCCTCTCGGAGTGTAGGGGCCACCTGAGGTCCTAGGCTGGGACCAGGATCAGAAACTAGCTTCTGGCTTCACACCGCCTCCCTGCGCTCCCTGTCACACCCTCCTCCAGAGACAATAAGGAAATGAAAGGGGAGAAATTCCAGCCTCCTGGGGTGGGGGTGCAGGTCCCCTCAGGGCTTTCCCCCCCAGTCTCAGCCCCGCCCTCGCAGGGGAGATCCGGTTCAGACCCGGACACTGGGGGTTCATCCCAGCCCCGAGGCATGTGAAAGCTGACGGTGGATTAGGGCAGCTGGAGGCTTGAGGTCAGACCTCAAGGAGGACTTCCGTGTGGGTGGGGAGCCAGAAAAGAAGGGCTCTGGGGTCCCAGTCTGTCTTCCTCTGTGATACAAGAGTCTGACTGAGCTGGAGAAGCGTCAGGGGTCATAGAGGGATTCAGGAACTCTCTGTGGATCCCCCTGAGTTCCAACACCTCCCCTCTCTCTGAAGGACCCTCTTCCCTTACTTTTGGGGAGGGACCAGAGCCAGCCAACCACAGGGGAGACCAGTGCATGGGGGAGGGGAATAGCTGTGGCTCCAATTTCAATGTGAGACTTCTAGAGAGATGGTGGTGCCCAGGGAAGGGGCAGAGAGATGCAAAGATGTACTGAAGGAGGAAGAAAGAGAGGGGTGGGTGGGAAAGGAGAGGGGTAATCAGAGAGAGTTCCAAGGACTGGAGAAAGAGGTGTGAGAGAGATGGGCAGGGGCAGAGGAAGAGAGAGATGGGGGCTGTGAGTGTCTTTTTGTGCGAAAAGAAAGGCAGGGAGGGAGAGAAAGAGATGGAGGAGAGAGAGACAGATAAAGGGAGAGAGCCTGGGGGCAGGGGGAGAGACAGAGGAGGGAGGGAAGAGAGGGAAGGAGTGTAGAGGTACCGAGACAGGGAAGGAGATGAACAGACACATATAATGCCAACAGGGAGAGTCAAAGAGACATAAGAAGAAAGAGCTAAAAAAAAAAAAAAGAAAGAAAGAGCTACCTGGATAGACACGTGAAAAAAGACAAGGGAGAGTTTCTCTACTGGAATGCAGACCTGGGGTTGGTTACCACCTCTCTGGCTCCTTGAGTGATCCTGGCAGTTCCTTCTCTCTGGGCCTTGGTCTGTGCAGACACTTAAGTGACAGGGTGGGTGAGATGGGACACACTGACTCAGTGGTGGTTCCCATCAGAGCTAGAGCAGCACCCCCAGTGCCATGAGACCCACCCCACCCCCCGGGACAGGAAGCAGGACAGACAGATGGAATATTGCCAGAGAATGAATGGAAGGCTGGATGAAATGCTCACAGAATGAGAAGTCCCCATCCACCAAGCTTTGTACTTTCCTTACTTATCTTGTTCACTTCCTGCTAGACTGACAGCTCCCTGAGAGCAGGCGTTTCCGAGTCTTGGTCACTGCTTTTATAGCTGGATCCAGAACACCCGTGTGGAGCCAGACTGCCTGGATTCAGGATCCCAGTTCTCCTCCTTCCTTGCTGTGCGACTCCTGGACAATCTCTCTGGGGCCTCAGCTTGCTCAGCTGAAAAATGGGTGTCATGATAGCACTTCCCCCATAGTGTGGTCACAAGGATGAGAGCAGAACTTTCCTGGGAAGTGCCTGGAGTAGTGCCTGGCACACAGTAGGTGGTCAGTTGAATATTTGAGAGATGAGATAGTTACTTACAAAGACATAGCAACGTCTACCTTATTTCACTGAGCTAAGATGCGCATTTTCCCCCCATTTGAACCTTTCTGAAAATGGAATGGGTTTTACAGTCAGTGGTGTCTGGAGATTATAACTGACAATGTTTTTTTCCATTCTTATTGACACTTAAAATACTACTGAAGCTTAGATTTGATGACATTTAATAAACAGATGACGTATATTAGGTGGAAATATGTGATTTCTGATTTTCAGGTGCTTTGACTTATAAAGCTATAATTTTATAACCTAAAAGATGGATAGAAAGTACACACGTAGATTCCATTATTAGATAAATCAGCAGTTATCAATTTTTTTTCTTTTTGGTCTCAGGACCTCGTCACACTCTTAAAATTATTGAGGACCCCAAACAGCTTTTATTGATCAGGGTTATATTGGTTGTTACCACATTCAAAGTGAAAACTGAGACATTTTAAAAATAGGCATTCATTCATTTAAAAATAGCAACAATGTGTTAGTGTAAGCAGTGTGTATTTTTATTAAAATAACTGTATTTCAGAACATTGAAGGAGAGGAGGGGCACAGTGACATTTTTGCCTGTCTCTTTAGTGTCTGGTTCAGTAGAAGCCAGCTCGATTTTCCTAGCTGCTCCTACCTTTGGTCTGTTGCAATATTCCATGTCATGTGGACGCTGGAAAACTCCACTGTACGCTCGTGAGAGTAACCAAGTGAAAAAGGTTAGTCATATCTTAGCATTATATGAAAATGGTTTGACCTCGCTGGTCCCCCCAAAAGAGTCTCAGACAACTCCCCAGGGTGTCCTGGACCACACTTTGAGAACCACTTAAAGCCTGTGCACTCCAGGACATGAGATGTGGGAGATGGGGAGAGGGGTACGTGAAGAGGGGGCAGAGAGAGACTTGAAGAGACAGCCATTTACAGAGGCAGGTAAAGATGGAAGAACAAGAGGCACAGATAGAGGGACCCAGAATGGGTCCAGCCACGCTTTACTTACTAACAGAGTAGAGACTCACCACTTGCCATCTCTCCTTCTCTCCCTGTAGGTCTATTCTCCAGTGACCCCAGTACCCACCATGGCCCCCCTCAACTCCTACATGACCCTGAACCCGCTGAGCTCTCCCTACCCCCCAGGGGGGCTGCCTGCCTCTCCGCTGCCCACTGGACCCCTGGCGCCCCCAGCCCCCACAGCGCCCCTGGGGCCCACCTTCCCAGGGCTGGGTGCCAGCACTGGTGGAGGCAGCAGCTCAGGGTATGGGGGCCCGGGCCCGGGGCTGGTCCACGGGAAGGAGATGCCGAAAGGGTACCGGCGGCCCCTGGCCCACGCCAAGCCGCCCTACTCCTACATCTCGCTCATCACCATGGCCATCCAGCAGGCGCCGGGCAAGATGCTTACCCTGAGCGAGATCTACCAGTGGATCATGGACCTCTTCCCGTACTATCGCGAGAACCAGCAGCGCTGGCAGAACTCCATCCGCCACTCGCTGTCTTTCAACGACTGCTTCGTCAAGGTGGCGCGCTCCCCGGACAAGCCGGGCAAGGGTTCCTACTGGGCTCTGCACCCCAGCTCAGGTAACATGTTTGAGAACGGCTGCTACCTACGCCGCCAGAAGCGCTTCAAGCTGGAGGAGAAGGTGAAGAAAGGGGGCGGCGGGAGCTCGGCCTCCAGGAACAGTGCGGGGTCGGCCTCCGCGGCCACCGCCCCTGCCGCCACTGTGGCCTCCACGCCGCAGCCGCAGCCCCCGCCCCCTGAGCCGGAGGCCCAGGGTGGGGACGAGGTGGGGGCTCTGGACTGTGGCTCACCCGCTGCTCCCTCCACACCCTACTTCACTGGCCTGGAGCTCCCAGGGGAGCTAAAGCTGGATGCGCCCTACAACTTCAATCACCCTTTCTCCATCAACAACCTGATGTCGGAACAGTCGCCAGCACCCCCCAAACTGGACGTGGGATTTGGGGGCTACGGGGCAGAGGGTGGGGAGCCTGGGGTCTACTACCAGGGCCTCTATTCCCGCTCTCTGCTTAACGCATCCTAGCAGGGGTGGGGTGGGAGCGTGCTGGGT
>NW_011494885.1:2546237-2546570 GCF_000754665.1 Bison bison bison
CCCCAGAGGCCGCTTCGCAGGGAAAGTTACATAACGCACCGGCAAAGCCTTCTGGGAAACGTAGTCCCGCCGGGGCCTGTTCTTAAAGGGGACCGCAGGCTGCAGGAGGGTTGGGGCTCGCCACCTCTCCGTGGCGCAACCGTGATTACTCCTCGCCGCGGGGCAGGGAGTTTGGTCGCTCCAAGCAGCTGGAGACAAAGGTTGGGGGCGGGGATGTGATACGAGTAGTGAGAGCCACTGGGGATTCAGAAATTTCGGGAAGTGGACAGGCATCCGGTTTCTTACTCCGACTTGCTGTGCAACTTCAGGCAAGTCTTGCCTTCTCTGAGATTC
>NW_011494885.1:2546670-2551431 GCF_000754665.1 Bison bison bison
GGTGGGATATGGCTGTACCTCATATCATCGGGCTCTTGGGGCCTGACCTTCCCCGGAGACACCTTGCTCACCCAGTCTGTCAACATCTTGGTTGGTCTACTGCTCACCGTGGTGACTGCCATCACTGTGGGCATCGTGTTGATCCACTGAGTACTATGATAGCTGCCACTGACATCATGGTGGGCCCACTGAGTACTGTGAAGACTGCCATACTGATTGATGTGATGAGGTTGACCTGTTGGGTCTTCAGATGGCCACCCTCTGGGATGACTTCTTGGTTGGCCCCTTGGGTGCTGTGATGCCCAGCCTCTTGGCTGAGCCTCTGGATGTGATGGTGGCACCATTTTGGTTATGTCTTTGGCCCATTGGGTGCTACGATGGCCACCATATTGACGGTCTGCCATCACCCGTGTACCGCTGTGCAACATAATGGCCACCACAGCCCCAGTGTTGGCCATGTCATCCCTGTCTCTGGTGTGAGCTGAGTGAGGGGTAGAGATGAGGATACTCCTTGTTTGTTGTTGTTGTTGTTGTTTTTTCCTGGAGCCCATTCTCCCTCTGATCCAGGAGAAACCAGAAAGGACTGGTTAGGGTGTGGTGGATTTCTACTAAAGTCTGGTTCTTGCCGGGGAAGGGGGATACTGGCTGTGTTTGACCATTAAAGGCACCATTTCTGCCTCTTATTGAATGTATCTTTTCCTTAGCCAGTGGGCCCTTCGAGGCTGAAACAACTGAATTGCTGTGTCCTGTCCCCTCTCCTTCCTGCCCCCAAGAGCCGTTTGCCTCTGGGGGAAGGGCTGGGGGAGGCATCGACCTGACCTTTGGCTCTTTGCTGTCCCTGACCCCAAGGACAGTTTGCTCACAGATAGCAGCCCCCGCAGCCATGGGGCCGGGGCAGCAGGCGGAGGTGGCTCTGAAGTGACCAAGGCCATCTCCCCACCCCCACTCTCTCGACACATGCCTCTAGCACTGAGGTTTAGAGAGCCCTGGGACCGCTCAATTTTTGGTTAAGCTGGAGGGGGGGAGGAGGAGGAGGAGGAGGGACAAACGAGGTGCCAACTGAAGGAGACTCTGTGTGTGTGTGTGTGTGTGTGTGTGTGTGTGTGCACGCGCGTGCGCACGTTTGTGCGCCTGTGCCTCTGTGGATCATAGGATATCGCTACAGCCATTGAGGTCCCCGTGGTCTGCTGTGGGTGTTATCTATGGCTTGTATCCCTTAATTGTGTTAGTTTCTATGTCCATCCTCTGTGTGCTTACTGTAGATGTCTCAGGATACCAGACTGCTGTGCGTCTGTCTTGTTTTTTTTGTGTGTGGTTCTCTGACACACCTATCCCTGGGACCCTCTGGGTCTCACACTGTTGGATGTGTGTGTCTGTACGTCCCTTTGTCTACTTGCCTGCTGCCGCAAAGAGTCTGCCTGTGCCTACATCGGTGGTGTGGGTCATTGTGTGTTTCATGTGTATTTCTGTGAGTCAGCATCTGTCTGTATGTCTTCTAAAAAGTTATGTCTCTGTAACTTATGCCTGGCTTTGCTACCTCCCTGTCACTGCTGTGGCTGTGTGTGAGTGTATATTGGCTGGCTCTAGTGTGTCTCTGTCTCTTTCACATGCAGGTGTGGGGAAAAGGAGCTGACTCTTCCTTTGGGCGCTAGGGGCCTCTGGGGGCCTCTGGGTTTGGGGTCTAGGGGCTTCTATTCGTCCAGGTCTCTGCCTAGGCTCTGAGTCTGGTATCTGTGGCTCCAATGTCCCTGAGGGCATGGCTCTCTGAGAAACATAGGTGTTTTTTCACAGCCCTTATTTCACAGGGTGGAAACTGAGGCCCAGAATGGGAAAGGCCGGGGCCGAGGTCATGCCGCCAGGCTGGCTGGAGCAGGTGTTTTTTCCTTAGTTTGTATTTGCCTTTCATGGCTGTTGGCTCTATAGCCACTCATTCATTTAGTCAGTCCATTCAAAGACCAAAAGCTGTTTCTTTACGTGTGTGTGTGTGTGTGTGTGTATGAGAAAGTGACAGACAGACGGAGGACAGAAGGGAGAGGGATGTTTCTCCCACTTCCCGTGTGTCCATCTGTCTGTCCCCTAGTGTCGTCTATGTCCCTACTTGTCTCTGTGTCTTAATCTCTGTCCTTTGGTTTGTGGGCAGCTCGCACATCCTCCGTGCATCTGTCTCTCGAATGTTCTGCCTTGCTCTCTCTCTCTCTCATCCTCTCCATTCCTCTGAGTCTGTCCCTCCCTCCCTCTCTGAATGCTCCCTCCTTCCCTGGGGGCTCTAAGTCTTCCCCTCTTGGGGTCTGCCTCCCCCCACTCCCTTGGTTCTCCGGCCTCTCTCCTCCTCCTTTGGCCTCCCTCTCCCGGCTCCCTGAGTTTCCGCCTCTACCTGCCACCTCGCGGGCCAGGCCCTCTATTTCTGTCACCGTGCCCGCCCCGCCGGCTGCGTGTCACCCCCCGCCCCCTGCCGCGCTGGCTCCCCGTCAGCCGTCCCACCAGCCTCGCTGTCCTGGGCAGGCTGGGGAATTCCTCCCGGTTCCTGGAAAAAACAACTGGTGCCGAGAGAAAGGCCCTCAGTCTCCCCGGGTGCCCGCCCCCCTCCCTCGGGCCTGGGGGTCTCTCCCGGAGTCGGCCGGCCCGAGGCAGGAAGCCCTGCGGTTTCTGGCTTCTCCCAGGCGGCCTCCGGATCTGGCCCCCGCCCCCCGGCCAACAGCCCAAATATTATTCCGCAGGAGGAGTCGGTGGCGGCCGGAGGAGGCCCAGGCTGAAAGAGGCTTTCAGGGCGGCCAGGCCTGGGGCTTCCTGTCCCCAGGCTCAGGCCTCAGGCCGCCCCAGTGGGGACCTCAGGTGGCCGGAGGGGCGGGTGTTGTTGTAGGGTCCTGGGGGGGAGGTGGGGCCATCCGTCAGGGTGTCTGGTGGCCACTGGCTCGGCCGGCGTGGGCAGGTGTGACCCCCACCCCAGGGACAGCCGGCGGGCGGCCAGCATGGAAAAGTACCACGGTCACACATGGGACGCACGGACAGACATGAAGACGCTGGGGGTCAGGGACGGAGGGATAGCACGGGGACGCGGAGAAGCCTGGGCTGGGACAGACGGACCTGGGCACAGCTTGTGGCTTTGGGTGACGTGGTCCAAGGGAGGAGCCCGTGGGTGGGGAAACAGAGGGCAAGGCAGGGTCCCTGCTGTGAGCAGAGAGCCACCTGCCTCAGAAAATGTGAGACGATGATGGCGAAGAAGAGAAACGAAGAAGAAGATAACAACAGTTACTCAGGCGCACCACGTGTCTGGCATCGTGGAAGCACCTGACAGTTAGTGGAGCCAGTCCTTCCCACCACCCATTTTATTACTGGGAAAACTGAGGCATGAAGAAGTAACTTGTCCAAGGTCACACAGGTGGTGAGTGGGGAGCTAGAACTTGAACCCGGGCCCAGAGCTGGGGCCCTAAATCAGGGCGCTGTTCTAGAGGGGTAAGAGCAGCACAGCGGGGCCCTGGGGTCCCAAGCCCTCCCCCATGCTCAGCCCCGCTCACACCCCGCAACCAGAGGCCGAGGGGGCACCCCAGAAGCCAGCAGTCCGGAAGTCGATGTCAGCGTGTACCTTGGTGTCAGCGTGTCACTGTCATGGCGTCTGCAGGCCTCCGTGTTACTCCGTGATCTGTGTGGTCAGTGTGTGAGCGAGTGCTGCGTGCACCCGTGTGTCTCGGCGTCAGGGGCTTGTTGCTGGGTTTCCGTGGGTGTTTGTGTCGCGGTGTCTGCATGTGTGTCCCTGTGCTGCCTTCGTCTGCAGTGTGTCTGCCTGTGTTCTCGGTCTCTGTGTTTTGTCGCCGCGTCTCTGAGCTCACTGTGTTTGCCCACTGCTGTGTCCTGGTGCCTGTCACCATGTCTATTACAGCGTGTCTCTGTCACTGGCTTCTGTGGGTCTGTTTATGTCTCGGACGCTCTGGGTCTGCCTATATCTGTCCCTGTGTGTCACTGTGTCTGTCCCCCTATGTGTCACCATCTACCCAGGTGTCCCGTGGGTTTTACTCACCACCCAGGCCACAGGTGGGCGTGTCAGGCCCACTGGTGCCCAGAGCTGCAGCCCAGCCCATCCCACCCTCGCCCTGCCATGGGCCAGGCTGGGCGCCTGTTTGCAATGCCTGCCCCAGGTAAACACCAAGATCCGGAACGCAAGGGCCACCTCCCTCACCTCCGCTCCCTGCCCCTTAGCCTGCCCTGGACTGGGCTGGCCCAGAGCCCCACAGGCGGTGCCCCTAAACTGGAGATGTGCCCTGACCCTTCCCCCACCCACGGTCCCCCACCTTCCCAAGCCCCCAGCCTTGGCCTTTGCCTGCTTGCTTCTCTTTGTCAATCCCTGGCTGTCTGCTGGCCTCTCCGCTTCTTTCTGTCCCTACTTCCTCTCACCTGCATTTCTCTGTGGTTCATTCTCTGGAATGACCCTTGTCTTCATTCTGTCCCATCTACCTTGGACTTTTTCTGTCTTTTCTCAGGGAAATCTGATCTCTCTCCTTTCCTGATCTGTCTCTGATTGAGCCCACCGACTCTCTCTGGCACCTGGTTTTTAACTCGGGGCCACGATCTGCCAGTCTCTTCCTGTTTCTCTCGAACCTTGTAAGTCCCTCTCACCCGGAACCGCTCAATCTTGGTCACTGTCTCTGACGCCCCAGACCCCACAGGAGCAAACCTCTGCTCTACCAGGGTCCTTAGGGGGGTACTGTGTGGCCCCTAGCCTCCCACCCCAGCTCACTGGTAGATATATATATATATATATATATA
>NW_011494885.1:2551531-2553879 GCF_000754665.1 Bison bison bison
GGGGGATTTTTCCAGCTCCTGGGAAGGTTTCCGGGTGGGGAGGCCTCTGGAAGGAATGGGACTTCTCAGCTGGGCTGCCGTCTGTCTGTCTGTGTCTGTCTGTCTGCTATCCCTGGGCGTCCTGGGTCCTTAACCTGGCTTCTCCCTGGGAGTTTGTCCATCCAGCTAATGTCATTCTGACTCTTTTCTCTGTCAATCTGCCTCTTATTCCCTCCTGCACACACTGTCACTGGGCGTCTATACTAGGCCCTCTGTTGAGCCCTGGACACAGAGCTGAACAGGATGCTGTCCATCTCAGCTGATTCCTTGCTTTTTCGTTTCATCTCTTTTCTCAGGGCTTGAAACCCTCTACTTGTTCCCATTAAAAGAAAATCCAAAGTCCTTCCTGTGGATCACAGGACCCTCCATGCGCCCTTATGATCCCGCTGACCTCAGTTGTATGTCTCTCCCTGTTGCCAGAGCTGCACTGACTGCCTGGCTACTTCTGGAGCGAACCATGCAGGTGCCCACCTCAGGGCCTCTGCACAAGCTATTCTCCCAGAGTGTTCCTGGCTTGCTCCCTCACCTCCTTTAGTTTTTAGTGTCATCTTAGAAAGCCCTGCCTCCCTTTTTAAAATACCAATCTCTGGCACTTCCCTGGAGGTCCAGTGGTTAGGACTCTGCACCTCCATTACAGGGGGCATGAGTTCGATCCCTGGTCGGGAGCTGAGATCCACATTTTATGGGTCAGTATCTCCCACCTGAACGTCAGCTGCATGAGAACAGAGATGGCATTCTGTTCCCCGCTGTATCCCCAGCACCTACAGCAGGGCTGGTCACACAGTGGGTGCTGAATAAACATTTCTTGAAGGAAAGAAATCCATTAATCTATCCATCCTTTAAACAGCCAGTGCTGGGCAAGACTGGGGATTCGGTGGGACTGAGACAGCCTTGATTCTGCCTTTATGGGACTTGCAGTGCAGTTCTATTAAGATGTAGAATGCTCAGGGCTGGGATAGGGGAGCAGGAACCCAGAAATAGCACCTAACACAGACTGAGGGTCAAGGAGGGCTTCCTGGAGGACGTGTCAGCAGAGTTAAGACCTGGAAGGTGAGGACTGAGCCAGGTCTTAATATAGGGACCAAGTGACTGACAGACCCAGCCCTGCCCTTCTTATGTATTAACTCTTTAGTTCAAACCTGTACCTTTCCCTGACTTCACAGCCTGCCCCCTCCCTCTCTCCTCTTTATCATCCTCTTTTTGACTCTCTCTTCTCTCTCCTTTCTCTATTGTTGGCATTTCCTCAGTGTATCTCAGCCTCTCTTAACCAGTTGGGATATTTCTCTTTTTTGAATATTTGTCTCTGTTTCTACATCTCCCTCATCTCTGAGGGTCTTTCATTGATCTCTCCTTTTTTCTCTCTGGGTTTCTATCTTCTCTCAATGAGTCAGTCTCTACAGCTCCTTCATCACCTCTGTGGCCTCCATCTTTCCCTCGGTCTCTCTCTGTGTCCCTGTCTCTCTTTCATGAAGCCTCTTCATCCACTCACTGATCCCCAAATCACTCCAGAGCCTCTTGGCTCTGGCCCTACCCTGGCCCTGAATGAAGAGGGGCTGATCCAGCCCCCCACACCCACGCAGTTCAGGCTGTCTGCTCTGTTAATAGTTAACCCAACCTCTATCTAGAATACACACTGGCCAGGCTGGGGGTGACTCCCCTGCCCCCCACCCACCCACCAGCTGTTCTTAAAGGACCAGGTGTCCTCCACAGGTCTTTAGCCTCCTGGGGCATAGTGCCCTGGCGTCTGAAGTCCTCTTAACTCAGGATGGGGGCAGGGGGAGCTACTCAATACTTGGGTCTGCAGAGCTGGGTCAGGGGAGGCCACAAGATTGCCCAGGAGGAGTGCTCAGGCTTGGAGCTCCATCCAGCGTCTCCCTTGCCCCACACTTATCGCCTTGGTGTATTTAATCAGGGGTGGTTTTCCCAGCCCTGCCCAGAGCCCAGGCTGGCAGTGCCAGGGGTGACAGAACACCTGAGACCTGGTGGCTGGGGGGAGGGAGGGGACCCCCCAGACCAAGAACTGAGGGTGCTCCAGCTACGGAGGACCAGGCCATAGGGTCCCTAATATTTGGGAGCTGGGACTTGCGGGTGGGACACCTGGGTAACCAACATGGGTCTGGACATTAAGGCCTTCCAGAGTTGGGTGATACAACAGCTGGGTTCCTGACACCTGGGGCAACCTAGGGCCGCACAGCCGTCTGACAGTCACTCCCCATCTCTCTGGCCACCTGCTGGCCTTTGCACCCCGCTTTCCCCCTTCCCGGAATCTCCACGTCAGGGTCGCGCGAGGGGCGGGGGGTGGGGTGGGG
>NW_011494885.1:2553979-2555148 GCF_000754665.1 Bison bison bison
TGTATTTACTTTTCTTGATAATTCCCTTTTTGAGTTTGATATATTAACACTTAAAAAAAATATCAGGAGTATGCTGTTTGCTGTCCTCTAAGCCATATGCTTTTTAAACATCCCTATTAATAATTTTTACTTTTTTAAGTTTGATATATGCCAGCTATCTTGGTTGTTTTGGGTTGCTGTAACAAAAATTCCGTGGAAACACTTATTTCTTTTTTTTTCTTGTTCCTGATTTTATTTTATTTTTTAACTTTACAATATTGTATTGGTTTTCCCATATATCAAAATGAATCCGCCACAGGTATACATGTGTTCCCCAACCTGAACCCTCCTCCTTCCTCCCTCCCCATACCATCCTTCTTATAGTTCCAGGTTAATTGTCTGGTGACGGTTAACTTCCTGGTTCACAGATGGCCGTCTTCTTGCTATATCCTTACATGTTGAAGAGGGAGAACTCTGGTCTTTTCAGTCTCTTATAAGGGAGCACTGTTCCCATTTTTGAGGGTTCCGCCCTCATGACTTAATTACCTCCCAAATGTTCCAGCTCCAAATACAAGCACACTGGGGACTTAGGCTTAAACATATGAATATTGGGTGAAAACAAACATTCAGAGCATAGCACCAGCAAACTAAGGTATTTCATAAATTATGATTGCTATATTATTATTTTCTAAAATTTATACATAAATGTTGGGACAAATGTAGAGGTTTTTCTCTACTTACATGCCAATATTGGAAATTTTATCCATATTTTCACCATGATTTGGGCAATAGAGGATTTTTCCCCTACCTTCTTAAATGTTGTCTGTGCATGAGGCTTGAAGGAAAATTGATGCTTTCTGGGTTAGACTTTGTATGAGAGATGATTACTGAAAATCTGACAGACTGATTTTTAAAAATTCAGCAGATACATCAACATGAATCCACCACAGGTGTACATGTGTTCCCCCCAAAAAAAATAAATTAAAAAAAATAAAATAAAATAAATTAAATAAAGAGAGTTGGAACTGGAAAAAAAATTCAGCAGATAGAAACACCAAGCAAAAAATCAGTGGTATATATATATATATATTTTTAATTCATTTTTGGTTGTTCTGGGTCTTCGTTGCTGTGTGGGCTTTTCTCTAGTGGTGAGCTGGAGTTGACTATCTAATTGTAGTGAATGAGTTTCT
>NW_011494885.1:2555248-2556829 GCF_000754665.1 Bison bison bison
GGGCCGCCCCCTCCCCTTAACCCCTGCTTTGCTGCAGCTCGCTCAGGCCCCGCCCCCTGACGCCAGCGAGCAGGAAGTCCTGGTTAATAATCAGCCGGCCGGGACAGGTGCGGGACAAGGCCGCACACATCAGAGGTGACCGCGGGGGGAGTGCCTTCCACCCGGCCAGTCACGGTGTCTCAGGGAGGCCGCCCTTGAGGCTGATCTGAGATGGGCGCGCAGTTCAGGGCACCAGCAGGCGAGCAGCAGTCACCGTCTTCCCAGGGACCCTGTTTAGTGCACTTCAGGAGGTAAATGTCCTCGCGCAGTTCCCCCTAGCAATCTGGCCTAATTTTCTCCCTACCCAGCAAGAACTCACAGCTGGTCGGTCCCTTCTGGGAAGCCTCTTTCCACCCCGCCTCGGGGGCACTGTGTCCTCTACCTTCCGGGGATGGGCCAGACGGGAAACCTAATTCCCGAGCTTGGCTGTGGCTACCATGCAAGAGCCATCCCCTTCCCCCGCCCCGCTCCCCGCGTAAGCCTTAGTTCTGGCATCTGGAAAACGGGCTGATGACTAGAAGGCTCGGCCAGCCTTTGTGAAAACAGCCGGTGAGCCCACCTGAGTGAAGGGCGCCACCTGGAGGCTACAACGCGACGTCCTCTCCCTTGCAGGTTCAGTTTAGTCCCAAAGGGGGCGCAGCATCGCACACAACTAAGGGACCAAGAAGGAAAAAACCCATCTTTCGGTTTATTGAAGGAGGAAAAGGGGGTAAGATGGGGGGGGAGGGGGCAATAAAATGCTTTTGCTTCATTTATAAAGAGCGAGATTTCAGGAGGTCCCTTCTCAAGGAGGAGGGGCCCACCTCTCCCTCAACTACAAGCAGCAGCAAAGCCAAGCCAAGGAGGGGAGAGGGAAACCAGAGGGGTCAGGGGACCCCAAACACCCCCTCGGACAGAAGCTTTCTCCCCCCACCCTCAATGCATCTACCCCAGGGGACCCATCTGGGATAAGGAAGTGGGTATGTACACAGGTGAGGGAGGCACAGGCCTGGGTAGGGGAGGGAATAATTTATCCGCAGCAGCGGTGGGTGGCAAGGGGTGGAGGGGGGCGGGGGTGGATGGGCAGTAGACTGGTGGCAGTGGTGGGCCCGGGGTCCCGTTCTTTCTTAACCTTGATGTCTCCAGCAAGGATGGTGGCGATCTCTCCCTGCATGAAGGCCCAAGGGACAGAGGAGCCCACTAGCGGGCACTTGTCTCCGCTAGGGCAGTAAACCTCTCCAGCAGGGCCCTGAGCCTTGATGAATTCGCGGGAGCAGGGAAAACAAAACTTATGTCCGGGCACTGAGGGGCACTGGACGAAGTGGGTGTCTTCCAGACGCTCCCGGCAGAGAGTGCAGCACAGGGGGGCCCCAGGGGTCGCCCCGGCGCCACTACCACCCCCGCTAACAGCTTCCGCCCCTGCTGTGGGGCTCACTTCTGCCTCACCGTTGCGGGCCACTAGACGATGCTGGGCTGGAGGCGGGGCCGTGGAGGAGGCGGCGGGGCTGGCACCCCCGGCGCGCACAGGGGCCCCCCTCCCGGCAGGGTGCTTGGGGGGGGGGC
>NW_011494885.1:2556929-2559652 GCF_000754665.1 Bison bison bison
TACTGAAGGCAGTAGCTCTTGGGACGGGGGCGGAGGGGCCTTAACTGGAAGGTTTCAGGGTAGGGGGGGACAGAAAGCTGGCGACTCAAGTGTTGGGTAGGGCTGTCCACTTGGCACTTCGTCTTGCCCATATCTTGGATATCAGACTCTTAACTGGGACAAGCGAAAGCCGGAGAGGAGAGGACTGAAGGTCTCCGCGTCAGTTGCTTTATCTGCCAAAGGGAGTGGTCGAACGCCCCTAACTGTTCCAGTTCCGCCGGCGCGCTCTGGTCTCCAAAGGGTTACACTGTCAGTTTCTGCGCACCCCGCCGAACTTCACTACAATTCCCGAAATGCTCCGCGGGGTGGACAAACCGACGCACTTCCGCCGCCTGAGAGGTTGATCGAGGCCTTCACGATTCCCGCTGTCTGTCCACAACCCACCCCCCCACCTCAATTTCTGGGGTTTCTGAGCGCCGGGTTGAGAGGAGCTCTCGACCTCTACGGCTCACTAATTTGGAAGGAGAAAATGAGGCCAGATAGCAAGAGTTGGATGTGGGGCATAGTTTCTGGGGAGCGCGAGAACCAGACCTCGTTTTTCCAACCTTGAGTGCTTACTACCTGATAGGCAAAAGCAGGCTTTTGGGACCCTCGTGCTTCCCGGCGAAGGAACGCTGCAGGGCATGCTTGGAGAAGGGGCGTGTGGAGGAGAGACAGGTTTCCAGATTCTAACCTACATCAGCCTCTTTTCTCTAGGCCTGGGTCTGTTGTTGTTCAGTCGCTAAGCCTTGTTTGACTCTTTGGCTACCTCATGGATTGTAGGCCGCCAGGCTACTCGAAGTAGGCACGAAGACTGGAGTGGGTTGCCATTTCCTTCTCTAGGGAACCTTCCTGACCCAGACAGGCATCGAACCTACATCTCCTTCATTGGCAGGCAGATTTCTTTACCACTGAGCCATCAGGGAAGCCACCGGGTCTCTGTTGTGCTCCAAGTATCTTAATGACTTGCCAGGGTTGCATTCATTAGCAGTTTTCAAACTAATCAGGGAGTGCCTGCTTCCCCTCCCCTTCATCCCGTTGCAGCCACAGCAGGTCTGTTTCTGTTACCCAAACTTCAGTCTCAGCTGCACAATTTTGTTTACCACTGTTATCATTAACATTTTTCTTGAAGTAAACTCCTATGAAAAAAGGCTATTTACTTCTGCCTTATCCTAAGCAGTATGTGCATAATTACAGGTTTTAAGTACTAGGTTCATTTTTACAAAATAAAACTACATGCATATAGAGCCATTAAAAAGGCCATCTATGTATCATGTAAAATCATCTTTGGGTTATTCTTTACTAAATATTAAAGAGAGTAGGATTCAAGAGTTCCAGCCAGACCGGTGAACTGCATTGGGCCCTGACAAATTTAGGGCAAGCCTCTAAACCTTCTCAGGAGAAAATGGAGACTCCTACTTTTCATTGGGTACCTTCAGGTTAAAATGCACATTCATATTAATGCTGAACATGGAGCCTGGCATAAGTTGTTTTTAAGCTTCTTGTTACTTCAAAGACAACCTGTGATGGGCAATGCTGAGGACACTGAGTCAGATAGCTCAGGCCTTGCCCTGACAAGGCTCACCTGGAGGCAGACATTCAATTTAAATGTACTCAAATGATTATTTAACTCCCTTTCTTTTATAACTGCTGGGGGAAGAAAGGAGGTGTCAGGAAAGGCTTTCCTTGAGGGGGTAATATTTGAGCTGTGACCTGAAGGATGAATAGGATGTAGTTGTAGCCGGTAAAGACAGCTAAATCTTTATGCCCACATTACAGATGAGGACAATAAAGGCCTGTAGTTACACAGCTGGCTGGGCAGCAGCAGGGCTTGAACCAGGTCTGAGTCCAGGGTGATGGCTATTACCTACTTAGCTACCAGGTTCTGCAGCCAGTCTGGGAGTAGAAAAGAGAACCAGCTCCTCGACTTCATTAAACTATAGGGGAAGCAGGCTTTAAATAGATAAAGGTATGTGTTCATTTAGGGACCAGAGGATGCCGAGGGAAAATCTAAGCAGCAGACCCATCCTAGCCCAGAAAAAGGAATCCAAGATGTCCTCCTAGAGGTCACATTTAGCAGGGGGTGTCTGAAGGATGAAAAAATAGGGTAAGATTTCAACACAGGACTTGATGACTTTAAGGAAAAAAAAAAAAAGTCTAGAAAACTACCAGCCTCCAGCTTCAAGGGGGTGTCACCTGCCCACAGAAAGATGGGGCTGGTATGCTGCTGCTTGTATAGGTGGTGCAATTCCAGGCCTGTCTCAGGCAGAGCCCCAAGTAATTGTATTAAAAAATAAGTTTATTGATATCTAGTCACCACTGCGGAGAACAGAGCGGGTTAAGCTCTGGAGGTCAGAGACCTGCAGTGGGAAGCAGAAGGCTCAACCTCCATCTCCCCAGTGAGAACTCCACCCCCTCCTCCCTAGGGTATAAACTGCAGTCTCCTCTTCATCCTGATTTGTCTTGCAGCCCCCACCCCCTCCAAAGTCTGGGTTGGGGAGGTGGGTCAGTTCTCTTCAAGTCAAGGCCAGGAGTTGTTAGGGGCGGGGGCGGGGGTGTGGGGTAGTGCAGGTTTCCCTCCGCAACCCACCATATTATTATGTTATATAATAAATAACATAAAATCCATGGCTTAGAAGTCGGGGTTGGGGGAAGCAGCCAGGCAGACAGCGCTGTACTGGAGAAAGGGCTGGGGGGCCCATCCA
>NW_011494885.1:2559752-2563244 GCF_000754665.1 Bison bison bison
GACGATGCTGGGCTGGAGGCGGGGCCGTGGAGGCAGCGGCGGGGCTTGCACCCCCGGCGCGCACAGGGCCCCCACTCCCGGCAGGGTCCTTGGGGGAGTGGCCCAGGGCCTCGGCCACGTTCTTCAGGGCAGCAATGGGGGAGGGCACACCAGGGGTATCAGCGGAGAATGGGCCACCGGGTGCCACCCAGTGCCGCTGCTGCTGCTCCTCTGTGGTCATCTTCCCAGCTGCCTCGCCCTCGGGCTCAGGGGAGGCCTTGCGACGGCGTGGAGTGGGAGCCAGATTCCGGGATGGGGCTCGTGGGGGAGGGCCGCAGAGGGCTGCAGGGGCCGGCTCTGGATACTGCTGGGGCAGGGCCTCCGCGGGAGCTGGCTCGCGGAAGCTGTGGACCCCATCCGTTAGCAGCTCCCCCAGCTGGCGCCATTCCCCAGAGCCGTGCCGGCGTTCATATTCGAGGTACTTGAAGCCTGATGAGGCCAGCGCCTTGCCCGGCTCGCGCAGAGCATCATGAAACATCTGGCGAGCGACGGCCAGGACTCCCGCGTACACGTTGCCAGAACCACAGGGGTATTCGGTGAAGAGCTTCAGCTCGAACTCGTAGCCTGGCGGGCGGGCAGTAGCATCGAAGGCGAACACACGTCCCACCAGCCCATGATCCTTCTTGAAACGGACATTGAAAGGGGCGCAGGCGGACAGCGCCAGCAGTTGTTCCCGGACGGCTTTGGGGCGCCCGTGCCATTCCTCTGCCCGGCCCCTCATGGCCTCGTTCAGTTCTGCAAGACAGTCCGCATTCCTCTGTTGCTTCTCCTTCTCGAAATCGGAGCCGAAAGCTGGACGGGCAGGACTCAAGCCGGGTGCCAGCGTCAGGCCTCGGCTTCCCAGGCCAGACACTGCAGCTGCTAGCAGCCCGGGGGGCACCAAGCCGGGCATGGAGCCAAGCAGGGCCCTTCGCGCCCCCTCCGCCACAGCCTCTTCACGGCCCAGCCCATTGGCCAGGCGGGAGCCCAGGGTGTACTCCAGGGCGGGCGAGGGCAGGGGGAGGCGGCCCGACGATGTGGCCCTGTCATAGCGGTCCTGGCCGGAGACAGCGCCGCCTGTCCCCGACGGCTGGGGCTGGGCCTATGGAGGCGGCAACTGAAGGCCCTGTGCGGCGGCGGCAGCCAGGTCCTTAGTGGCCGGGTGCTTGAGGGCCGGGGGCCCAGGCGAACGGCCCTCGGGGAGCACGTGGCTGTGCTTGAGCTGGCGGGCGGCATCAATGAGCAGCTCGATGCGATCCGCGCCCTCAAAGTTCACGCATCCGCGGCACTAATTTGATAATTTGATATTTGATTAATTTGATATTCATTTTTTTCTTAGCTCTCTTCTTATTTCTCATATTTAACTTGATTTGTATACTTAATTTCGCTCAAGCCTTCACTTTCTGTATTAGATTTAGGTTTAGATTTAGTAAATTTAGATTTAGATTTAGTAAATCTGCATTTACTAAAATGGAATCTAAAAAAATGATACAAATGAACTTATTTACAAAACAGGAACAGACTTAGAGAACAAAGAACTTATCATCACCAGAGGGGAATGGTGGGGTAGAGGGATAGATAGGGAGTTTGGGACTGACAAGAAAAGAATTGTAAATTACTATATTGTGCACTTGTAACGTATATGATGTTGTATACTACCCATCAATAAAAAAGAAAGTGAAAAAAATTAATAAAGTTATGCTTCCTCTCACAATGAGTGGCTATTTTATGTTAAAATGTCTTTGAATTGAGCTTAATAAGATCCCTGTTTTCAAAAGTGGGATTTCAAACACAGTCATGATAGCTCACCCAAGTACTAATATAAAAAATTTATAGTAATTTAATGCATTATTATGAATGATCCATCTTAAAGAGTCTAACATCATGTTTGCAGTGTAACTGTTTTGATTCATATGACTGTAGAGAGATTTATACCATATATAAAGGAGGGCAATCCATTTAATGTGTGAATAAAATTAAGAATAAAATTCTATGTGAGGGAAATTCTCTAGTGGACCAGTGGGTAGGACTCTTGTGCTTTTACTACCATGGCCCAGGTTAGATCCCTGGTCAGGGAACTAAGATGCTACAAACCACGGGGCACAGCCACACAAAAAATTATGTGTGTTTTGTGATAGGACTATGAAGTAAGGTTTTTGTTTTTATATTTGTCTTTGTAACTCAAGAATGAAAGTCAATATTCATTTTGCTACAAATTTTGTGCATACATAGGACTTATTTAGATGCATACAACTTTTAAAATACACTTAGGCTATTATCACCAAGAAACCAGTCAGTACAAGCAGTGCAGCATTAGTTTTTTTTAGTTCATTGTGATCAATTAATGTTTTCAACACAATGATTGCTAAATAAAGTAGCAGTATCCCCATAGAGGTGGCTTTTACAATTGAATTATGCATGTGCTATAGTCCTTTCTCCCAACAAGAAACAGAGAATTTATAAATTTTAAATGTAAAACATAATTTGATAAATAAACATCTCATATTTGGTGTATTTAAAGGAAGCAGCACCTAGCATATGTGTGTAATAGAAAGATATAGCATTCCACGTGACTGTTTTATCGTTCTTGGACTGTTCATTTATTCTTGCACTGTTCATTTATTTATTTTTGAATTATCTGCCTTAATGAAAGATAGTGATGGCTCATATAAAATTGGATGATGGATGTTGTTCATTCACATTGTATTTGGTGCTGGAAGGGCCTTTTATTCTTCTGTTCAAATATGGATTCTGGGAATTCCTGACAATGCAGTCCAAAAACCAATCTCACAGAGAAAAAAAAAAAAATCAGTAGATAGCTTCTGCATCTTTTGTTTTTCACTCAGCCTCTTCTCTTGCCCTTTCCTTTATGCAGGACCTGATTTCATGTCCAGTACAAGAGAATCTCACAATTTGTACAATACCACATATACTGCTCTAATTGCCATTACATTTCTGTCAACTAGTCAGGAAACCTCAGTTGTAACATTTCAGGTAATAAGGATCATTATCTTCCTTTGGACTCCTTTGAACCTTTCTGACTACAAGTCAATTGTTCTATGTTGAGAAAAGTCAGATTGCATAGCATATTAAAGTGCTTTGGTTCTAAAATCAGAAAAACCTAGTTATGAGTATTAACTCTCAAAGATACACAAGTTGCTTACTTTCTGTGAGCTGAGTTTCTTCTACACAAAATGGGAGTAATAACAGCATTACCTCCTATGGTTGTGGCAATTCACTGAGCTAATGTACCCACAAAAGCTAAGCTCAAGTGACTTAAAAATAGTTCAGTTCAGTCGCTCAGTCATGTCCGACTCTTTGCGACCCCATGAACTGCAGCGCGCCAGACCTCCCTGTCCATCACCAACTCCCGGAGTTCACTCAAACTCATGTGCATCAAGTCGCTGATGCCATCCAGCCATCTGATCCTCTGTTGTCCCCTTCTCCTCCTGCCCCCAATCCCTCCCAGCATCA
>NW_011494885.1:2563344-2569348 GCF_000754665.1 Bison bison bison
GGTGGAGGGGCTGGGGGCGGTGGAGACAAGGCCAGGCGGGGCAACTGGACGGTCTGCAGGGCTGGAGGGGGCGAGGACTCACGCTCCTTGGGTGGCTGGCAGCCCCCTTCCTGGGGATTGCAGGAGGCTCTGGCCCAAGGCTCTGGGCTGCTGGAGCCCCCTTTGCTGTGGGCTGGTGTGTCTGTGGAGAGAGAGATGTAGATAAGATGGGCGGGACCTGTAACGCTGTCATGATTTCCCCTTTCCACCTCCCACCCAGCCTGGCCCCAAAGTCAGCTTTTGAAAACCTAAGTTGGATCATGCCTTGGAGCAGAAGCCCCATGACCCAGGGGGGAGAAACAATATATTTAACAATAACCTGGTGGCCGATACCAGCCTTAATGACTCAACAGGAGACCTCCAAGACTCAGTTTCCATTAAGGCTGGCATCGGCCACCAGGTTATCGTTAAATACAGTGTTTCTCCCCCCTGGGTCATTCAGAGTAAGAACCAACATTCTAGAAGGCTCTGAGCTATCCAGACAGAACCATCTCTGGCCACATCCCTGGATCCTGGGGAGAAGGGAGTGGGTAGGAGGGCTTGGAAGAAAGGAGAGGTGGCTGGAGCAGGAGAGGGGGACTTCTGGAGGAATAGGGGGTCTCTCCAACCAGGATGGCAGGATGGCAGTCTTAACTCTGGCCTGTGCCAGGTCAGCTGCAAGCCTGCGGGGCTTCCTCCACCTCTTCCCACCTGGGATGTCATTCACGCTCGTGGACATAAGAGTCTGCATGCACAGGCTCCCAGATTTCCTGAACCTCTCTCTCCAGCTGTGTACTCGCATATCCCCTCCAATAATCTCATCCAATAATGTCTCCAACTCACTTGCCAGATCTGAGCTCCTGGTTCTCCCCTATACCTGCTCCTCCCTCATCCACCCCCATCTCAGATGATGGCAGCTCCATCCTTCTAGCTGCTTGGGACAAAGTCAAAAAGTCACTCTTTCTCTTTCCCAAGACACCACTCGTGTACAAATAACCATTTGTTCAACATCTGTCTAGCTCCATGATGCCCATCCTGGTCCAACTGCCATCATCTCCCGACCTGGGACTATTCACTGGGCTCCCAGCCCCACCTCCACCCCTGAAGAGTCTGTTCTCTACCAGAAGCCCTCAAGGGTCCAACTAAAATACAGGACAGTTATGCTACAGGAAAGTAGCTACTCACAAAGGACCTCATTATCATTCATTGACATGGAATGTCCAAAATGGACAATCTTATAGACACAGAAAGTGGATTAGTGGTTGCCCAGGGCTGGGCAGAGATGGAGGGACATAGCGGGGTTGATGGCTAAGAGGTATAGGGTTCCTTTTTGGAGTGATGAAAGTTTCTAAAATGGACTGTAGGGATGGTTGTGCAAGTCTGTGAATATACTAAAAGCCCCTGAATTGTACACTTATTAAATCAGTGGGTTTATGGTCTGAAAATTCTCCCTCAATAAAGGTACAAGTGAGATCTGTCTTTTGTCTGCTCAAAACCCTCCTGTGGCTATTTTTCACAGTAAAAGCAAAGTTCTTAGGTCCCCACAATCTGCCTCCGTTGCCTCCCTAACCTCACGTCTCACTCCTTCTCTCTCTCGTTCATTTGGTTCCAGCCACATTGACCTCCGTGTAGGTCCTCATACACTTTTTGTTTGTTTGTTTAAATTTTGGCCACACTGGGTGGCATGTGGGATCTTAGTATCCCAACTAGGGATCAAACCCGTGCTCCCTGCAGTGGAAGTGTGGAGTCCCAACTGCTGGACTGCCAGCTAAGTCCCAGATCCTTATACACTGTAGACCCACTCCTGCCCCAGGGCCTTTGCACTTGCTTCTCAGTCAGCCTAGAAAAGATCTTTCCCCAGTCACCTGCCAGGCTCCCTCCCTCACCTCCTTAGGCTTCTGCTCAAACTTGGTCTTCTTGGGAAGAACATCACAACCCTCTGTCTGAAGCAGCTCTGTCCTTTTCTCTCTCCTAACCCTCCCTGATTTGTTTTATAGCACTTATCTCCACCTGGCATGGGATCGCTCTGTGTTTGTGGTCTGTCTCCTCCTCCTTATGTCAGCTCCATCAGGCAGGGCTTTGTTTTGTTCACTGCTGTTTACCCAGCGCCTAGAACAATGTCCAGCACAAAATTTTGTCTTTAATGAGAAAAGTACCGGGGCTTCCTAGGAGTCAGTACTGACTGGGCACCAGGCCCCAAGTCCTGGTAGCAACCCTCCCACAGCTCCCAGCACCCAAGGGGGACAGTCCAAGACTTGCTCTAGGGCTATAAGGTCTCAGCTTTTGCCCCTTTCTATTCCTCTTCTTTGCCTCAACCCCAGTGTACATACTGTTCCCTCCACCAGGATCACCACCCCCTCCATCCTCTTAGGTCAGGCAGCCTGGACAGGTGGGAGAGGCTGGCAGAGCACCAATAACCAGAGCTAAAGGTGGTTGGACATCTTCCTGGCCAGCCCTGAGTAAAGTGGCTAAGTTCTCCTCTTATGTTATTTCACTGAGTCCTTCCAGCCAGTCACTGGGGTAGGTGCTATCATTATTAGCCCATTTTACAGATGAGCTGACTTGAGGCCCAGAGAGGTGTCACAGAGCTGGGAAAAGAGGGCTTTGAACCTAGGTAGGTTTCAGAGCCTATGCTTTTAACCATTCCTTGGGCCGGCGCTACGGGATCCATGATGGCAAGTCTTCTTCATAAAGCACATGGGAATTGCAGCCACTTGGAAATAATATATGACTTTTTTAGTCTAGTAAAGGAAGAGCTTCCTAGACTTTTCTAGTCTAGAAAGATCCCCTGGAGGAGGGCATGGCAACCCACTCACTATTCTTGGCTGGAGAAGCCCATGGACAGAGGAGCCTGGCAGGTTACAGTCCATAGGGTCACACAGAGTCAGACACGACTGAAGTGACTGAGCACAAGCACAAAAATAACAGAAAGGGGCCCAGCCTTCACGCTCACAGGGGTTATGGGAGGACCACTAGGAGAGTTAAAAATCAGAGTTATTTGCAACCTTTGGGCCTCAGTTTCCCCACCTGTAAATGGATGCCTGTGAACACAGGACCAAGTAATCCTATAACAGAACATCTCCCCAAGGGTGGTTACAGATGTTAAGTGAATCACCATGGGTACATGGCGTAGGCCAGTGCCTGGCACAGTTAAGGTCTCAATGTTGTTACTGTTACTGCTCTTCCATTCAAATATTAGGTCACAAGATAAATGATCCTTATCTGACCTTCCAGTGTCAGAAAAGATTCCTCAGGCTGCCCCAGGCCCTGCTCCTGTCCTTTAGTCAGAGCAGTTCCTCTTTTCAGAGTTTCACACAGTGGGTAATCTCTGTGTGAGATTCTAATCAAGGATACTTTAGGCACATACCTGCCTCAGGGCCTTTGCACCTGCTGTTCCCTCCAGCTGGAGTACTCTTCCTCCAGATAGCCACTTGGTCCAGTCTCTATTCAGGTCTCTGCTCAAATTTCACCTCCAGAGAAGCCCTTCCTGACTCCTGTCTACAGCAGCCACCCCCCTCCCATTACTCACTATCCTCCTAACATGCTTTGTTTTGCCTCTTTTACCACTTCTTCGTGTAATCTGAGGGTTTGCTTTGAGGGTTACTTGTCTGTGGTTTGTCTACCATAGCTAGAATGTCAGTTTCATACGGAAAGGAAAATTGTCTTTTTCTCCCTAGTGTTCGCAGCACCTACCATGGTGCCTGTTGAATGAATGAATGAATGGAGGGGTTGCACAGCTTTTGACGTAATAAGTTTGCCATCTTTGTGCTGGTTCAATGGGGCCATTTCACAGAAACACTGACGTTTGCTTCATACTGAGGACGAGGGTCCCAAGTGATGGTGTCTTTCTCCTGCTTAAGACACTGTCTGCCTCCCAGATGCCGTCAAGATAAAATCCAAAGTCCTGACCTTTATGTACAAACCATGTGTGATCCAGTTCCTGCACACTCATTAACTCTCAGTCAATATTAATTGTCATTTTGTGTGTTGTTGTTGTGGGCTTCCCAGGTGGCTCAGCAGTAAAGAATCTGCCTGCAATGCAGGAGCCATGGGTTTGATCCCTGGGTCAGGAAGATTCCCTGGAGAAGGAAATGGCAACCCACTCCAGTGTTCTTGCCTGGGAAATCTCATGGACAGAGGAGCCTGGCAGGCTATAGTCCATGGAGTTGCCAAAGAGTTGGACTTGAATTAGCAACAAACAAAAAAAAACAATATGCATAAACAACATGTGTGTGTGTGTATATATATATATATACACACACACGGTATATATTATATCAGGCCGTCTAGTCCAGTGCATAAGTTAAGTTCACGGACTTAACTTGAGTTGGACGCAACCTGTATTCAAGTTCTTACTGCTTACTTGCTGTGTGATCTTGGGTGAGTGAATGCACCTCTTGAAATTATAATACATGATCCTGAGATGCCTTGTTGGATCACACGTCCCCTCTTTCTCTAAACCCTTCAGTGGCTCCCCACAGTACTTAAGATAAAACTGAACTCCTTATTTCAGCTTAAAAAGAACTGCATGGTTTGACCTTTGCTGACCTCTCTGGCCTCATCTCAAAAATATGTTCTTTCTTCCTTCCTCTCCTCTCAGAAGGCAACATCTCTGTTTCCTAAAGTGGCCAAACTCTCTTGCCTCCAAACTATTGTACATGCTCTTCCTTCTTCTGGAACACTTTTCCAGCTCTTCTTCATTCTCACTCTGTATCGAAAGTCTGATGCCTCCTACTCCGGGAAGCCCTCCCTGACTGCCCAGGCTGGATCAGGTGCCCCCATTAGAACTCCCACCACCCAGCCCTGCCTGCTCTGAGTCATCACGGTCTATGCATGGATCTGTCTCCCCCACTGAACTGTGAGTCCAGAAGGGCAGACCCGAGGATGTCTCAGTCACACCTCTGTCCCCAACCCTTGGGGGCAGTTGCCTGGGGAATAGCTGTAGAAGAAATAATTATCCAGAGTCAAGGCTGCATGGGAAGTTTTGTACTCCACTCTCCTGGGTTCCTCTACTCTGGGCATGACCTTGGGAAAATTAGCAAACCTCCCTGAGTTTTTGATTTACAAAATGGTAAAACAGTTCCTACTTAACAGTGTTGGTAATTGTATCAGGAACTAACAAGGAGGCAATGTGCTAAGCAATTTACATATATTAGCCCATTTAATTTGCCCAGCAGCCCTGTGAGGTGGGGACAATCTTTTATTCCCATTTCACAGATGCAGAAACTGATGAGCAGTAACTTATCCCAAATGACACGGCTGAGTGGCGAAGTAGTAAGTGGAGCCCAAACTGTCTGCCTCCGGAGTCACTCCCTACACTACAATTATAGTGAAAATCGTGGGCGAGCTGATGATCCCAGCTGTGGATTTCTGGAGCCAGATCTCCTAGGTCTGGGTTCCATTCTTGTCTCTGACAGTCGCTACACCTTTCTGAACCTCAGTCTCTACAGGTGTAAAATGGGGATTATAGCAGCATGCCCTTTACATGGTTGTAGTGAGGATCTGAAGCGCCATAGAAAGGGCTCGGAACAGCGCCAGACACAAAGTAGAATTTGGTTGCTTTTGCTAAGGTGATGCTGAAGGAACTCACCCGCGCGTCGATCCTCCCTGCGATCCTCAGACAGCACATAGCGTTGGGCGCAGGCACTCGGGGCTGGCGGCTGTGAGGAGGCAGCCGCGGGGGGCTGTTCGGCCCCCGCACTAGCTCCTGATCCCGCCACACCCGGTCCCAGGATGGCAAAAATGGTCTCCTCCTCAGCGGAGAAAGCGTCCTCGGCGGCAGGCCCGGCGCCCTGCGTGGAGTGCGGCACGCGGGCCAGCTTCTCTTTGGTGCGGCGCTTGAAGTCGTTCCAGCGCTTCTGCACCTCCTGGCCCGTGCGCTTCCAGCTGGTGATGCCGTTGATCTTGGCGGCGATGCCGTCCCACACTCGCCGCCGCTCGGCCACGCTCACCCGACGGCTCTGAGCGCCGTAGAGCTGCGGGTAGT
>NW_011494885.1:2569700-2573551 GCF_000754665.1 Bison bison bison
GGGTCCCTGGGGACAGGGTTGGGGGCGGAGGGCAGACGGAGGAGACGGGCCGCGGGGGGCCGTCAGAGTGCCTAAGAATAGATGACACCGACTGAGCGCTCGTCTCGTGCCAGGCGCGGCGCAAAGTGCCAGGCCAGGGAGTTGATGAAAATGGGGGGAGGGTCTGGAGGAGTGGAGGGAAATGAGGAAGAGCGGAAGAAGAGGGGGTGTCTGCGGCAGTTAGAGGAGAACTGGGGACATAGAAGAGTGGGAAATGCAAGGAGAATGGGAGTGTCTCGGGGGTCGATGAAACACGAGAGTGATGGGGATTAGAAGATCCTCAAAAGGAGATGCAGCAAGAAGGGGGAGAACTGGATCAGTGGAGCGCTCTGGGGGTTCGGGGGCAATCGGACGTCTGCAAGACCAGTAATAGAAGTGGTCCTTAGAAGGGCAGTCCAGAAATAATGGTGAGTTGGGGGCTCCTAAAACAGTGGAGGAGCCGGGAATATAAACTCTTAGGGATTAGGGTCTGCGGGGATTGTGGGGGCTCTGGGGATTGCCACGAATCAAGGGGAGCCCTGAGGGTTATGGGGGTGCGGGATTGGCTCGCGGGGCAACGGGGGCTAGGGGAGACTCCAGGAAGAGTGAGGGTCACGGAGGGTGGGGACCGAGTCGAGCCGCGGATCACTCACCGGCGCCGCCGCAGCCCCCGCCTGCCCGTCGGTCAAGGCTCGGGCTTCTGCGGCCTCTTCCCTCCCCCTGCCGGCTCTCTCCCTCCCCTTCTGGGCCCCGCCCCCGGCCGCCCCGCGAGCCAAGGCGCAGGCGCACCTAGCGCCGGTCGGTCCCCCAACGCCCTTAGTTGGGTTTCTCTCCCCCCGCCCTAGCGCAAGCGCAGAATTGCCCTCCACCGGCCTCCGTCAGCGGGCTGCAGTTGCGCAGGCGCAAGGTTAGCGCGGCGCTCCTTTCCCTAGCTCCCTGATACCACCAGAGCGCACGCGCAAAACCCTCGTACGCATGCGTGCCTCTCTCCCCGCTCGCCTTGGTACCCAGACTCTGTCTCCTGCGCAGGCGTAGCAATCCTTGGAGGATCAGGGAGGGACCGTGGAGAGCGATGGGACTGCACAGCTTCTCGGACAATCTTCCAGCCCACTCAACCCTCTGACTTTGTCTGTGTGTCTCTTAGAGAAAGGGGAGGGAGATGGTGCTGGTAGCGCTTCGTTTCCATGACAACTGCGTGGGTGGGGTGGGGAGCGTCAGAAAACTAGGTTTGCAGCCTCATATACCCGTCCGTGCGCGGGGCTGCTAAAAATCTGCAAACCATCTATTACCCGTAGGGGCGGGGCACCCAGGGGATATTCCGCCGCAGGCGGGTGCAGTAACCATAGTAACTCATCTACCTTCAAGCCCTGCCTGGGGGGACCCTGTCCACTTACGTCACGACTGACACGCGGGGAGGGAGATCAGAGTGAGAGCTTCTTGGCTGGTAAGGGGTGATCCCGGCACAGACATGACTTTAAGTACATGCGTGGAGGCAGAAATGAAGCTAGAACACGGGTTCTAGCTGGGAGGCAGGATGCTGGAGTTAAGTCCACGCCGAGAAATTTGTAGCTTACATCCTGCTGGAGTCCTCAAGGTCATTCAACAAACAGTGCTTCATTGATCATTCAAACAAATGTTTATTGAGCGCCTGCACAATTCTAGGTGCAGTGAATACAAATGACAAATTTTATACCTTCATGGAGTTCACTTTTTACTGGAGAGAGTGAGACAATTAGCAAAATAAAATATATAAGTGAAAAAGTGGTAAGTACTATGAAATAAATAGAAGTGGGCAAAGGGGTTGGGCAGTGTGGTGTGCATGTGTGTGTCTGTCTGTAATTTTAAAATAAGGTGGTTGGGGGAGGCCTCTCTGAGAAGGTGACATTTGAGTAGATACATGAAGGAAGTGAGGGGACAAGTGCAGTCAGAGGTAAGACTATAGCAGGAGTCTGGTGGACTGGAGAGGAGAGAGCCAGCACGTAGGGTAGGGTGAGGAGACAGAGGTTTTCAGGGCCTTGTGGGTCACTGTAACGATTTTGGGTTTTACAGGAGGTGAGAGCCATGAGCAGAGGAAGGACATGATCTGACTGGTGTTAATAGTAGAAACTGACTTTAGGGAGCATGAGTAGAAGCTGAGGCCCCATGAAGAGGTAGTGGCTCAGGTGAGAGGTAGTAGTGGCTCCAACCAAGGCAGTAGCTGCTAGGGTGAGCAGAAGTGGAATTGGGTAGAGGAAGTGAAAGAGGAGTTGAGGATGACTCTAGTGTCTTTGGCCTGAGTAACGGAAGGATGGAGCTACCAGAAGCAAAGACTGGCAAAGGGCTACAAGAGGATTAAGAGTTTAAGTGTGCCCAAGTTGAATATCAGTTTGGCAGTTGAATATTTGAGTCTGGACTTCAGGGGAGAGGTTCAGTCTTGAGACAGGAATTTAGGAGTTGTCAGTGAATAATGACATTTAAGACTGGGAGAGGTTGGCGAAGGAACAAGTGTAGATAGAAAAGAAGTCCATGGCCTTAAGGCTGGGCACTCAGATGTAGAGGGCTGGGATCAGCCAAGAAGACTGAGGAAGAGCAGTCAGGGAGTGAAAGGAGATCCAGGGTGGTCTGCTGTCCTGGAGGCCGAGTGAGAAGTGCAAATAGAGGGTTTTATGGTTCAGTCGCTAAGTCTTGTCCAATTCTTTGCAACCTGATGGGGCTGTAGCCCACCACGCTCCTGTGTCCATGGAATTTCCTAGGCAAGAATACTGGAGTGGGTTGCCATTTCCTTCTCCAGGGTATCTTCCTGACCCAGGGATCGAACCTGTGTCTCCTGCACTGGCAGGCAGGCAGATTCTTTACCACTGAGCCACCTAGGAAGTCCAAGCAAGGAGGGAAGGGTTAACGAGGCCAAATGCTGCCTAGAAGCCAAGTTCAATGAAGTCTGAGAACCGATCGCTGGGGCTGGTGACACAGAATTCATCAGTAATCCTGGAAAGGGCAATTTTGGAGGTGTGGTGGGGGCAGGAGCTTAATTGGGTGAGTTCAAAGAGAGGTTATAGAGAGAGCCAGTGTAGATGATCCTTTCTAGAGAGGAAATGGAGTGGTATCTGGAAGGAGGCTCAGGATCTCAAGAGGTTTATTTAAGATGGGAGATGTCGAGGTATGTTTGTGTGCCTATGGGGTGATCCAGAGAAGGGGAGATTGATGCTCTGGAGGAGAGAATCACAGCCTCATGTCCTTGAGTGTGCACGATGGGTGGAACTCCGGCCACAAGTAGGGGTTGGTCTAAGGGGCCTGGGCTGTGCGGCCACAATAAATGGGGAGGGGCTATATGGGCACGGAGACAGGCAGGTGTTGATGTAGTGTCAACAGTGTTGGGAACATGTTCTCTCCTGGTTCCTTCTGTTGTCTCAGTAGCGTGGGAAGGAAGGTCAGGGGTGAAAAGGAGGTGCTGAAGTTCTCGGAGAGAGAGGAGAAAGCATGAAATAGTGAATGGCCTGGGAAATGGAGACAAATAGAACCAGTTACTTGAGGTCATTGGATATAAAAGTGTTGAGTCCCCATGACTGTGTGTTCTTCTCTGTTCATATTTTTTTCTGAGGGGGTACAGGTGCAGAGTGGGGTGGCAAGCTGACTTTCACCAGGGCTGGGTTTAGATGAGGTCCCACCATGTGCCCCATGAAGGATCCATGAATCAGAGGCAGCCCATGCAAGGACCTTATGAGCAACATTAAGGAGCTTGAATGAGTCAGGATGGGCAGGGTGTGATGTGTGCGTTGGAAAGAACCCCGCCGTGGTGTGGAAGGTGGGTGGGAGAGGATGAGATTATTGGCCAGAGTAAAGGGAGAAGGCGGTGG
>NW_011494885.1:2573651-2574392 GCF_000754665.1 Bison bison bison
GGTGGGGGGAGGGCAAAGAGGGGGTGGGAGAGCCTGGGCCAGGGCAGGGACGGTGGGAAATGAATTGGGAGACATTTGAGAGGCAGGATATGCAGAGTGTGCTGACTGTCAGGTTGGGGACAGAAAGGGAGGTGTCTAGGTGACACCCAGGTCTCCAGCTCAGGTCCCAGTTGGGCGGATGAGGTCAGTTAGGACCTGGTGAGTATAAGGTGATCTGTGGGTTTGAACTGTGTCCCCAGCTCCCCCCCACCCCGAAAAAAAAATTGAGGTCCTATATGCATAGTACATCATGAGAAACGCTGGACTGGAAGAAACACAAGCTGGAATCAAGATTGCCAGGAGAAATATCAATAACCTCAGATATGCAGATGACACCACCCTTATGGCAGAAAGTGAAGGAACTAAAAAGCCTCTTGATGAAGGTGAAAGTGGAGAGTGAAAAAGTTGGCTTAAAGCTCAACATTCAGAAAACGAAGATCATGGCATCTGGTCCCATCACTTCAGGGAAATAGATGGGGCAACAGTGGAAATAGTGTCAGACTTTATTTTTCTGGGCTCCAAAATCACTGCAGATGGTGACTGCAGCCATGAAATGAAAAGACGCTTACTCCTTGGAAGGAAAGTTATGACCAACCTAGATAGCATATTCAAAAGCAGAGACATTACTTTGCCAACAAAGGTTCGTCTAGTCAAGGCTATGGTTTTTCCATTGGTCATGTATGGATGTGAGAGTTGGACTGT
>NW_011494885.1:2574604-2583338 GCF_000754665.1 Bison bison bison
ACTGCAAGGAGATCCAACCAGTCCATTCTGAAGGAGATCAGCCCTGGGATTTCTTTGGAAGGAATGATGCTAAAGCTGAAACTCCAGTACTTTGGCCACCTCATGCGAAGAGTTGACTCATTGGAAAAGACTCTGATGCTGGGAGGGATTGGGGGCAAGAGGAGAAGGGGACGACAGAGGATGAGATGGCTGGATGGCATCACTGACTCGATGGACATGAGTCTGAGTGAACTCTGGGAGTTGGTGATGGACAGGGAGGCCTGGCGTGCTGCGATTCATGGGGTCGCAGAGTCGAACACAACTGAGCTACTGATCTGATCTGATCTGAACCCCTTCTTCAGAATGTGACCTTATTTGGAAAAGGGGTCCCTGCAGATGTAATTACTTAAGGTGAGGTCATACTGGATTAGGGTGGGTCCTTAAGCCAACATTACATTGTCCTTATTAGAAGAGAGAGACACACAGAGGGAAGAAGACAGCCCTGTGAAGAGAGAGGCAGACATGGGAGTGAAGCTGTCAGAAACAAGGAAGGCCTGGGGCTACCAGAAGCTGGAAGAGGCAAGGATCCTGCCCTAGAGCCTTGGAAGAGAATGCAACACTGCCAACAGCTTGATTTCAGATTCCTAGCCTCCAGAACTGTGAGAGAATGCATTTCCAGTGTTTCAAGCCCCCCAGTTTATGGTCCTTTGTTATGGCAGCCCTTGGAAGTGAATACACTGCGCATCCACAGCAGGCACCCAGGATGCTGGGGCTCCATGAGTGTGTGGGCTGAGCGGCGAGTTGGGTCTAAATCTGGTCTGGAGCTTGTGCAGAGGCTGCTGGTAGGGAGCCATCAGCAGAGCAGTATGGAGCTCTTCAACAGTGAGGTGCTGGGGGAGGTTAAGGTCAGGGGACATTATTCCTCTGGCTCCTTGTGTCCTCAGCTCTTGTCAGAGCTCCCCTGCCACTTAATTATCTGCTGAATAAATGAAAATTCATAAAGAAACAAAACCAAACTTTGGTCACTAATTGTCTGTCTCCATCCTCTCCTCGGAGCCCCAGATCAGGTCTCCTGGACATTTTCATCTTGGATGTCCCCAGGCACTTTGTATCTATCCTCCATCCCAGACTGACCTGAACATCTTCCTCCTCTCACTTCTCTGCTCTAAAGTGTGGCCCTCCACCTGTCATCATTGCTCTGAGTACTATCACCCCCTTGTTGCTTTCCATAACTCTTGCCCACCCTTTGCCAGAGTGCCCCACTTCCTCCAAGGCTCAACCTGCCCGTGCAGGCACACTACAGCTCTGGGGTTAGGGCATCCCTTCTGGCTGTTGTTTGAGGGATTTGGGGATCTCTGTTGTTGGCAGATATGCATTTTTTGAAAGGACCTGTGAGCAGAGGTCTCTAGTTTTTTCTATGTAACTAGAGTATGTGAGTGGAGAAGGCAATGGCACCCCACTCCAGTACTCTTGCCTGGAAAATCCCATGGGTGGAGGAGCCTGGTAGGCTGCAGTCCATGGGGTCGCTAAGAATCGGACACGACTGAGTGACTTCACTTACACTTTTCACTTTCATGCATTGGAGAAGGAAATGGCAACCCACTCCAGTGTTCTTACCTGGAGAATCCCAGGGACGGGGGAGCCTGGTGGGCTGCTGTCTATGGGGTCGCACAGAGTTGGACACGACTGAAGTGACTTAGCAGCTTAGCAGCAGAGTATGTGAGAGCAGAGCCCAAGATGAATTTCAGAGTGCAAATGCACAATGAAGGTCAGATTCTCACCAAAGTCTGCAAGATTCTGAACTCTTTGCCTACCCTTTATGCCTCTCTGATCTTACTCGGCTGGGCTCCTGCTTCTTCTGCAAAGATTCAGTTCGACCTTAGGGCCTTTGAACTTACTGTCACCGATGCATGGAATGCCTTTCTGGTTTCCTCAATTTATCTGGACTCTGCTGAAGTGTCACTTCCACAGAAAGACCTCCCCTGACCACCTTCCATACAAAACAGCCCCTCCTTCACTCTCCACCCCTTTGCCCTGCCTCTTATCCTTCACTGCGCTTATCACCCACTTGATATTATGTTGGCTAAAATGTTCATTCCGGTTTTCCGAAGATCTTTAGAACCCGGACGAACTTTTGATTGTCACCTCACCCCCTTCTCCACTAGAATGTCACCTCCATGAGGGCAGGAGCCTTGTCTGCTTTGCTCATTGCTGTAACCAGCAATGTCCAGAACAGCGCCTGGCACAAAGTAGGGGCTCAATAAATAGGTGTGGAATGATGGGAAGAAAAAAAGCGCTGGTGAGAAGAAAAAAAGCGCTGGTATCATATGCAACGTTTTGTGGTTATGTGTGTTCCCCCAGAGCAGGGAGCAGTCCTTTTGGTCACCTCTCCAATGGGCTCTGGGAGCCGAGTTTGAAACCACCACAAAATAGGTCCTGGATGATCTGGGTTCTAGCAGGGGTGGGAGGGGACCCTGGACAGAGCCCAGAAAAAAAAAAAGACGAAGAAAGGGATTCTAGGGTCGAGGTGGAGGCTGGGATTTAGGGAACAGTCCACAGGTGACCTGTGTCGGAAGATGTATGGGGAGGCACGTTCGTGGGAGGGACCCGGGTCTCCTTCCTGCTCCGCCGCCTGCTTCCCACGTTTTAGGACAAACTCGGGTCTCCCCACCCTCCCCCTACCCCCAGCCTCGGAGGAAACAGACGTAGCGATTTCAAAGACAACCAGAAACGCGTTTTATTTATTCACTAAAGCTCAACACCCGGGCCCAGCCCTGAGCTAAAAACCAAACAACTTAAAAATCTGACTGGGGCTTTTCTTTGCCCCTAAAATAAAATCTAGGCGGTTGCCATTCCCCTCCGGGTATTAAAACCCCTTTTCTTTGGGAGCTTCGTTTACTAAACTGTTGGAGGTTGAAAAAAACACGGGAGGACAGAAAGGGCCATTTTACAAACTGTGGGCATTTGTGGGGGCGGGTGGGAGGTGGCGGAGAGACGCCCTCTCGCTACAGAAAAGACCCATCGGTGATTTGCCATCACCGTGGGGGCAGGAGCGCAGTAAAACGGAATGAACGATGGGAAGAACAACGAGGGGGTGGGGGGGGGAGTTCAAGGGTACTGGCTCACCCCAAGGTTCTCCAGCCCCAGACAAGCTTGCGAAGACGTGGTGCCGCTCTGACGTGACCCCTCCTTCCCCCAGCTCTTGATGGATACGATGCTGAGGGCGGGACCCATCCGGTGCCATCCACGATGAAACGGTGTGTCTGCCGGTGGCCCCAAGGAGGCGGAGAAGGCTGATTTAAGTCAGAATCCCATGTTGAAGTTCTTGTGCTGGAAGGTCCACGCCAGCCTGTTTACTGTCTTCAGATTCTCAGGGGTGTCCCTGGGAGAGCACAGCGGAGTCCTGCAAGCCCAACGGTCCAAGAATTCCCCAAGGAATGGGACCCTGAGGGCTGAGAAGTCAAAGAGGCAGGGCAAGTGTCCCAGAAGAACTAAAGATCCATGGACTGTGGCCCAGGAGGAGCCACAGGGCTGTGTGGTCCAAGGCGTAGGAGATCCCGCTGCACCGGAGAATCCACAGACACTCGCAGACAAGAGTCCGGAGAGCTGAGAGTTCTAAGGGGCCGCGGAGTTGGCCTGGCTTCCCACTGCCTCCGTTGTTCCAGGATCCAGCAGGGATCAAGTACTGAGAGTCAGACATTCCAAAGGGCCGGACGAGTCCAGAGATGGGGAGAGTCCAGGGGCTTGGGAGGGCTGAACCAGGGAGGGTTGGGGCTGCAGCGGGTGGGTACCTGACGGTCTTCAGCGCTTGACCTTGCGGCCGGCTGAGTTGCGCCCACTGCGGCGGTAGAGAGACTGCTGCCCTCCGTTGAGTGGGCAGTACTTGAGTGTGTGGGCCTGGTCCCCGGTGGCCCCGCACAGGGGACATACATAATGCCGCAGAATGGGACACACCACCACGCCCTCCGGGGTCTTCAGCTGGTGTGAGGAGTACACGTGGCGAGACTCTCCATTGTGTTTGCAAAAGTTGCACAGGGTGGCCAGGCCCCCGCCGGCCCCGCGTCCGCCCTGCCCCTGATCCTGCTCCACATGGGGCCCGGGTCTCGGCTCCCCAGTCCCTTGGGTCTCCAACCCTTGCCCCCGACTCTGGATCAGTGCCAGCACCACTTGGCTCAGGTTGAAGTAGTCCTTCCACATGTCAAAGGGTGGCAGCTGCATGGCACCCGGGGGAGTGTTGGTGGTGGGTGGCTGGAGAGAAGTGGGCTGGGGGCCCGCAGACAGGAGCAGCTGATGGTTTTCAGGAGCAGAGAGGAACTGCACCCCCTTTTATATTCCCAAAGACCCTTCTAAGCAAAGGTGGAGCTTAGGATTTAAAGGGCCCACTCCTCACCTTTGATTCCTTCTGACTTTAATTCCCCATGGAGATGTGGAAGGGGGTCTTTCCTGTTGTCTCTGGTGCTTGCTCGGCCTGCAAGGTGCTCTGTGACCTCTGGAAAGACCCGTCTCCCTGGGCCTCAGTTTTTCTGTCCTTTCAACAAAACTTCATGTCTGCAAATGCCCCCACCCCCATCCTTCCTTGTTCCAGGGCTGGGGGCCTGCTCCCTCCATACACCCCAGAGCCATTCCTAATCATAACAACATAACCCCTTATGAGGAGCCAGACACTGTGCTGCAGAGTTACATTCACAATCTGATCTCATTTTCACAGCAATGCCAGGCGGGTAACACACTTATGATCCCATTTTATTGACAAGTCACTAAAGCTCAGAGAGGAAAACTCAGTGGCCCAGATAACAGGTATGTGACAGAGCTGGAGCTTTAACTCAAGGCCATGTGACTCCAAAGCTAAATGCTCTTCCTACCTATTTGGGGTTAAAATTTCATTTTTTATCACATCTGGAACTAGGAGCTACTTACTCACCAAATATCTACTAAGTGCCCACTAGAGTGTTCAATGTTTTACAAAAATGATCTCTTTGAACCTTGTAACCACTCAAGGAGGTGGATACCATCATTTCTATTTTATAGAGAAGGATATGAGGCTCAGAAAGGTTATGGAGAGTACTCAAGGCCACACAGCAGGAATATTGCAGAGTAGGGATTTGCACCCAGGTCTGCCCCCAGAGAATGACACTGGGAGTTGATCTGAGAAGCAGCAGAGAACCTTGGTATGGCACAGTCTCCCTTAGAATGCCCACCTTTCCCCCTTGGGCTGGTATATTGTCCCAGATCCTTCCTGACCTTCATGTCTCAGCCCATGTCACCTCCAGGAGTATTTCCTCCATCTGTGGTTCCCAGTTGGTCCCCTTGATCACTCAACACATAAATCATTGAGGCCCCTTATACTGGGCTCTAAAAACTCAGCAGCGACCACAGCTACTTTGTGCCTGTGTCATGAACAAGCAGTCCAATAGGGCAACAGCCAGCAAATGAGAATCAATAGACCATAAAGAGTCAACTATTAATAGATAGCCTGGACTGGGAGAGGGGGCCTGGAAGCTGAGACCACACGGAACAATCTTCCAGGAAAAGGAACACAAGCTCTGAAGGCATGAAGTTTGGGGACAGCAAGGGGGAAGGGGTGGCTAGAATGGAGTGAGGGTCCCAGATGAGGCCAGCTCAGTGTGCAGGGGCCGCTATCAGACTGTGATCTCCCCTAGGAGATGTTTTGGAATTGACGGGGGTGTTTGGGAGTTAGATACAGTGATTGGAGTTGTGATTAGATGTAAGACCCAGGGACCAGGAATGCTGAATGTCTCAACCATCCGTTCAACAAGGTCTGTCTCAGACTCCATTTAACTTTCCTCTGTCCCACTGGCTCAGGGGTAAAGAACCTGCCTGCCAATGCAGGAGACGAGGGTTTGATCCTGGGGTCAGGAAGATCCCCTGGAGAAGGAAATGGCAACCCATTCCAGTATTCTTGCCTGGGGAATCCCATGGACACAGAGGAGCCTGGTGGGCTGCAGTCCATGGGGTCACAAAGAGTTGGACATAACTGAGTAACTAAAGAACAATTACATTCCACTGGACACCCATATGTGTAGGAAAACCCATTTATGATGAACTGAGTCTAGAGCTCAGCTATTTACATTTTTACATATATATATTTTTATATATATGTATATATATATTTATATATATATATTTCAGCTATATATTTTACATATAAACACTAAGTGCTTCTGGAATATTTTAAGGTACACTGACCTTTCCTGGAATGCAACGTCTGTGTCCATCATGGCCTGCCTGTTCTTGATTCGCTGAGAAATTGACCCAGAGTTGTTCACTCTTTCTAGAAGCCACATCACCCCACGTGCTGTTAACTGTGGTGACTGTCCAAACAACACGCAGATCATTCCTGTCTCATTCGTGGTGAGTCTACACAGAGATGCTATCTGCCTGAAGAGCTGCTTTTTAGAGTGGTCATGCCTGAGCATCTCTAGACCAAAATAGACAATTATTTGATTATAAATTGTTCCCTTTTTATTAATAGCCTGGTGGGCTACAGTCCACGGGGTCGCAAAGTCAGACATGACTGAGCGACTTCACTTACTCACTTAGGACTATTTTGGAAAATATTAATTTTGGTATTAATTTAGACATTAATTTTGGAAAATAAAATTTATGTTGGTGGGCTATATTATCTATGAGTTTAATTTCAGAATACCAAAGGGACATCTTAAAATGTTAGATACAGTGGATGTCAGATCTCACCTAGTTAAGAACCTGTGGGACTTCCCTGAAGGCACGGTGATTGGGAATCTGCCTGCCAATGCAGGGACACAGGTTCGATACCTGGTCCGGGAAGATTCCACATGCTGCAGAGCAACTAAGCCCTTGTGCCACAACTACTGAAGCCTACACCCTCTAGGGCCGGCGAGCCACAGCTAATGTGTCTCTGAGCCACAACTACTGAAGCCCATGTGTCTAGAGCCTGTGCTCTGCAACAAGAGAAGCCACGACAGGAGACGCCTGTGCGCCGCAACTAGAGAGTAGCCCCCACTCTTGGCAACTAGAGAAAGCTTGTGTGCAGCAATGAAGACCCAGTGCAGGAAAAAAATAAATAGAGTAGTGTGTACATGTAAAAAAATTACAAAAATAATGAACCTGTTATAAGGACTGAGACCATCCCATTGGTCTTTGCCTGCAGAGTAATAGGGAACCTCTGAAGGGTACAGGCGGGGGAAGGACATATGAGAAATACGTTTTAAGATGTTCCTCTGGTTGTTGTCAGTTGAATAAAGGCAGTGGGGTTGTTCTCACTAGCTCGTATCATATCGGTCTAGTCAGAGAGCCAAGTCCGAACAAAGTCTGCTGAGGACTTCCTTTTGGCAGACGTTATATCCCTCGGTGGTCCAGTGGGTAAGAATCTGCCTCCCCAGGGCACAGACTGCGACTGTTTGTAAATAGCACAGTTTGGCTGTGGGGTATGGATATTCAGTGTTGTTGCTGCTGTTTACTTGCTTAAGTTCTGTCCAACTCTTTTGTGACCCCTTGGCTGTTGCCCACCAGGCTCCTCTGTCCACGAGGTTTCCCAGGCAAGAATACTGGAGTGGGTTGCCATTTCCTTCTCCAGGAGGTCTTCTAGACAGGGATCGAACCTGTGTCTCTTGCATTGGCAGGTGGATTCTTTACCACTGAGCCACATGGTAAGTCCTATTCAATGTTAGCCATGATAATTAAGACACAATTAAAGTAATAATCTCTCTCTTTTTTTGAGGAGGGCATGCCACACAGGGCATATAGAATCTTCGTTCCCTGACCAGGGATTGAACCTGCAACCCCTGCATTTGAAGTGCAGAGACTTAACCACTGGACCTCCAGGGACGTCCCTGAGCTAATAATCTCAAGGGCACTTATTTACTGAGCATCTTCTTAGGCCCTGGACCATGCTCAGGACTCTACCTGGGTGCTTTCCTTGCTTCCTCCCCAAATCCTGTGAAGTAGGGTCTAGCAATGGCCCCATTTTACAGATAAGCAAAGAGAGGCTCAGACAGGCTCAGGGCTTGTCCAAGGCTGGTGAGTGGTAGGCTGGAACACAAACCCAGGGCTCGAAAAGCAAATTGAGCAAGAGGGACTTGCCAGGCCCAGGGTCAGAATAAGGTAGGAAACTAGAAGGGATGGGGCGATTGGAATGACAATGAACTGTCAATCATTGATGGACTACCCCAAGGCAAAAGAGCCCCGGCTCTGCCTTGTGGAAGAACGAGGAGGCTCCTGGAGGAAGGAACCATCACAGGTGTAGGGGTCCTCTACAATAAGCGTTCTCCATAAAGTTACAGCCGAGATCTCCAGCTCTAGAGGCGTAAGTTCCCTGTGTCCAGCAGGGCCGGACCCAGGGACCCAGTCACTCTGGTCGCTGCAGCTGTGGCATCTGGAGGAAGTCTGAGAATCAGTAAGGATTCTTATTGATTATAACCTTGGGGCAGCAGTTTTGTGACTCCCCCAACAACCTCACCTATTGTTTGGAAACTCTTCATATTGTTTTTTTTTTTTTTGGCTGCCCCAGGTGGGCAAGCAGGATCTTCGTTCCTCAACCAGAGATCGAACTCTTGCCTGCTTCTGTGGAAGCACAGAGTTCTAACGACTGGACTGCCAGGGAATTCCCAGTATTTTTTCTTTATTATTTATCTTTGCCCAGATTGTTTTCTTCTAGGACTTTGTTACTGGGGCTATGACTATCCTTCCTCCACCCCCACAGCTCCACCTCACCACTCTCAACAGACCAGACTCCACAGCTGCCCTGTTTACTTGT
>NW_011494885.1:2583438-2595409 GCF_000754665.1 Bison bison bison
CCCACCCCCATCCCTTCTCCAACCCCTACCCCCGACCCTGCCATGTTTTATGGGATAAGTAACTGAAGGACATGGCTCTTCAGACAAGTCGCTTTGGGTGCGGTTGCTGTTGTGTATTGAGAGAAAGTCAAAGATGATACTGATGAGAAATTCATCAGCCTGGTGTTTACTTGATCTAACCTCCACCCCCACAGCTCCACCTCACCACTCTCAACAGACCAGACTCCACAGCTGCCCTGTTTACTTGTGAGTTTCCATCTCAGGCTCATGTCTGCCAGAAACAGCTCATGGAGTGGGTGGAGGGAGGTTCCAGAGAGGGGTGGGCAGGAACAAGGGTAAGTCAGGAGAAGAGAAACCCTGAGAAAGAGGGGGAGAGACACAGAGGGGCAGCAAAGAATCTCAAAGGGACGGAAGGACACACCTGTGCAGAGACCAAGATGGGGGAGATGAAGACCTGAGTGAGATGCCCAGAGACCAAGGAGGTCACGGCCATCGTCCTCATGGTCTCCACTTACTGGGTGATGGCCTGTGCAGTTCAGGAAACCCTCAACACAACCCTGTCAAGTGGTATTGTAGTATTCCCATTTTACAGAGCAGGAAACTGAGGCCCAGGGAAGTGACATCTCTCATCAATGTTATCCAGTTAGCCTGGACTTGAATCCAGGTGTGCAGAAAAAGGCACATATTCACCCTCACAGGGATTGAGAGGGACAGCGGTTCCAGGAGAGAGAGATGGAAATGAGAGGCAGGAAAGGAAAATAAAGTGGTTGGGTGTGTGGCCCCTGTGGCTAGAGGGCTTGAGTTAAATCTTGGCATGGCTGCTTCCAGATGTGTGGCTTTTAGCAAGTGATGTCACCCCTCTGGATTTCCATTTCCTGCATTTCACAAAAAGGAAGAGCATTGAAGACCCCCTACTCTGAGGCTGTTTTGTGGAGGATGGCCGACAACACAGGTGAAGTTATTAGAACAGGTACACAGTTTTAGCCATCATTTCAAATTTTATTCCCTTGCTAAAGATTTGTAGAAGAGTTCTGGGCAGAGCAGAAGAGATTGTGCAGGCACTGAGAGATGGAGGAATATTTGCTCATTCATTCAATGAATATTTACTCACTACCTAACTCATGTCTGGCCCTGTTCCAGGTGCCAAAGATAAAGCAACAAACAAGAAATACAAAAATCGTTGCCTTTAGGGAGCTGGAATGTTCTAGAGAAAATGAATAAGATAGACAAGTGAAATATATCTCAGGTAAGGCTGTGTGCTATAGGAAAAAAAAAAAAAATAGAGGGGTAGGGACACAGAGAGTGGTCAGTGGGGACTTCCCCGGTGGTCCAGTGGTTAAGACTGCACACTTCCACTGCTGGGGGTGTGGGTTCCACCCCTGGTCGGGGAACTAAGACCTCGAATGCCACATTGTGCAGCCAAAAATGAAATAAATAAGTAATAAAAATTACGTTTAAAAGTATACATGTTTAAAATGTCCTAATCATCCCAACTTTCCAATAATGTCTTATAGCAATGTTTGATTTTTTCGTTTATATCCAGGATCCAATTTAGAATTCATTTAGTTGTATCTCTTCAGTCTCTTTTAATTGACAACAATTCCCCTTTTTTTCTTTCATGATTTTTTTTTTTTAAGACAGCTAAGTAGTTGGTAGAATGTCGTTTAATTTGGGTTTGTCTGATAACTTCCTCATAATTCTATATAGGCATTTGGAGCAATCATAGTACATAGTGCTAGCCTGTCCTTCTGTGCTAGGAGGGCTGTCACATGGGGGGGACACAGGACATCAGGGTGTCTGTCACTGGTGATGTCCTAGATCTCACCTCTGTGTACACTCCCTCTCCCCTTTGTCATTACCAAATATAATAATTGATGGGATAACCCTAGGAGGCTATGTGAAGATCCTGTTTAGGATACATTTTAACATTTTTTAAAAGTGCCTACCATCAGATGGGAGACAGAAATTCTCATTCTCACCAAGCAAACCTTTTAGCTGGGCGTGAAGTGGGAGGAGGAAGACAATAGACCAGCAAATAAGCGAATAGTTACGATGTCAAAGGTGACCCCTGGTGAAGGCAGGGCGTGTGTCTTGTTTACTGCTGAATCTGCGCCTAAAACAGCATCTGGCACATACACTCAGTAAAGACATTGAAATGAACGAACGAATAGCACTAAGTGCTATGAAGCTTTGTAAAACAGACTGTTTGTTAAAGAGGGGTGGGGTGAGGCAGAGTTTGAGGTAGAATGTTAGGAGTGTCAACCTCCCTGTACTCTATAAATGTTATATATATATAGCCAGTGCTGGGTCTTCCTTGCTGTGAGCGGGCTTTCTCTAGTTGCTGCGAATGAGAGCTACTTTCTACTTGCGATCCGTGGGCTCAGTTGCGGCTCATGGGCTCCAGAGTGCAAGCTCAGTTGTGACACAGGGGCTTAGTTTCCCCATGGCATGTGGAATCTTCCTGGACCAGGGATCGAACTCATTTCCCCTGTATTGGCAGGCAGATTCTTAACCACTGGACCCCCAGGGAAGTCCCAACATCTCTGTGCTTTTGAGTAGGAAAGAAGGGGGAAAGCAAATATAAAAGGTTCTTGAGACTAGACAACATTTGATATATTTGATGAGCAGAGAGAGTGCTGGGGGAGGGAATGGGGGCTCAGGGGAGCAAGTGAGGCTGAGTCCAGGTCCCCTCTAGATCAGGCTGGTGGGCTGGTCTGTGTAGTGTGACTGCAGACCACGTGGCTAGTGAGGACTTGAAGTGCGAACCTCTGAGGTGGGGGTGGGAGTTGTAAGCAGAGAGTGATATCATCTGAGGTCCCTTTCACCCTTGCTTAGACAGGTCATGTCTTTGTCTTTACCTCTGTGCTTCTCTCACCATTGGGGAATCTTACAAAAACTGTATGGAAACATATGCAATTTTGTGTGTGATTTCAGGGGGTTCACATCTGAAATGCTCAGGTGCAGACTGGTTGGGTCTGTGCCGCGCCCCTCACACAGGTCACCCGAGGCACGGCTAGTTATACTAACTCACATCTACAGAGGATTTAGTGTGTGCCGTGCTTTGCTCTGTGTGCTTTAGGAGCACGAACTCGGTGTTCACAACAACCCAGGGAGGAACGTCTTGGGAAGGTGCTTGGTGATCCTCGTTCTGCAGACAGGAAAATGAGAACCAGAGAGGAAAACTGCCTTTCCCACCATCACGCAGGTAGTCAGAGACAAACCTGCAGTCTGTGGTTTTAGCCATTGAGCCAGGAATCCCTCCAAGTTAATCTCGGTAATCCAGAACTCCGCGGGAGTATTCGAGTCTTAGTAAATCAAAGCGTTGACTGGCTTCACCTCCAACCTCATGTCTCACCAGCTGGGCGGCTTTGGGGAAGTTAACTTAGCCTCTCTGTGCCACCTTTTCTGTAAAATGGAGATAATCATAGTTTCTACTTCACAGGGCCTTGGAATTATTCAAGGAGATGGTGCTTGTCAGGTGTCAGGCATAGGGCTCAGCTTGTGGTGGGGGTTCCTCAATGTGGGCGGCCTATTCGATTCAGTGTGTCATTATGCAGTGTATTCTGGGTGCTTCATCGTGTGCCAGTTGGATGTTATTATGTTCATCATCCTGTGCATTCCTGAGAGGTTGGAACCGCCACCTCGATACTTTCCGGATCTTCCACTCCCCGGACTAGTTACAAAGTGGGTTGCCATTGCCTTCTCCGAGGTACAAGATTAACCCTCTGCAACCTCTCTCCCATTCCAGCACGAGCCGGGCAAGGCCCGGAATCACGCCCCCTCCTCAACCCCCCAATCCCAGGGCTAAAGAAGTCAGCTACCTCCCCTGTCCTGAAGTCCTGCCCTCCTTAGTCACGCCCACAACCATTTGTCCACGCCCCTCATCGCTCCTCCAATCCCAGACATAAACTCGTTCAGTCACGCCTCCCTGTCAATTCCAGGTCTGGGTCCGCCCAAATCCGCCCAAGGAACGCCTAACCGGTACCTCTCCCAGTCTATCACCATCTCCTGTCCTCTTGCGTTCTACATCCCCACCGTCTCTCCAGGTCCCTCATTGCCCTAGACCTTGAGTAGTCACTATTTTGGATGGATGTGGGTCCTGGAGACTGTATTTGCCCTTGGAAAGGCGTCGCTGTGGGGGGTTGGCGAGGTACACCATTTCCTAGAGCCACATGAATCTCGGGGTCTTGGAGTGGTGTACGCAGAAGTAGTGAAGGTCACGCGCCCCCCAGACCTCTGTCCACCTCCACCCCCTTGTCCGTAAGTGACCTTTCAAAAGTATCTCAGGAATCGACCTTCTGGTGGGCAGAGAAGAGCTACAGGCACGTGGGGATGTGGGGATAACCCTCACCAAAGGACAGGTGTCTGCTATATTCATCCTCAGAGTTCTACCCAATCCCTGGGATCCATAGCAAGAGAGGAAAAGATTATGATTGTTTTGTTTTTAACGAGGTGTGGTCAGAATTGGGTACGCTCCTTCCCATTGCCTCTAAGATATAGAACAAAAAAAAGGAAAAAACAAAAAAAGAAAATGACAATTCATCTATTAAACTCGACAAGTGAATTACATATAGACATTCCTCAGAACCACTCAGAGTGTGTGTGTGTGTGTGTGTGTGTGTGTGTGTGTGTGTAGGGTGGGGTGGGGGCAGTCAGACCTCAATAAAAAAAGAGGAAAAGTGAGGGCGAGGAGGGAGTTTCTGGGCTCCACCTCTAACCACTCCACTCTGGATTTCTCTTGTTTTTGGTTTTTTCTCTCTGGGTCTCTATCCTCCACCTTTCTGGGTATCTGTGGGCTCCCCCATCTCCCTCTCCCTCTGACTCTCCATCCCCTCCCTCCATCTTTGTTCTCATCCCTCTCTGGATCTCAGTCTCCTCCTGTCTCTGATTCACTTCTCACCCCTACTCAGTCTCTGTCCCCTTCTCTCTAGGTCTCTGTCCACTCTCCTGGGGTCTCTATGCTTCCCTGTTAGTCTCTCTCTCTCCCATCCCTCTGTTTCCCCTTGTCTTGGTCCTCCCTGCATCTTTGTTCCCTTGTCTCTCTTAAGTCTCTATCCCTTAGTCTCTCTGAGTTCTCCCCCAATTCTCTCTGATTTCTGATCACTTCTGTCTGTATCTGGGTTTCTCTTTAACCCCAGTTCAGTCCTAATCTTAGCATAATCCAAGCCTTAACTGTGGTTTTCGCTATAACCAGAGTCTTACCCCTAACCCTCATCTTTACCCTTATTGTACACACTTAAATCCTAATCTTAACCATGATCATAACCCATACACCAGGGCTAGTTGTCGTCTTTACCTGAGTATTAACCCTGTTTTCAACCCCAACCAAACTCCACCAATATTGATTGCTGCTGCTGCTGCTAAGTCGCTTCAGTCGTGTGACCCCATAGACGGCAGCCCACCAGGCTCCCCTGTCTCTGTGATTCTCCAGGCAAGAACACTGGAGTGGGTTGCCGTTTCCTTCTCCAATGCATGAAAGTGAAAAGTGAAAGTGAAGTCGCTCAGTCGTGTCCGACTCTTAGTGACCCCATGGACTGCAGCCCACGAGGCTCCTCCGTCTATGGCATTTTCCAGGCAAGAGTACTGGAGTGGGGTGCCATTGCCTTCTCCGATATTGATTGCTACTGATCCTTAACCTTAGGCTTTAGCCTGACACTTATTATTATTCCTAACCCTAACTGGAACTCCAGTCCTAAGCACTTTATGTGACTTCGAGTCCTCCCTGACTTCTTTTTCTTTCACTTCCCAAATCCAGTCTACCAGTAAATGCTGTCAGTGCTACTTTCAAATTCTATCAATATCCAATTGGGCTTCCACGGTGGCTCAGTGATAAAGAATCCGCATGCAATAGAGGAGATGTGGATTCAGTCCCTGCGTTGGGAAGATCCCCTGCAGTAGGAAATGGCAACCCACTCCAGTATTCTTGCCTGGAAAATTCCATGGACAGAGGAGCCTGGTGGGTTATAGTCCATCGTTTTGCAAAGTATTGGACATGACTGAGTGACTGAGCATGTATGAATGTGCTATCCAACTATTCCTCTCCATCTCCAGAGCGGGCATTTGATCCAGCCACATGGACTATAGCAGTCACCTTCTCACTGGGCTTCTCCTGTTTATTTTACTCTCTTACTCCCCATTCCCTGCAGAATGTTTCCCACATGATGGTCTGAGTGATCCTGTTAAAACCTGAGTCAACTCACATCCCTCTGGTCAGAACCCTCCCATGGCTTCCTTCTCACTAGGAGTCAAAGTCTTGCATTGACCCACAAGACCCTAAATAACATGGCCCCCTTTGTCTCCTTTCTGACCCTATGTCCTTCCACCCTCCCCTTGCTCACTCTGTCCCAGCCACTCTTGCCTCCCTGCTATTCCACACCTTCTCTAAGCACATCCTACCCCAGGACCTTTGCATTTGCTGTTCCCGTTGCCTGGAATGCTCTTTTCCAGATAGCCACAGACCTGCTCCCACCTCTCCTTCAGGTCTTTGATCACATGTTGCATTTTCCATAAAGCCTTTCTATTCACCTTATTGAAAATCACAGTGTCCCTCCCTTCCAGCACTTTCTATTTCCCTTCTCTGCCTCATTTTTCTTTATGACATGTGTTATCATCTCGTGTACTGTATAATTTGGTTATTTATCCTTCTTATTGTCAATTTCCCCCAGTAAAGTGTAAGATCCTCAGGATAGGGAAATTTGTTGTGTCTTCTATTGCCCAATGTCTGGCGCATAGTAGGTACTTATTAAATGTTTCTGGAATGACCGTGTGCCTCCTGAGAAGGATGTAGCTCCATTTCCCTGCAGTTCTAAGATCATTGGGTAAGGGAAGAAGAACAGTGAAAAGGTAGAAGGTGGAGGCCGCCACAGTTTCCAGGAAGCAGGTTGAGTTGTTAGTTACATCTGACCCACTGAAGACTGGGCTGTGTTCCATACCCCTGCAGCCAACCCAGCTGGGAATTGATCAGCTCAGGCTGGGAATTCACCAAACTCTTTCAGTTCACGTTGCCCACCTGTTGGGGCTGGATTTTCCCACCTGCAGGGAGAGCAGCTGAGAAATTCCATAACTCGGGCCCTCTTTCTAGCTTGTCTGTTGAACTGGGGAGGGAAGGGCACCCATATCTTCCCTCCCTATAGTTCTGAGCCTCCACTTCAACGTAAATGGGGTGTGGGTCAAGAAAGAAACTCCCTTAAACTGGAGCTGGAATGGGGGAAAGAGGTGAAGGGGAGGCGGGGAAACCAGCAATGAAGAAAGAGAACAGAGAACGGGCTGAAATAAAGTCAGACGGTGTAAAAGAAGCAACAAACACCCAAACACAAAAACCAGATAAGAGACAGAAAGACTGTTAGAAACACATGCACATAGGAACAGAGACAGTCAGAGAGAGTGGGTGCAACAATGGGGACTCGGTGGACCCCCTCAACATCTTTTCCACTTAGTTTTAGCTATTTCATTCTGCTGTAAATAATCTGCCTGCAATGTAGGAGACCTGGGCTCGATCCCGGTCTTGGGAAGTTCCCCTGGAGAAGGCAATGGCTACCCATACTAGTATTCTTCACTCCCCCCTCCCCCCCCCACCCACTCACTTCAGTATTCTTGCCTCAAGAATTCCATGGACGTAGGAGCCTGGCGGGCCACAGTCCATGGGGTCGTAAAGAGTCGGACACAATTGAGCGACTAACATACATAACGTACATACCGCGCTTTCTCGGGATTGCAAAGACTGGCAAGCTAAAAACTACATTTCCCAGAATGCCATGTGGTTGGGCGTTCCGGACGGAGGTTTAGGTTTCACCAATCAGATGCCTTCGCGGGAAGCTTGAATTTCCAACCAAGGTAAGTGGGGTGAAAGGCAGCCACGAGGCCCAGGCCTTGCCAGTGTATGTCTGGGAGAGCTGGTGTGGTTGTGGGGCCAGTGGCCGGCTTCCTGATCGCGGAGAGGAGAGCAGTTCCTGCCTGGAAGCTGTTTCTTCTGCCAGGTCCTGCCTGGGTCCCTTGTGTGTGCTTAGTTGCTCGGTCGTGCCCGACTCTGCGACCCCACGGATTGTAGCCTGCCAGGCTCCTCTGTCCATGGGGGTTCTCCAGGCAAGAATATTGGAGTGGGTTACCATGCCCTCCTCCAGGGGATCTTTCCAACCCAGGGATCGAACACAGGTCTCCTGAATTGCAGGCGAATTCATCATCTGAGCCACCTAATAATCCTCTTTCTGCTTAATTTTTTGGCTGTCACTGAGCAATAGCAGGTACAGAGACAAGGTAGAAAGAGAGCCAGACACAGGCAGAAACAGGAAAAGTGATCAGAGAGGCACGCTGAGACCTCGTCTTCTAGCAGAGCCTAGGAGAGAGACAGACCTTTCAGGGATATGATGGGATGAAATGAAAAGGAAAAAAGAAAGAGCGATGGAAAGGAGGAAGATGTGCTGAGTGAGACAGACATCCAGAGAAATACTGAAGGTAAGCTGAGGCAGAGAGGAGCATAAGCAGAGACAAGGACAGGGGAGCAGAAAGTGACACAGAGACCTTCCCTGAATGCTGGAGTGGGAGTGTTGGTAGAGAGGACCCGTTAGCAACTAAACGCGGGAAGGCATGGCAGTTGGAGGCAGGAGGATGGAGAGGATGCTGGAGAGGGAGGTCTCTGACTTGTCGGAATCCCCAAGGCCCTTCCCACCTCCCAAGTTTCCCAGAAGAATGATGGAGCATTCTTTTTACAGAAGGTCTCTTTTCCCAAAGCCTAGACCCAGCAAACTTCAACAGCCCTGCCCGAGGAAGGAGTTGTGACCCTAGATGCAGTCCTCACGTCTGTCAGTTGTCCCTCTGGTCTTACCCTGAAAGACCAATCCCCTGCTGACTTGGGAAAGGGTGACAATGGCGACGTAACCACTTTTGATGTCTGAGGCAGATTCCTGAGGGTAGTGGAAAGCTGAAGAACTAAGAGGAGTGGAGGCATCAGAGGGAGGCTTGAAGAGAGGGAGGCTTTGGGAAAAAGAGGGGGCCTTAGATACAGAGAGTTAAGGATAGTGAGACACAGAGATGGAGACCCAGGGGCATAGAGAGGCAGCGAGCCAGGCATGCTGGATTTAGGATTCCAGACGGTGGACTTGGATGACCCAGCTCCTCTGACTACCTCTGGTTTTATTGTGGTTACTCAGATCTCTCTCTGTTCTCCTCCCTCTAGGGTTGCCAGATAAAAATACAGGATGCCCAGTGACACTTAATATATTTTAAAAACCCTTCTGATTTAATTAACTTGGCCACACTGCAATGTGGAATCTTCCCTGACCAAAGATCAAACCTATGCCTCCTGTAGTGGAAGTGCACAGGACCACCCTTGAACTAATATTTTAAGAACTAATATTTTAGTAGATGGATGGCCCCAATGTGGCATGGGATATACTTAAGAAACTTAAGTTTTTTTTAATTTGAAGTTTAAATCTCACTGGACATACAAGATTTTTATTTGCTACATCTGGCAACTCTGTCTCCATCTCTGTTTCTGCCTTGTTTCCGCTTCCGGTTTGCGCTTGGTTTCCCTCTCTGCCCGTCCACCTCTGCCACTGTTCACTCTCAATGACCTTGTAATGGCCTCTCAGAGCCACCCGATACCTCTCCCCCACATCCCCACCCAGGCCCCCTCCTCCCTCCATCCTCCCACCCCAGCCCTGTCTCTAGGGCCATCTCTCTCCTCCAGGCAACTCCTCCATCTTCTTTCTTCGTCTCTCTTCTCATCGAGGTTCCTCCCCTCAATTCTACCCCTCCCCTACCAGAGGAGAAGATCTAGAACCTTTGGGGAAGTTAGGAATGCCCTCTTACTCACCTTCATCCTGATTTCATCTCCTTTCTTTTCCATCTCCTGGACCAGAGAGGCCATGAGAGTTTTTCCAAGTCACACAGCAGAACTGAGACCAAACTCCACCTCCCCAGCCCCCAAGCCCCTCAACCCTTCCAAGTTTCCAGGTTCCTGGTGGAAAATTCCTTTACTTTTCCTGAAAATGGGCCTGGCTTGGTGATATTTCTGAATATCAGATAATCCTGAAAGGTCAGAGGCCAGGACCAGAAGTGCCTGTGGCACAAGGGACCAGAGACTTTTGAGCATCTATACTATGTGCTAAGAGTTGGGGATATGATGCTCAGCCTGTACACACAAGAGCTGTGACTTATCACAGTCATTGCCATGTCCCCAGGACTGAGAACATAGTAGGTGCTCAATAAATGTCTGTTGAATGAATGAATGAGTGAATGAATGAAAAAACACACCCCCAAGCAGTTGAAGATGCCTCTCCATGTCTGCCTTGCTCCTCATCCCCATGGATATCTCTTACTTTGTCCTAGCCTCACTCTCCTTTTTCCTCCCATCCTGTCTCTTGGTTTCTGCCCTCCTCTAGAATCATTTTTATTGTTATTTTTCAGCTGGAAGGGATAATCCAGTGAATATGATGTGCTAAGTACCATGTATCAGGTACTATGAAGTGATTTGCTTTTGGAGTCTTTCTGGAATATTCCAGAAGGTAAGTACAGTTTGATTAGGTGTTTTCCAGATGTGGAGATGGAGACCCAGAGAGAGGAAGTGAGGTGCCCTGATTGATCACACCACAATTACAGCGTGTGTGTGCTCAGTCATGTCCAACTCTCTGCGGCCCCATGGACTGTAGCCTGCCAGGCTCCTCTGTCCATGGGATTCTTCATGCAAGAATACTGGAGTGGGTTGCCATTTACTACTCCAAGGGATCTTCCTGACTCAGGTGGAACCCAGGTCTCTAGCATCTTCTGCATTGGCAGGTGGACTCTTTATCACTGCGCCACCTGGGAAGCCCCTAAACCCATCTTTTTGTCTCTCCGCCCCAAACTTCATCTTTCCTCTTGCCCAGCACATCATCACCTGCCAAGAGGCATCTCTGACACCTCCAAGGTGTAAGGATGTTAGCATTAAACATTTACAACACGGGTTGCAAACAAAAATGTATCCAGGGGCCAGGTGTGGGACACAAATGAGCAGTAAGGGGGCTGAGACTACCTGCCCCAGATGTGCGGGTGACTGTCTCACCGCCCATAATGACCAGGTGACAATCAACACTCAGACCACATCTGATTTCTCAAGGGGGGCCCATCTGCAGGAGAAGTCTCCCAAGGTTTAAATGCTGGCACCAAATTCACAGGAAATCCTCTTCAGGCTGAATGAGGTGATGTGTGCACCAGACCTGCCTGCAGGCCGACGGTTTGCAACTCCTGAATTGTTCTCAGTCCCATGTGCCGGGCTCTGGGCTAAGGAAGAATTCCAGATCCCAGTAGGAAGTCTGCTCCAGGAAGGGAGAGCTATTTTAGAGTCTCTTCTGCTAATTGCTTCATCTTCAGCACCTAGAACAGTGCCTTTCTCACAGTAGATGCTCAGTAATTTTTTTTTTAGTGAATTCTAGCATAAACTACTAGAAATAATATTTTTAAGAAATGTTAAACAGAGGTTCAGCACCTCAAAGTCCCAAGGTGACATAGCAGCACTGGGATCTAAACTCACCTGACTCCAAAACCTTAACCCTGGGCTCTCCTGACTCTACTTGGGGTTGTGCCTTTGCTATGCTGTGTGTGTGTGTGTGTGTGTGTGTATGTGTGTGTGTGTGTGTGTTGGTGGTGGTGGTGGTGGTAGTGGTGGTGTTAATCCTGATTGGACACTGAGGTCCTGGGAGCTAAACCTGTATCACTGGCTCCCTTCAGACACACTTGCTCTGGGGGCTCGCCCAGTCCAGAGAGAACAATCTGTCCCTCCCCTCCCCACTCTGGGGCCCATCCTCAGGGGTCCCCCCACCCGCCTCCCTTAGATGCCCAGAGCCCTGGGGGAAAGGGGGAAAGAATTCAGGATGAGGGTGGAGGTGGGGGGAGGAGGGAGAGGGAAGGGGATGGGTTAAGAAGGAGTGTGTGATGTCAAGCAAAAAAGACAACATTAGACACAGATGCTGAGATGGCGTTTATCGCGGACAAAAAA
>NW_011494885.1:2595509-2596505 GCF_000754665.1 Bison bison bison
GGGGGGTGGGTGGGGAGGTGGGGGGTGGGCATGGCCCAGGCATGGCAATGGGGGGAGGAGAGAGGGAGGGCAGTGGGCTCCAGCCAGGAGCTTCTGAAGGTGGGTGGTGGGTGGTGGGGTGGGCGGCGTCTCTGGTCGCAGAGGATGGAAGGAATCAGTTAGAAGGGGTTGAATGGAGGCACTGGAGGCGTGGCCACATGGCAGATGGTCTGGGCCCAAGAAGCGGAATGTGGGAATTGGGCAGCAGGCAGGGGACCAACCCTGGGCTTCAGGCTTTGAATCTAAGGATTGGGGTTATCCCAGGAGCCTTAGAGGTCCTCCAGTTCCCCCCACGTTCCAAGACAGGGAACAAGCCTGGGAGAAGCTAGCTTGAGATCCTAACAAGGATTTAGCAATCAGCTCTCCAAAGATAGTCCTATCCCCATCCCCAGTCTTCTCCTCCCCTATCTGTCCCAGAGAAAGGGGAAAGAGATTCTAACTCCTCTGACTCCACCAGTATTTCATGCAGGCTCCTTACTGAACTTGGAGGATGAGCCCACTTCATAGATGGGGAAAACTGAGTCATCCTTTCCACACCTCTCCCACCTCCCTGCCAGGGGATCTGTGCACCCCATCCCTTTAGGAGTTAATACTGATATATTGAAATCCTCAGCACTGGGGGCAGGTGAGGGGACACGTCTTGGGATTCTCCCAAATCAAACTGGGATGTGGGCCATGCCTCCAGTGGCCTGAGATGCCAACACAAAGGAAAAAAAAATGACTCCCCACGTCCCCTGGCTCAAACCAGTACAAAAGTGACTATTTACAATGAAGGGGTGGGGAGTGGAGGGGGCCACAGAAAGCGGTGGGGCCAGAGTAAGCTCTCCATTCGGAGGCAGCCGCGCCCCGACCCTGCCTTTGAAAGGGACGAAGCCAAACAGCATAGTATTTATAAAGGGTCTCTATCCCCAGGCTGGGGAGGACCCTAGGGGTGAGGGATGGGGGTGGGGCATGGGA
>NW_011494885.1:2597172-2602200 GCF_000754665.1 Bison bison bison
ACATCCAGTTCAGGCTTTCGAGACAACCAGCTTTTGGGGTTCCTGACGGCAGGGCGGCAGGTGCGTGGCCAGCAGCGAAAGCCTGCCTGACTGTGGTGATCGGTGTTCACCCAAATCAGCAGCCTGGACGCCCCAAATGCCAAACTCATCGCCACTCTTAGTTAACATCTTTTTCCACCGCTCAGTCTATCACAGCCTCTATTCCTGGTACTGAAAGAGCAATACTCAGCGCGGGGGAATCCTCTCACTTTCCAAACGGCAGGCCACCAATCAGAAACAAAATCAGGAGGGAGAGGGATGGAGGAACAGGCAGTAGAAAGAGAACAAGGGGATATTGAGTGATTTCAGGTTAGGAAGGGGGAAAAGAAATACCACTCTGAGAAAAGTGGTAAGGTATTCTTCCGAGTATAGGTCCCCCACTGTCTATTAAGTCGACTCTTAGCAAACTCCATTTGGGCTACTCATAATTCCCACCTACAAGGCATTAGGGCAGATAAAGATGGCACGATCTTTGCCTTCTGATCCCTTAATAATTATTGCAGTGAAGCCTCCTTGCCCATGCAGAGATGGCCGGGACAGGGTGAAAGAAGGTAGCTGGGGCAGGTTGGCTCAGAGCCCCCTGGGATGGGGGATGAAGGAGGTGAATTTGGCACATTGAACCCCTTCTTGTCGTAAGTGCTTTGAGGTCCTTCTCTCGAATCCAGTTGGCACCATCCCTCAGGCCAGCAGAGGAGGGGTTGAGCTTGTCTCCCCCTCCCCAATTTCTACGGATTTGTCTGAAGGAGGTGAGTGGGGTTCTCCCCGGCTGGTGGAAATTGGGGGATCCAAAAGATTAGGAGTTAAATGAAGGGAAGTTTTTTTTTTTTTTTTCTCTCTTTTGTTTTTTCTTACAAAAGATTCTAAGAAAACTTGGGGGTGGGAGGGGTGAGGAAGGGAGACCCAGTTGAGCTAAGTGTCCACAGACTTTTTTTCAATGCCTCTTAGGGGCCTCCTCAAAGAGAGATGGTCCCATTTCCTCCCCTCTATCTGAGGTTCCCTCCCCCCAGAGCGGCTCAGTTCCAAGGAAGTTTGGCACTTTTTTTTAATTAATGGGAAACAGAGGAAAGGAGAGGGTTGAGAGTTGAGGAAAAAGACAGACATAGACAAAGATAGAGACAGGACAGGTAACAATGGGAACCACGGGGAGAGAAAGTGAAAGACTTAGGGAACCAGAGCAGGAGGAAAATGCTGGGTGGGATGGGTGTTGGGGGCTGGAGGGCAAATAGGGAAGAACAAGGAAACAATTCAATGCAGCAAACACTTACTAAGCACCGGGTGGGTGCTGAAGAGCAGGGTGCAGGGAGGCCACTCAGAGTCTCTCAGATCTGATTGGCTAACAGGGAAGGTGGGGGAGGGGAAAGGTGATGGGTTTTTCAATGATTCCCCATCGTTGACCCCACATCTGCGTCCCCTCTAGACAAACTGCAGCACAAAAGATTGAGGTCAGATTGCAGAAGGGACTTTCCAGGGATGGGGAAGACAGTGGAGTGGTAAAATGGAGAAAGATGTGTGGCTCTCCACTCACCAACACAGTGAGTGAACTAGCTGACTGAGCTAGCAAACTACCTTTCAGATAGCCCTGGCTGGTGGGGTAGGGGGTCCCCGAAAAATGTGAACAGGGAGGGGGCTGTCACACAGATACCCCAAGGGAACACTTTTCAGGAGGCCCAGCCTCCAGAGATGTGTCTGTGTGAGAGGAGTACTGGATCCCACTGACTGGGACCCAGAAATAGGTCTACAGAAAGCATCTAACAAACTAGAAGGGCAGCTGAGGATGCAAATGATATGCAAATGAGTGCTTTCAAATCCCACCTCCCCACTCCCAGACCTTACTTCACCTCTTCCTGGCTCCTTCCCCTGCTTATGGGGGCCTGGGGAGTTGTAGGGGGGGATATTCCAGCTCGATACTGCAGTCTCCACATGTGGGTGGAGATGCTGTGAAATACTGTAAGGTCTTTTGAGAGGTGGAGGGGAGCAGTGGCCGTAGGACCACCTCCACCTCCTACCCCAAGAGCCCCCAACTGCAGAAGATATGTACAAGGTTACATCAAGAATTGTTTTGGCACTCAAATCTCCATCCGGGTTTAGTCTGGAGATTAGGGGTGACGGCAGCAGCGATGGGAGGTGAAGGATGAGGAAATGGGGCCTGCCCCCTACCCTGGAGATGAAGAGGGCATGGAAAAAGTCACCCTAGTGCCCAAGCTACAGCCTCCCATCAGGGCTGTGGTGGGAAATTCAGTGCAAGGTACCTTGAAGGCTATTGCTTTCTAGGGATTTTCACATTTTGATTTGGGGGTGGCTCTCTAGCAAGGGGCAGGGGCCTTCCAGGCTTTAGGGGTAGGAATTGTCTCTGGCTTTTCTCCTCTCCTTTTTTGGGAGAGAGACGAGGAGGCCGGATTCCCCCAAAGCCATGGAGAAGAGAAGGGTCTGGAAGACCTGTGAGGGGGACAACTGGGGGAGAGGGTGGGCAGGGGGTGCCCCTCCCCCAGAGATGCTGATGATGGAACCAGGGCACCAGGGTCCCTGCTTTGGGCTGGAGGAAGTGGAGGTGGTCTCCATGAGGGAGGGGGAGATGGATGGGGTAGAGATGGGTCTCAGCTCTCCTAAGTCCATAGGGTTGTCAGGCCCTGAAATCTCAGCCTGCCAACAAGGCCTTAGAGCTGACCACAGCCGCAGTGCCCAGGGAGCCACTCTCAAACCAACTCTCAGGGCTGCCTGGCTTGGCAGACTTCATCAGAACATTCTAGATCCTCAGAGCCTATGGTGAGAGCACCAAAACATTCCGATCCATCAGAGACCACCAAAGTACTCCAGTTTGCCGGAAACCACGAGTCAATCTAATGCATTAGACCACACAAAGCCTTCCAGCTCAAGGGACCCTACCATGGCTCATTGCATTCTCCTGGGCCACCGTGGCCTGACAGAGCCACCATACATTTGGCTCACCAGACTTAATGAAACAAAGCCACGCAGACACAAGCATGCACACGAAAGGCGGGGGTGGGAAAGAGGGTCTTTAACAGTTTTCACCAGCTCCATCTCCCACCCCTCCCTGCCAGGTGAGTTCTGACTTGGTGTGTTTGGATGGAGGTGACCCCGAAAATAGTGGGTCTTTTTCCTTATAGTCCTCCAGATTAGATCCAAGTCCCACGCCTTATTCTTCTTCTAGGAAGACCCTCAGGCCAAAACCCACCACGGAGGGGTGTGGGTAGAGAAGGAGGATCAGTGACTGGCCATGGCCTGATACAGGAAGTACATGCTTCATCCCGATGATGTCACAGGAAGTAACCTAGAGACACCACAGTAAGTGCATGCCCCTATGACATCTTGGAAGTAACCTTCAAGGAAGGCTCATTGAGACATCACAGGAAGTACCTGTCTCTCCTATCATCACAGGAAGTAACCTCTGGGGAACTACTTCCTGGGACATCATACAAAGTGCCAGAAGCACCCCAGGAAAGTACTTGACTCAGTGACATCACAACAAAGACCTCATACCCATTATTCTAGGAAAAGCCACAGGAGATGCCACAGGAGGTTGTTCCAGCCTCTTGCCAGTGCCAGTCTTGCCCACGAGACTGGCCCAATCCCAGAGCCGGCCTTATTCCCAGCAGCACCGCACCCCTCCCCCACCCCCCCATACAACCTGACAACAAAAGAGTTGAAAAGTCCCACCTAGGAGGGGCAACTCCAGCAGGGAGGGAGAGTAGCTGAGAAAATCTAGAACTCTGGGGTCCTTGCTCCAAATACCCCATTTCAACTCACACTCCTCTGCTACCTCTGCTTCCATCATGTCCCTCAGATCCGGAGCTGAAAGCAGGAGAGGCAGGTGTTGTTTTGGGGAGGCCCCTCATTCTAGGTGACCCAGAGGCTCCTCCCCTCCTCCCATATGGAAACAAAAAGTTTATAAAGGGGGGAGGGGAAATCCTTATCAAAGGAGGGGAAAAAAAGGAGGGAAAGAAAAGAGAAAATAACGCTTTGTTTTCTATTAAAATCAACAAAATGCAATATATACAGATATCACACAGACCTGGGCCCTGGGAGAGGAGGGTCAGGCCCAGTCAAGCATAGGGAGGAAGGAAAGAAGGGGTCAGTTCAGGGCTGGGGAGGGAGCTTCTTGGCCTCATCCCCAGCCATCACTCAATCCTGCCTATGACTACCAGAAAAGGGGTGGGGGGAGTGCAGTCAGGCCTACCCCAGCCCCATCCCAAGAGGAGCAGGACTATACCGAGCTGAGGTCAGGAGTTGGGAAGGGGGAGGAGGAGAAGGAAGAGGAGGAGGAGGAGGGGCAGGGAGCCAGGTGGGAGCACACACCGCAGGCCTCATCCCACTTTCTGGGGGTTTGAGGCCCTCACTCCCTGCTCGTAGGTGACCCGCTGGCTGATGAGGTATTGAGCGGCTTGCGTGGCCGCGGGGCTGCCCGTGATGGTGACCCGCCGGTTCCGCGTGCCTGGCAGGAACTCGCCCTTCTTGGAGATCTGGATGCGGGCGCCTGTCAGCTCCTGGTACTCCACCAACGTCTTGCCCCCCTTGCCCAGGATGGCTCCCACCAGGTTCTCAGGCACCGCAATCTCCACCAGCTCCTTGGCACTCTCGGCGGCTAACTTCTCCGCCGTCAGGAAGCCCCCAGCCGCCCCCGCTGCGGCCGCAGCGGCCACCAGCGGGCCGCCCCCTCCACCGGCCCCACCGCCCGCCCCGGCCCCGAGGTAGCCGTTGGCGGCCGCGGCCAAAGCGAAGGACCCCAGGGCTCCCGGCGGCGGCGGTGGAGGCGGAGCAGCCCCTCCGGCTGGCCCGGCCCCTGCTTCACCGGCGTAGGACGCCAGGAGGTTGGCGGCCGCGGCGGCGGCAGGGTTGGCACCGGCGGCCACGGCGGCCAGGACCCCCGGAGGCTGCGGCCGAGTTGAGCCCCAGGCCGAGGGAGTTGGTGTTGTAGCCGTAACTGGCCAGCGTGTTGAGTGCCGTGCTGATGGCCAGCAGGTCGGTGCCCGA
>NW_011494885.1:2602399-2620967 GCF_000754665.1 Bison bison bison
GGCGTACGGCGAGCCGGTGGGGTTGGAGTTGGCCACTGGCCCAGCCACGTTGGCGTAGCTGATATTCAGGCAGCTGCTGCTCTGGGGATCTTCCTGTACCTTCTGCACTATGGCGCTCACGGCCTTGTGCACCTGCTCAGGTTCGCCGCTGACCGTCACCACGCGCTCCTGCAGGTTGATGCCCTCCGGCTTCTGGGACAGCTGCACCCAAGCCCCCGACTGTTCCATCACGGCCTTCACGGTCGCGCCCCCCTTGCCGATGATCAGACCCGCCGTGCTGTTGGGGACGATCAGCTTGGCCTGCGTGGGGAGCCAGAGGGAGGGTCTTTAGGGGCGGGGTCATCGAAGACTGAATGGCAATATTCGTCTAAGACTGGCCGTCTCAAGGTACTTCCCACCCCTGGCTCTCAAGTGTCCAAAATCAGACCCAGCAAGCCCCCTGGATATGCACCAGTATGGTCCTACGGGTTAGGAAAAAAAATTTTTTTAATTCAAATTTATTTTTTTGGCCACACAGCATACAGGATCTTAGCTCCTCCATCAGGGATCGGACTTGTGTCCCCTCCAGTGGAAGCATGGATTCTTAACCCTAGACCACCAGGGAAGTCCTTGGTTAGAAATATGACTTTCTTGGTGGTCCATGGTTAGGACTCTGCACTTCCACTGCAGGGGGTACAGGTTTGATTAGTGATGGAGGAACTAAGATCCTGCACACTGTGGAGCACAGCTAAAAGAAAATAAGTAAAAATAATAGTGCAGAAATACTGAAATATTTCCATATTTATTAGTTAAAAGAAAAAAGGAGCTAGTACTCCAACTCCCTTCGGTAGTCTCTCAGCCACCCTGTCCTTGGGACCCCTGGGTCCTCCTTACATCCAGCACCTAAAAGTTTAATGGCTGACCAAGTGGGAGCCCACCAGGACCCCACCCCAAGCTTGCATTGGTGCCCATGTCCTTCTATATCATTAAGTACTCTGACTCCCAGCCTCAGAAAGGGCATCATTAGTTTCACTTTACAGATGAGCCACCTGAGGCCTAAGAGGTGAAGGGACTTGCCCCAAGGTTACCCAGAAGGAACTGAAGTGCAGCCTCATGGATTACTGTTCCATTGTGCTTTCCACCCCATGATGTGGTCACCTGGATTAACCTTTCTGTTGTTATGGATTGAATTGTTGCTCCCATCGATCCTAATTCACCTCTTGAAGTCCTAACCCCTAGTACCTCAGAATATGACTGGATTTGGAGATGGGGTCTTTAAACAGGCCTTGAAGGTTAAGAGAGGTCATTAGGATGGACCCTAATCCAATATGGTTGGTGTCCTTATAAGAAGAGACTAGGACACAGACACACAAAGGGGGAGGGCCATGTGAAGACAGGAGGAGTTCTCTGGTGGCCTAGTGGTTAGAATTCCTGGCTTTCACTGCCAAGGCCCTCTGGGCTTTCATTGCCATGGCCCAGGTTCAATCCATGGCTGGGGAACTGAGATCCTGCAAGCCATGAGGTATGGCAAAAAAAAAAAAAAAGGGAGAGAGAGAGAATAAAAAGCCATTCACAAGTCAAAGACAGAGGCCTCAGAAGAAACCAACACTGCCAACACCTAGAGCTCAGAATTCTAGCCCCCAGAATCGTGAGAGAATGAATTCTGTTGTTTAAGCCACCTACTTCGTGGAACCTTGTTATTACAGCCTTAGCAATCTTATACAGTTGTCTTATCTGTGAAATGATGGTAACAAAGCTTACATCAGAGAAGATGGAGAAAACTGGTCATGTTATATGATGGTCCCCCTTCTCAGCTGTAGAGCAGCCCATCCTTTGCAGCTACAAATAGGATCAATCTTAACACCAGTGGGTATATTTCAAAACCAAATGTCTCCTTTCACATCTCCAAGAGCATTTCTACAGTGCTTCTCCTTTCCAGTGCTTCTCACATACCCCCAGACCTGTGGGTTCAATCCTTGGAAGCTCTCATCTCTGCCTCTTTGTTTTAACCCCTAAACCTGACCCCAGTGGTGTCTGGGAAATTGTGGGAGTGGTTTTGGTTGCCCAAACAACTGGGGGCAGATGCGGGCATTCAGTGGGCAGGCCCAAAGATGTTTGCACACAGTAATGTGAGAGTCAGTTCCTCGAAATGAAGAACTGTCACAGGTTCTATATGACTTTTGAATGTCCCCCTGGACATTCATGTTGGTGAAAAGCCTGTTTATAAATCTCCCAACCCAGAACTGAACTTCATGCTACATGTTAAGTACCAAGTAGTTTTTTCTTTTCCACAGTTTTAAGATCTATTGAAATTTTCAGGAATGTAACTACAGTATCAGTAAGTCAAGATAAGGCTGTATTTTGTTTTGTTCTGAATTTACCAAGAGTCATTCATCATTTTAGAAAACTATGACATCATGCAAACTATTATATATAGAACGGATAAACAACAAGTTCCTACTGAATAGCACAGGGAACTATATTCAATACTCTGTGATAAACCATAATGGAAAATAATATGAAAAAGAAGGTATATATATATGAATAACTGAATCATTCTGCCATAGAGCAGAAATTAACATAACAATGTAAATCAACTATACTTCAATTAAAAAAAAAAAAAAAACCATGACATTGGTAGTAACGCCATCTGTATCATTTAAATCTCCGTTACTACGCTCTGGATCACCGTGTTTCTTGCTGTGTCACTCAGGCCATGTTAGGTGTGAGCAGCTATTTCATTATTTCTTCTACTGTGGCCCTGCCTGAGCATTTACATATTAAAATTCATCTTGTTAAGTGTTAGCTGCTCAGTCATATCTGAGTCTCTGCAACCCCGTGGACTGTAGCCCACCAGGCTCCTCTGTCCATGGAATTCTCCAGGCAAGAATATTGGAGTTGCCATTCCCTTCTCCAGGGGATCTTCCCCACCCAGGGATCAAACCCAGGTCTCCTGCATTGCAGGTGGATTTTTTACTGTCTGAGCCACCATATTAAAACTCATTTTATAACAAATCACCTTCCTTTCATTTCTCCTTTAGGAAAAAATATTTAGGGATATAGGAAATGTACATCTGTACAATGGAAAATTACAGTCAATTTAAACCAGTTGAAGGACTGATGCTTGCTACAACATGGATGAGCCTAGAAAATGTTATGCTGTGTGAACAAAACCAGGCACAGAAGACCATATATTGTATAATTCCACTTATATGAATGTTCAGAACAGGCAAATCTATAGAGACAAAGGAGATTAGTGGTGGCTTAGGGCTGGGGTGGGGAAGAGCTAGGAGGATTGAGGGGTGGTGGCTAAAGGGATCAAGATTTCCTTTTGAGGAAATGAAACTTCTAAAATTGATTGCGGTGATGGATGCCCGACTCTGAATACAATAAAGCCACTGAATTGCATACTTTAAATGGGTCCAACGTATTTTTGTGGATTATATCTCAATACAAGTGTTAAAGATCTTAGAGATATAGATATGCTTTCTCTTTATATAAATAGGCTCATTGTATATATAATTTCAGAGAGTAAAGTGGGCATGGTAAAATATTGGGTTGGCCAATAAGTTCGTTCCAGGTTTTCCATAAAATGCAATGGAAAAACCCAAACGAACTTTTTGGCCAACCTAATATATCCAGGAGAAAGAGGACATTGGGTCCTTCAAACAATCAAACAGGGCTGAGAACTGATGCTCTACATACTGTGCTCCCTATTGATCTCTCTGACTTCAGTCTTTCCTTCCTCTCGCTAACTTCGTTGCAGACACACCAGACTCCCTGCAGTACCTCCAACTGGCCCAGCTGTGCCCAGACTCAGGGCCTTTGCACCTGCTGTTCCCTTACCTGGAGTGCTTTTCCTCGGAAAAGAGGGCTTCCCACTCTCTTCATTCATTGCACAGATGCACCCCCCCCAGAAAGCCCTTCCCTGCCCACCCAGATTATCAAAGCTCATTCATGTGTGTTTATTTTACGTCTCCATCATGGATACCTTCAGATTCGTAACTGCTAATTTCACATCTCTCGTATGATGTTGAGTGGATCCCTCAAAAGTCCAAAACGAAACTCACCTTCCTCCTCAACTGTGTTTCTGCCACAGTCTTCTTCATTTCAGCACACGGAAAATGCGTGCTACCACTACTTGGCCCCAACCTTTTGGAGTCCTCCCTTTCCTCCTTCCTCCCTTTCCTTTTGGAGTCCTCCCTTTCCCTCCCTTTCAACATCCAATCAGCAATTTTGTTGGCTCTGCCTTCAAAAATATATCCTAGATTATGCTAGATTAAAAGCGATTAAGGAGGTATAACAGCCAAATGCAGTGCATGAACATTGACTGAATCTTTAATAAAAATACTCTATACATGTAAAAGACATTTTCGACAATCTGAACGCGGACTTTTTATTTAGCAATATTATGAATCCAGTGTTAATTTTTGTAAGTGTGATAAAAGTAATATAATAATATAGGAGACTATCTTTGTTTTGGGGAGCTAGACACTTAAGTATTTAGGGGTGAAGAGTCATAAGATCTACAACTTATTTTCAAATAGATCAACAACAGGGACTTCCCTGGTGGTCCAGTGGTTAAGACTGCATGCTTCCAATACAGGGTGCACAGGTTTGATCCCTGGTTGGGGAACTAAGATCCTGCATGCCTCTCAGTTCAGCCAAAAAAAAAAAGTCAAATTGATCAACAACAAAAAGAACCCCAAAGTCAATGTGTATGTCTGTGTGTCTGTGTGTAGAGATAAAGCAAATGTTAATAATTGGTGAGTCTAAGTGCAGTGTATAGGGAGTTCGTCATACTGTTCTTTAAACATTTTCCAAATATAAAGAGAAAAAAGGTACCCATACTTCCTTTCCTTTTTCTCCATCTTGTCTTCATAGTACTTTTCCCTCTCTGACATCCTATACATTTTATTTATTTGCTTCTTTTCTGATTTCCCAGGGGAGAATTTAAGGTCCACAAGGGTAGAAATTTTTGTCTTTATTGCTTACTGCTGGGTTCTCAGTGCCTAAACAAATGCCTGGCACATACTTAACCAAGGGTGGGTGAATGTACACATGCAATGATTGTTATCCCCAGGGGCAGACCTGTATTTAAATCCCACATCTGTGGCACAGCCACCTAGGAAAACAGTCTTGCAGTTCTTCAAAAAGTTAAACGTAGGTTTTATCATATGACCCAGAAATTCCACCCTACGTATTTACCCAAGAGGACTGAAAAAAATTTCCACACATTTGTTCATTAGCAGCATAATTCATAATAGCTAAAAAGTAGAAACATCCTACATTTCTATCAATTGATGAATAAATAAACAAAATGTGGTACATCCATACAATGAAGTACTATTTGGCCACAGAAAGGAATGAAGTTTTGATACACAACGCAGTAAGGATTTGAGCTTCCCAGGTGGCCCTAGTGGTAAAGAACCTGCCATCAATGCAGGAGATATAGGAGTTGTGGGTTTGATCCCTGGTCAGAAAGATCCCCTGGAGGAGGGAATGGCAACTCACTCTAGTATTCTTGCCTGAAGAATCCCCATGAACAGAGGAGCCTGGCGGGCTACAGTCCATAGGATCACAAAGAATAGGACACGACTGAAGCGACTTAGCATGCATGCACGCACAGTATGGATGAATCTTAATGACATTATGTTAGGGGAAGGAAAGCACGACTCAGCATGCCACATTATATATCATTATGTATCTTTCAATTTACATAAGCTATTCAGAATAGGCAAATCTATAGGCACTAAAAGCAGATCACTGGTGAAAGGGGCTGGGGCAGAGGCATTGGGGAACAGAAAATGACTATTAATGGGTATGGGGCTTTTTTGGGGGTGGTGAAAATGTTTTGAAATTAGACAGTGTTGATCAACACATGACTTTGTGATTATACTGAAACCACTGAATTAAACACTTTAAAATGGTGAACTCTACAGTATGTGGATTATCTCTCAATACAGATTTTAAAGAAATCACTGGAAAAAGAGAAGTCTGACAAGTCAAGGGGATAGAACAGAAGAATGTGCAAAACCAGGCCTAAGAGTAAAGAGGGATTTAGTATGTGATACAGCATTGCAGAGCAACAGGAGAAGGATCAAAACTTTCCATCCAAGAAACTGTGCCCACCAAGGAATGGTGAAAGCAAAAGCCTTCACCTCTCTGTGCCTCCGTTTCCTCACTGTTGACATTGACATTACCACAGCTGCTCTATTCAGGTCTTGCGGATATTCAATGACTAAGGTTATTCCATGGTGGTTGGCACAGGGAAGCCCTCAGAAAACAGTAGCTGTCCTCACAATAGGCCCAGATTGCAAGACCACAGCACCTTAGATCTGCAGATGCAGTTCTATAGAATCCTGAATGTTAGAACAGTAGAATGTTAGAATAATATATTCCTCGAATCTTGGAATCACAGAGCCGTAGAATTGTAAGTGTCTCAGAGCCAGAAGGACCTCAGAGACCATCTGCCTCAGATGTTTGCAAGTCTGGAGATTTAAAAACAACAGTAACAATAACAGCAGCAGCAGCAGCCACTAACAACTGTATAAAGTAGGTACTATTATTAGCACATTTTATAGATTGGGTGGCTCAGATGGTAAAGAATCTGCCCACAATGCAGAAGACCCAGGTTTGATCCCTGGGTCGGGAAGATCTCCTGGAGAAGGAAATGACAACCCACTCCAGGATTCTTGCTTGGGAAATCCCATGGACAGAGGAGCCTGGTGGGTTACGGTCCATGGGGTCACAAAAAGTCAGATACAGCTGAGTGACTAACACATAGATTGGGAAAGGGAGGCACAGAGAAGTTAAATAACTTGCTTAAGGTCACACAGATAGTGACTAGTAAAGCCAGGATCTGACCTCAGGCCAGAGTTCAAGTTCAGATTCCCAGGACTTCTCCCCAGAAATTTGGATTCAGTGGTCCCAGGCTGGGACTCAGGCATCTGTGTGTTAACCTAGATGATTCAGATACCAGCCAGGGCTGAGAACCACCCGTCTAACCCAGAGGTGGCAAACTGGTGGTGCTCAGGCCACATCCAGCCCACAGCCACATAGTGTTTTAAAAACTGAGCCAACCTTGAAAAATCAGTTGATTTCAGATATGTTTGACTTCATTTGAAAAATGTAGAAGATGTTATAGGAAAACTCGAACAAACTTTTGGGTCAACCCAATAATGCTCCATCCTCATTCCCAAAGGGTAAGAATCAAGTGGAGCTGAGCAGAAACTACCCACTTTAGGGATACCATGATACCTCTATGATAAGGGTACATCCTCAGTCCTTTATGTTCCCTTTCTGAATTCCAGAAGCATTTCAATTTATAATCCCCAGTTTGACCCCGCTTCCCCACTGTAAAGAAAGGGAAGCTGAGCATACATAATGGAATAAGACACAGGGCAACACAGCAAGTCCAAGGCAAAAAGGGAACAGACTTGCCTCCTGACTCAAAAATCTCATAGTAACAACAATAGCAAACATTTCAAACATTAATAAACACTAGCCACTACCCTTAAATAGGTACCATTATGAATCTCATTTTACATGGAGAAATCAAGTCACTTGCTCAAGGTCCTGCAGGTAGGAACTATCAGAATAGAATTCAACTCAACATCTGACTCCAGAGTCTGAACCTTTAGCCATTATCTCTTTCATTCTTTGAAGCCCCTGAGTAACAAGGCAGAGAAAAAAATCCTGGTTCTATAACTGTTAGACTCCACTATTTCAGAGTTCCTGTGGCTTAGGGAGTGGAGTAAGACGCTCAGGGTCAGGTGCTGACCCCATTTTCCCTGCAACATGTACAAACTTTTGATGAACCCTGAGCCCCTAGTGGCCACGACGAAGCCGGAGAGAAGAGGCAGTACCTTTGCTTCCTTGCAAACTGTGGGGAAGCTGTGGCCTGCTGGTGGGAAGGGATTTAGGAAAGGGCCGGCTGGGAGCGAGGGGCGGAGTTGCTTCAGCACCAAGGACAGCAGCCGCGCTCCAAGCCTCAAACTCGCAGGTTTTGGGGGGATCACTCTGATCCGCAGTATTCTACCAGGGTTTGCTGCCCACCGTTTCCCCACGAACTCGTAGAAACTCAGACCCGTGGTCTCTCCCATCTCAGGGTAATAGGATTTCCCAGGAATCCCAGATTCCTTTTACCGAGGCTCTCTCTCTTATCTTTGCTTCCAGGCAGACGTCTGTTCAGGAACCCTCACAAGTGGCCTGTCCGCCTGCTCAGGGCTTCTGCCCTTTTGCATTGTGTGCACACGTATACGGGAATGGAGAGAGGGAGAGCAAATGCGGAGTTTACCGCCGCCAGCCCCGAGCTCTGCTTCTGCTCGGCCCCCTACCCAGTCAGGGCCATGTTGCCAGGGGCTTTACAGGAAGCCCAGCTGCCCGGTGTGCACAGTCCCGCGAGGCCCAGGAAGCAATTGATCCACTCTTGCCACATCCCTACACCACGGCTTCTGATAATGCAGGCAACCGAAAGGCTCTGCCCTCCTTCCATCCCTCCTCAAGAGGGCTGTGTAGGAGAAAGACCCGCCTCCTCGCTTCCTAAGGAAGCACCATTTTCCCAAAATGGTGGCTAAACTCCTATCCAGTAGCTATGAACAGAGCAGGTACTAGTGCTGTGTTGCCTATGGGTGGGGTGGTTACTTCCGGTGAGAACAGGAAGTGGGAAGCAGGTGGTTTTGAGAGACAATGGGATGAGGTGGAAGAGAGAAGGGGATCTGGTGAATCCTAGGAGGGAGGGATAAATAAGGGGCTGTCGGTCAGATTCTCCCAGACCTTCATTCTCCCTCTGAATCAAATCACTCCAATAAGAGGTCTGGCGTCCTTAGGCTCTCTTTATGAACCACTACTGTGTATTTGATTGACAAATATTTTTTAGCTATTATGCCATTGAAGCAGGCTTCCCAGGTGGCTCAGTGGTAAAGAATCGGCCTGCCAAATAGGAGATGCAGGTTCAATCTCTGGATCGGGAAGATCCCTGGAGAAGAAATGGCAACTCACTTTGATATTCTTGCCTGGGAAATCTCCTGGACAGAGGAGCCTGATGGGCTACAGTCCATGGGGTTGCAAAGAATCGGACAGGACTTAACAGCCAGAACACCACCACCATGCCATTGAACCCTCATCACAATCCGGTTACATGGAAGAAGTGCTTTCTCTCAAATCCCACCGGCTTTACGAAAACCCAGCCTCTATCCCTGCTAACCTGCTTGGCTCTGTCAGGATTCATTGTGGTTTGGGGTTGAAGGATATTGACCACCTCAGGCTTGGTCATTGCTTGTGGGATTTCTCGGACCTTCTCGGCAATAAAGCTGTGCACAGCATTCAAGGCCTCTGCTGTGCCCTGTACCAGGCAAACTCTCTCTGTGGTTCCTGTTGAGCAAGGAAGAGAGGGGTCACACTCATCAGAAGGAGAGTGAGTGGAATTCCTGTTTTATTATCTTCACTTCCTCTCCCTCCCTTAAAACAAACCCAGGGAATGGAAGAATGATGCTTAAGTGCTTTGCTATGCCCACAACAGCCCTGGGCAAGGGAGACAGGGCTCAGCTGCCTCTTCCCAGTCCTTGCTGGCTCTCGGTTGCTTTGGCAACCATTCACTCACTGCCCCCCCCTACCCGCCACCTTCTAGAAGCCGAGAGCTCAGGCCTGCAACGGTTGCCACAGTAACTGGAACCCCCTTATCGGTGTGGCTGGCCGGGTCCTCAGCCCACCCCCAGGGGGATGAGGGACGAGGCCCCGTTGCCTTGGCAACCCCTGAAAGCCTGCAGCGACGGCCTCTGGGCTTTTGGAGAGGATGGGGAAGGGCTGGGGGATGGGGGAGACAGCAGAGAGGCCTGAGTGCCTGCCTGGACCCACCAGATGGAGGGCTGAGGGGTGGGGGAGGGCAAGGGTGGGGAGAGGGGAGAGCAGAGTGGGTCAAAGACAACTCATGGAAGAGTGGAGATGGGGATGCAGAAAGGACGGCAGGGTGCCTCTGCTGGCGATTCTCCAGATATTTGTGGCGGTTCTGACCTGGGCTTCCTTGGGGGGGGTGTGTGTGTGTGTGTGTGTACTGGGATGGGTAGCAGAGAGAAGAGGTGCTAATTCTAGGTGATGTTGGGATATATACGTATGAGAGAGAGACTCTGGGTGACACTGACCAATGCAAATACATCTGTGAGGCTGTTTGGGTGAGTGGTGTGTGTGTGTGTGTGTGTGCCTGTATTTTCTTGGGCAGGACTGGCTCAAATATCTGTGTATGTGTGTAAAAGAAAGAGCAGGAGAGACCAGGATACAAACAGACTGCATGACATAGTGATTTCAGTAAAGACGTTTGTGTGGGGGGAAAGACTTTGGATGTCGCTGTGATGTTCAAGGTTATGTACACTATTTATAAGACTGAGCTGGGTGTGCACGAGGGTTTGAGAGTAAGAAACAAAGAATCCAAGGAAGTGGCATTGACGTTGTACAATAAATGCATAGCACTTGGAGATTGTATGACAGTGCGCCTGTGTGTGTGTGTGTCTGTGTGTGTGTGTGTTTACGTAAGGGAAAAAGATATCTGGACACCTCTGGGTGTTCAAAAGACTACCTGGACAAATGGTGTGTGGACTGCATATATACGTGCAAAGGCGCATGTACAAGTAACAGGCAAGACACTGTGAATGATGAGGGTGAACATGAGGAAGAGAAAGAAACCGACAGGCAGACCCAGATGTCAGTATGTAAGAATTGATATTTGGAGAATTCATGTATTTGTGTGTATGTGTGAGGGTCTGAATTACAGCCAGACAAAGAAGACTCCACCAGGACTGGCTGGGGTGAAGCTGTGAGTGCCTGGATGATACAGGCAAGCTAGGTGTGGTGTGTGTGTCTCCCTGGGAAGGACTCCGTTTGCAGGACCAGTTAGCTCCCTGGATCTAAATTGGGTCCTGAGTGCACCAGGCTCCATGTGCCTGCATGTCTGGGACACTTGGGGGTGAGTGTCCAGTGTCCTGTGGGTATACCAATGCAGCACGCTGGTGTTAAACCCCGATCCCTCGCTTGCCGTCGCTCAGCCTGGCATGCCAGTCTGACCATGTGTCTGGGTGTCCCCATCCTGGGTCACTGGTGTAGCTGACATCCTCCATGTCCTCTGGGCCTCTGTTTCTCACTCTTACTCCCCTCCACCCCAGAACAATGGCTTGGTCTGAGCCAAGCGTGAGTCAGCGCATAGGCTGCCTCCGTCTGGGTGTAAATAGGAAAGGGTGTGGGTCAGGGTGGGAACTTGGGGGGTGGGGTGGCCCCAGGGAGAGCCTGGCTGAAGTGGCCCTGCTCTCCATCTCTGTGAGGCTTCCTTCCAGCTCAGGGAGTCTGTGATCTCACACCCCCTTGTAATTCTTAACCAGGATCCACAGGGGCTTTGGGGGACTCAGTTAAACCCTGAAAGAATATCTAATAATAACAGCTGGTGCTTACATAACACCAATTGCCGGGCATCATTCTAAGCACTTTATATGTATATATATTTGTTCACTTTAATATATGAGGCAGGTGATATTATTAATCTTGATTTATTGCTAAGGACATTAAGGCACCTGGGTTTTGTCCAAATTCATTCAGCCAGTAGTGAAAAATCAGGGTTTTGAACCCATGGGTCTGGCTTCAAGTCTGGGCTTTTAAACATTTAGCCACCCGGTGCTAAACTTGGTGTGGGTGGAGTCTGTGCGTGTGTATGTGTTGGGGGGAGGCATACAATGATTGCAATTTTGCTTTTGTATTTTTGATGGTAAAAAAGAATACATAAGATGTTAAACTCGGCCACAAAGATGTGATAAATCAATACATTAAAAAAAAAAAGTGTCTGTATCTGTTTTTCTTCTGGGGTTAGGGTCCAGGGCTCCAGGCAGTTGTTTAAAATCCGAAGGAATTTTAGAATCAGGAGAGGTCTGGGTAAGCGACACAGAAGACTGCGCGGCTTGGGGCAGGTACCTGCTTCCTTCAGGGTCTAAGTTTCTCCATGTATGACTCGGAAGACTTGAATCTGGAGCTTGGGGGTTCCTGTACCAAGGAGGGGGCACCCTTCGTGTGTTCTGCCCCCCGTTTTGGGTTAAGGGCCACACAGATTTTTGTTTCATGGAGTAGATACATAAATGCAGACATACGTGTGTGTGTGCGTGTGTGTGTGTGAGCTAACTAGGCCCAGAGGACCCTTTCAATTTCTCCATTGTCATTTCTCACCTGCCACACTGAACAACTAACCCCCACCCCGCAGCCTTTGAACATGCTCTTTCAATCTCCCCTCATCACACTTTACTGCTCTTTACCTAGCCCACTCTTTTATTATTCTGGCTTCCTCCTCCAGGAAGCCCTTCCTGATCATCTCAGTCTGGGTCAAGTGCTCTGTCTGGGCTCTCTCCATTCTTTGGGCTTCCCCAGTCCCAGCCCTGACCACCCTAAGTCATGATTGGTATTCAGTTTATCTTCCCTACTGGGATGTGAGATCCATGAGGGTTAAGCTGGGGTGTCTCAGTCACTGCTGTGTCCCCATCTCTGTCTGGCATGGGGCTGACCTGGAGAAGATGCTCAGAGAATATGAATGAATGGAGGGTATCAACCAGAAGCAGAGAAACACATGCGAGAGCAGTAGCATCTCCATTTCCTATGTTCCTCTGGGTCCTGGGAAGTCCCAGGGATAGGACTGGGATGTAGGGCTATTCCTGCATCTCTGAGCCAGGAGCCAGCACATGCTGTATGACCTGGAAGTTCCCAATGGGGGTGGGGGTGGGGAGCAGGACTGGCTGCACATCCAGGGGCTGGGGAGAGATGCTTAGCTCACGGTGCTTGTTTGAACAGTATCTGGCCCAGGAGCGAGTCAATGACTGGCTCATCCTTTGGGGTTCTCAGCTGCCTGGCCAGTGGGGCGTGTCACTGTGTTGGGAGGGGATGACGTATGTTATGTCACAGAATGAGATCCAGGGGCAAGGAACCAAGTGTCCTTGGATGGGTGTCCTAAGCAGAGGTCTCATCCGTACCTTGTGGGCTAGAAGGGTGAGGGGAAAACTGGGCCAGGGTGGAAGAGAAAAGGGGGTTGTGCCAGGTTCCCTGGACTGTTCTCTAAACCTCTTGCCAAAGCTGCTTAGTGAGATGGGAGGCAGAGGGCGGGGTGGAGAGAGGAGACAGAGAGACAGGGAGAGAGAATATGAAATTGTCCTGACCCTGGGCTTCAGCTCTGGTGTTTGACCTAAAAAATCCAAGGGGATTAAGGATGAACTAGAACCAGCGCTGGACCAAAGACACAATTCAGGGGACCTTCCCTGGATTCCTAGATGTTGAAGCTCAGGCATTGGTCTTGGGAAAGAATTATGAAGGGGGTGAGAGATATTGAGGGGGATTAGCGAGAGGGGAGGGGCCTGGACAATTTATGATTGGAGGAATTGAGATAGAGCTGGAGAAGAGGCAGAAAATGGGCTGATTGTGGAGAGAGAGGAAAAAAGAAACGAGGAAGCTGAGACTTAGGAGAAAAAGAGGACTGTAAGGGGAGAGATGGGCAAGCAGGTGTGAAAGAAATGAGGAGCAACCCCCTGCAGAGAATGAACCCATTGAGGGCTGCAACTAAATACTGGTTGAATGGGTGACTGGAAACAGATAGTTGGAGAAAAAAAAGTGAGACTAAGAGGTAGAGGAAAAGGAAAATATGGGGAGAGAGATGGGATGACAGAAAGGGAAGGGAAGAGGAGGTGACAGAAAGGGAAAAGCAGAGACAGACAGACCGGCTGGGCGGCTAAGAGAACAGAGATGGGGGACCTCCAAAGGGAACCAGAGAGGCAGAGGAGAAAGAGGGCGTGGGGAGACAGAGAGAAGCCGATGGGAGTGGAGACTCAGGGAACAAGAGATGAGAAAGTCAGAAACAATGGGAAAGGGACTGCCCTGGTGGCCCAGTGGTCAAGACCCCGCGCTTCCAATGCAGGAGGCGCGGCTTCCACCTGTGGTTGGGGAACTAAGATCCCACATGCCGTGTGGCTCAGCCAACAGGCAAGAAAGAAAGATGACAGAGACAGAATGAGAGACATGGAAAGAACCACACAGATGGAGAACCAGTGTGACTCAGATCGGGTGAGATGGGGTGACAGAGAAATCCAAAGGGAAAGACTGAGGGTCTGTGTAACATGGATGGCTGAACCCCCAAGCCTTGAGGGACACCCCAACACCTGCCTCCTTGGCCACCCCCCCAGCTCCTCCAACAGACCCAACAGGGCAGGTGTGTGGGAATGGGTACATCTGCCACATCATGCAAATGAGCTCATGAATATGCAGCAGTCTATTGTCTTGCCCTGCCCCCACCCCCATCTGCTCAGGCCTGGCCCCTGGGGCCCAGGGCTGCTCAGTCCCCTTAGCGGGAGGAGGAGAGGCCCCCTACCACTCTCACTGCCCCTAGGGGAGCCTTCCCCACTCCTGGAGGGCCCAGATGGGAGGGATGGGAGGCTGGAGCAAGCGTGCCCCAGGGTTGGGGCTCACCCGGATAGAAGTCTTTGGACTTGGAGAGCTTGATGGTGGCTCCCGTCTCCTTCTGCAGCTGCACGATGGTCTGCCCACCCTTGCCGATGATAGAGCCCGCAGCGTAGCTGGGGATCAGCACCTTCAGGAAGTATTCACCTTCCTCTGCAGGGGCACACAGCAGGGAGGGGAGTCAGGAGAGAGGGGTCTTCACCTTTGGATAGTACCTCCTAGGAGGCACTGGCATGGGCTGGGCTGGAAAACCCACTGTGATCACAGTAACATACAGGAGCAAGGACTCAAGAGAACAGCAATAGGGAAACAATACACGTAATGATCCTCATTCACTCATTCATTCAGTCATTCCACCAAGAATTCCTGAGCACCTGCTCTGTGCTTGGCACTATTCTAGAGAAACAGCCATGAAGAAAACAGACAAAGATCCCTGATTTCGCAAATAAGGTCAAAAGAGTTTTAGTGATTCAGCCAAGAGCACACAGTTACATTCTTCTAGAGCAGGGGAGACAAGACAGTGCATTTCATGTTGTCGGATGGCGGTAAGTACCGAGGAAACAAAAAGAGGCAGGAAAGAGGATGGGGTGCTGGACTGTCAGATCCGGTGGCTAGGAAAGCCCATCCCAAGGATACAGCATTCTTTGTCGAACAGACACTTCCATAGTACCTAATACATACTAGACTCTGTTCCGAGTAATTTACAAATATCATTTTCACACTGATGCTAAGAGGGAGGTACTTAAAAAAAAAACCAAAAACGTTCCAGAGACGAGGAAACAAAGGTGAAGGGATTTCTCCCACTCACACAGCTAGTAGATGGTGTCACGTGTGTGCTCAGTCGCTTCAGTTGTGTCCGACTCTTTGCGACCCTGTGGACTGTAGCCTGCCAGGCTCCTCTGTCCATGGGATTCTCCAGGCAAGAATACTGGAGTGGGTTGCCATGCCCTCCTCCAGGGGATCTTCCCAACCCAGGGATCGAACTCACATCTCTTGCATCTCCTGCACTGGCAGGTGGATTCATTACCATTAGCAACATCTGGGTACCCATCAGGTACCGCCTGGGTAGTGCCACCTGGAAGTGGTAGAGCTGAGATTTGAGTCCCACCTGGCTCCAGAGTCCCTGCTCTGAACCATTAAAATACACTGTTTCCCGTCTGTGGAGGAGGGAACAGACCAGAACCACGTGGCCATGTGGAGGAAGGGCAAGTGCAAAGGCCCTGGGGTGATGGTGTGCCTGGGCTGTGAGGGTGAGATGTCTAGTGTGGCTGGGGCTGAGTGAGACAGGACGGGGAGGAAATGAGGGCTGAGAGAGGTGGGGATGGTGGTGGGGTGTTCAAGCTTGTGGACCAAGGTGGTTTTTCTTCCAGGTGAGACGGGAGCTTCGGGAAGGCTCTGAGCAGAGGAGTTCAGTTGTGTCCGACTCTTTCGTGACTCCGTGGACCATAGCCCATCAGGCTCCTCTGTCCATGGGATTTTCTAGGCAAGAGTACTGGAGTGGGTTGCCATTTTCTTCTCCAGGCAATCTTCCCAACCCAGGGATCAAACCCGAGTCTCCTGCAAGTCTCCTGCATTGCAGGCAGATTCTTTACCGCTGAGCCACCAGGGAAGCCCCATGTGTGATGTCTTAGGTTTTAAAAAGATCCCCGTGAGGCCCATGAAGGGAGCAGACTGTGACAAGCACAGGTGGAAGACCCCAGTAAAGAAGCAACTGCAATAGTCCAGGCAGGAAGTGACGGTGGTCTGACTGGTGGAAGCAATGAGGCGGGAGGGGAGCAGAAGGCTGGACTCTGGAGAGGCTCTGACACTCATTACTGACCTGGTGCTGTGTTGAGAGCTTTGCCAGCTTGATCTCACCCATTCCTCACAACCTCCCAGTGAGGGAGGGAAAATGCGCTCCATTTTATTTATTTTTTTAATTTTTCCATTGCAACATGTGCTTAGTTGCTCAGTCGTGTCTGACTCTTTGCAACCCCATGAAGCCCGCCAGGCTCCTCGGTCCATGGGGAATCTCCAGGCAAGAATACTGGAGTGGGTTGCCATACCCTCCTCCAGGGAATCTTTCCAACCCAGGGATCAAACCCAGGTCTACCACAGTGCAGACAGATTCTTTACTGTCTGAGCCACCAGGGAAGCCCAAGAACACTGGAGTGGGTAGCCTATCCCTTCTCTAGGAGATCTTCCCAACCCAGGAATTTGAATCGGACTGGGGTCTCCTGCATTGCAGGTGGATTCTTTACCAGCTGAGCTACCGGGGAAGCTCCCTCATTGCAACATAGTTTATATATATGTTTTTGTTTAGTCACTAAGTGGAGTCGGACTCTTTGTGACCCCATGGACTGAAGCCTGCCAGGCTCCTCTGTCCATGGCATATCCCAGGCAAGAATACTGGAGTGTGTTGCCATTTCCTTCTCTATTATTTTTTTTATTATTATGTTTTACTTATTTTTTATTTTTATGTTTTGATATGGGCCATTTTTTAAGGTCTTCATAGAATTTGTTACAATACTGTTTCCACTTTAAGTTTTGTTTTTTCCCTGGTTTAGCTCCCCAACCAGGAATTGAACCCACACCCCCTCCATTAGAAGGCTAATTCTTAACCACTGGACCGCCAGGGAAGTCCCCTCCATTTTTACATAAGGGGAAATGGAGACACAGAGGGGCACAAAGAAGTTAAGGTACCAGCCCAAGGGCACCAAGACAGTTGCTGGGTTGAGATTCAAATGCAATTCTGATTCATTCTTGGTCCACCCATGCTTAACACTTTTCCCTGCTGGCAGCTGAAGACCAGTATGCACCAGGACAGTCTCCAAGACCCTGAGGTGGGAGGCGGCACCAAGAGTCCTTAATAAGGCTTTGGTCATTCTTTGTTATAAACCAATTTTCTTGGTCATGTGCAAAGCGCTTTGTTAATGCAGTCTCAAGGCAACTGCCTAACCTCTGCAATCTTCTAATCAAACTGTTGCCCCCGTGTCCTCCCAGGGAAAAAGTCAGGAACCTTCTAAGTCTGATTTGTGATTTGGCCCCGCCCTGTTTTCCAGCTTCACATTCTTATCTTTATCCTGGCACACTAGATCCACCTTCCTTTTTGCTCCTCAAACTTCCCTTCTCCCTCCCACCTCAGGGCCTTTGCACATTCTCTTTGTCTAGAACTCCGCTCCCCCAGGTGGCTCAGTGGTAAAGAATCCACCTGCCAGTGCAGGAGGCACAGGAGACACGGGTTCGTCCCTGGGTTGGGAAGATTCCCTGGAGGAGGAAATGGCAACCCGCTACAGTATTCTTGTCTGAAGAATTCCATGGACAGAGGAGACTGGTGGGCTACAGTCCGCAGGGTCACAAAGAATGCCCCTCCCCCAGAGAATTCCTTTTGTGCTTCAAGTCTCCCCTCAAATGTCCCATCTTGGAACTTTCCCTGGAACCCTAGGGAGGGGATGGATCTGTGTTTCAAGGCTTCAGAAGGATGTACCATGGTCCAGTGTGGGCCACGTCACTGAAGCTCTTCCTCATGCCCAGGGACTCACAAAGCACCCAGCCCATAGTAGGCATATAATAAACCTTGGGAAGGGCTTCCCTGTTGGCACGAATGGTAAAGAATCTGCTGCCAATGCAGGAGATGCAAGAGACACAGGTTCAATCTCTGGGTCAGGAAAACCCCCTGGAAGAAAAAACGACACCCCACTACAGTATTCTTGCCTGGAAAACTTCATGGGTAGAGGAGCCCGGTGCGCTATAGTCCACAGGGCTGCAAACAGTGAGATGCGACTGAGCTCACACAAATCCTGGGAAAGAGAAGGGACAAGCCAGGCCATTTGGTTTCCGAAGCTTAAGGTCTCGGAACATCATCCCCCAGTGACTTTCAACTTTTTCTTTTAAGCGACGGAAATGTAGTTTCAACATCTCCAGTGAAACTCCAACATCCAGAGCAGATAAAAGAGAAACTGCTCTGTTAGAAGCATGGGGCAGGGTCCTGGGGGCTGGGAGCCCTGCCCATCTCCACTTGGTCCCTTAAGAGTGAAAGTTCTGGGTTCCCCGGCAATTCCCTGGTGGTCCACTGGTTAGGACTCTCTATTTCCACGGAAGGGGACACAGGTTTGATCCTTGGTCTGGGAAATAAGAACTC